>NW_027187419.1:26472277-26611132 GCF_028583685.1 Petaurus breviceps papuanus | reverse complement strand
AGAAATTGTATTTAAAAGAAAATAAAAAATAGAAATAAAGAGAAGAGAGGGTAAAGGAATAAGAAAAAGATGGAAGGAGAGAGAGAGAGAGAGAGAGAGAGAGAGAAAAGAAGTTGAGAAACCTGGGAGGGGCAGCTTATTCCTGGGAGCTGAGAACAGGCAGAGCAGTACATGCAAAGTGGAGGGGCACCAGATGGAGTCATACCTTCCAAATGGGGAAAATGAGAGTCAGATCATGATTTAGAATCCAGTCTTTCTGATTCTTTTTTGTTGTTTTTTATTTTCTTAAAATTAAATTTTATTTCATTTTCAAAGAAAAAAATAATATATATTCCCCCCTTTAAATTCATACATTTTGCCAATCAACAAAACAATAAATCAAATCTCAATGGGTAGCATTTGTTGATTTCCAAGGTGAATTGCTCACACCTAAAATTTAACAATTGATTCTTTTGAGCTGGTTAGATCTGGCCTTAGTATAACCTCAGTATAACACTAATATAACCTAGTAAAACACTGTTAATTCATATTGTGAGTCCACTGAAAACTCTAGCCTTTTTATATATACATTTTCCCTCACTAATCCATTGAAAGGATTATCTGGATCTAAAGGCTTCCCAACACAGACCTAGTCCAATTCTGTTTAGTGTGTTTTTTCATAGGCCTTTTCTTGATCACTTTATCCTCTTTCTACTTCATTTCTATTATTACTTTGAAAATCTGCTATCAACCAAATCCATTTCTGTTGTTCTCTTCTTAACTTTGTATAATCTAAGATATTGATGTGCAGAAACAAATATTCTATCATTTTTCTTAGTTTTCTACTTTTGTTCTATCTTCACTACTCTTTATACCTTAGAGTTGCCTTTGGTCAGTTAGTACTTTGGTATTGGTAAACCTGAGAGCTTTAATTCCATGAATTTCATTTGCTATTCAATTCTTATTGATACTGAATGAAATTATAAATCATATGTTTAGAGCTCAGTTACATCTTCTCCCCATTCTGTCCCCTATATCCTTGTCAGTAGTAACATAAAAAATAATTTATGTTCCCCTTGATGATGTACTTTTCCCCTTCTTTTTCTTTTAGACCTGGGATTTCTTCAGTTTGGGAAACTGGTAGTGTGAAGTTCTTTACAGCATTCTATATTGGTAACTCCTCTGTAACTTATAGCCTTAGAGATTTTCCTTCAAAGTTGAGAGGTAATATGCTTTTCCAGAGTCAGAGAATACATGTCAAAGGTTGGACTTGACACCAGGCCTCTAGGTTGGTCATGCTACCTGATACATAATAAGGACTTTATTTTTTAATGTTAAATGAAGACAGTGGAACATTTTACATTTTTTAATGTTGAATGAAGGCACTTTCCCATAGAAGTAAAGGCATGTGTGGTGATTAAGTTCTTAAACTGATCCATAGTGTTTGTTGTTATAATTCCATTCTTAACGGTTAGCTGGTGTTCAGCTCAAAATGCTCTCGAGAGACAGGTGATATTCCTGCTACTATTTTGTTATGTTTAAAGTCGTGATTACTATTGTACAGGTCAATAAAATCATTGCTTTTTTTTCTTTTTATAATTGAACAAAAATGTTGGAGACAGAGACAGTGTGATACCATAGAGAGAAAACTGGTCTCAGAGTTAGGAACATCTGGGATGAAGTCCTGTTTCTGATTCATACTTGCCTGAGGAAACTCCCAAAGGCTAAAATTGCAAGAAAGTGTTGATCTCCACTGCAAGAGGATGTTCCTTATAGTCAGCATCACAGATTGATGAAATCAAAAGGCTTGTTTGAAAACTGTATTAGGGTATGAGCTTATTTTTAATACATTCACTGAAAACATCTTCAGGGAGATCTCTGGTAAGAGACATGATGATGATGAAGTTATGTATTTCATCCTATTCCTTCATGGCTCTGATTTTTTTTTGGTTTTCTGTATTTTGAAAATGTATTTTTTGACATACCTTCAAAATGATGAGTATTTTGTATGATATCTCTTAAAATGTTCTTAAATTTTTATGAAACAATATGTTCATACAATATAGAACAGTAGTTTTAACTATTAAAATCCTTTAGTTCTAATATGGCTTGTATTTTGAACTCTCAAGGATATAGTAATATCTGTTTTTGTAGCATGGGATTTATAATTTATTAGTTTATGAAGGATAACAAGCTTTTAGGTATAATTCTGTCTCCATGGCCATATCTTGCTAAATATTTTATAGGTGTAAATGTTTTGCAATTTGCAATGATACCTTGCATAGTATGTTTTTTTCCTATTCTTTCTTTGTATTGTCCACATTGACTAATAAATTCAAGCTCCTAAAAAATAAACTTTCTATATTTTCAGGTGCTGATGAACTGATTTTGAATAGCTACCATAAACTCCATTTTCTGCAGTGGAAAGATTTAGTCATTTATCCAATATTTCTTTGTTGCCATAAAGTGGATCTGATTTATTGTTGCTTTTACTTTTGGAACTTAAAGAAGTGAATTCACGTTCCAGTTCTGCCACATCCTAGTTGTGTGATATTGATAAAAAGTCCCTTAATTTCTCTGAGTTTCTGTTTATTCATCTGTAAAGTGGGAATAATAAAACTTACACTATTTACCTCATAGAATCACAAGGATTTTAAACCCTAAAAACATTAAAATATGAGCTAACATTCTTTAGTAATAAATAAAAACCCATAAAAATGTTTTATGTCCAATTTGAGGAGTCGTGTGTGTGTATGTGTATATATATGTATATATATATATGTGCATATATATATACATACACACATATCGTTGCTTTCCTTCTTATATATGGAACTTGCACATACAAATTTCTTTGAAAACTTGTATTCTCCTTCCTATATGGAGTAAAAGGAGCAGGTGTTGTTTTGGGTTGGTTTCTAGGGTCTAATTTCAGGACTTTGGGTGATATAAGAGGCAATATGTAGACATTGGAACCTCAAAAGTTTGAGGGATAAAAAATTAAAAGTACTAGTACCAATCAAATTACATAAGAAAGATTTATCTGGAGGAATAAAAATTAAAGAATTTCAAGGGAAATAATAAAAAAAATGACAAGTAATGGGGAGTAACAGTACCAGAAATAAAACTGTTCTACAAATTAATAATCATTAATATGATTTGGTCCTAGTTTAAAAAAGAGGGTGGTTAATTAGTAGAATGGATAAGGTATATGACATACTGAAACAAATGAAACTAGTAGCCTAATGCTCAATAAACTCATAGGCCGTAGTTACTCAGACAATTTACATTTATTAAGCCTTTACTATATATCAAGCACTGTGCAAAAACTAGCTATTTAACAATTTTTTTTCTCTCAAATAATGGAAGTCAGTCTAGGAGAAATTAGATTTAGAACAACATCTCAAGCCATATACTAATATTAGTTCCAAATGAATATATGACTTAGTCTCAAAAAAAGTTATACCATAAAAAAAAAATTAGAGAAATGAAGAAATTTCCTTTCAGATCTCTGGAAAGGACAAGACTTGAATGAAAAAAAGGGTAGAGAAGATTACAGAACATAAAATTAGATAATTAGCAACACATAAAATATCTTTGCACAAACAACACCATGCAGCTAAAATTAGAGGGGGATTTCAGTTCTTCAGGGGCTTTAGTGTTTTATTGCATGATGCCATGCAAAATTGAAAGAATGCTGATTTTAAAAATAGATTCCATAACATAGAATCAAATTAAAATCAAATTAATAGTTCTCCTTTTCTCATACTTCTCATTAAAAGAGGATGCTTTTTTCTATCTTTCTAATAATCAAGCTACAACTTTAAAAACTTTCTTATGGCATTATTAGAGGGAAAACTTAAGTCAATGAGATTACAGATCCTTTTGTATATGCATAGAACTAAGTATAGTCAAATCTTTCCTTCAGCATCTGTGACTTCATACAGGCTGACCCCCATGATTGAAGTGTTCTTATGCCCTCCCTCTGCCTGTTCATCCTGGGATATCTCTATCAAGATCTAAGAAAAATGTTGGTCATGGTGGCTTAACTTGCCTGGTGCATGCTGCTTCCTTTGTTTCCTCAAGGTGCCTTGTTGCCTCAGCTAGGCTGGTCTGCCTATGTGTAATAGTTGGTGGAGAAGGATAGTGCTTTCTTTGCTGAGCCCCTATCCTGAAGGATAGCTGTGAAGGCTGGTCTGGAAGCTGATCAGTAGTCTGAGAGATGCTGTCACCCCCACCCTGTTGGTCATACCTGCTCAGAAGTCATTGCTTGTAGTGAAGAGAAAAGTGAAACTGTGCTCCACAATGATTTTTCCCCTAAATATTTTTTTGGCAGGAGCTAGGCTTGAAGCAGATCTAGTGGTTTTGGTGGGGTATGAATATAAATACATGTAATCAATATACAATTTTGATATGAAGAAATTTAGAAGAGATAAAGTCCCCCAAATTTCACTCAGTAAGGAAGCAGTGGCCATCTAATACAACCCACTCCTCACAAAGAATTCTACCTCCAGCTTACATAAGTGGTCATTCAGTTATTGATTAAAGACCTCGAATTAGATGAAACCTACAGCCTTCCACAGCAGGCCTTTCCAGTTTTGGATAACCTTAATTCTTGGGAAGTGTGGTTGTGGTTTTCCCTTTTTCTATCAAATCCAAATTAATTTCTTTGCCAATTAGGGTTATTGCTCCTTATTCTGATTTTTCAGGGCCAAACAACACATTAGTTTCCACTTCTAAATGACATACCCTTAAGTACATAAAAACAGCTTTCTTATTAACCCTTCCTCTCCTCTTAATAAGAAGGAAGAAATTGTACATTCTGTATCTAACTCTGTTCTGTAATCTGGCACATATTAGTGTCACCATAGAGATTTAGATATTTTCTCAGGAATCAATTGTCCAGTAAAGTCATGAACTGCATGAAAGTTTATGGAATTGTTCTTGGAGTCTTCTAGGAGTGAAATGCTGGGAAGAGGAGGAAGCTCTCCCAGTTGTAGAAGGTTGGCTTTCCTCAGTCTTTAGATCAGGTAAGGAACCAAATGCATATAATCAGATTTTAGCTTCCTTGACTTCCTTCTCCCTTCAAAGAATCTGAAATAAGTTACTGTTGTTAGAAAAATGGCAGCTGCTCTGGTTAACAAAGTAGCTGATAAGGGTAGGAATGTGAATGCTGATACTTTTTACTAAGTTAGATGAGATGAGCCCTGTTCCCTTTAGAAAACATCATATGAGAACTCCTGTGGTTCTGATCCAGGGAGAAGACAACTGCCCTTAATTAATCTACTTGCTTCACCTTTTCTCTGAGTGGCAATAGAGTTAATGTTGGAAAAGTAGGTAGGAACCAAATGGTTGAGGGCCAAGGAATATGAAACAAAGGAATTTCTGTTTTATCCTAGAGGTAATGACTAACCAATTAATTTTTTTTTGACTTTGTGATGGAGATTGTCAGGACTTTGCTTTAGGAAGATTATTTTGGCAGCTCTGTAAAGGATAAATTAGAGAGGGAAACCAAGGAGACCTATTAATGGGTCATTATAGTAAGCCAAAGGGGAGTTCATGAGGACCTGAAACTAGTGTGATGGCTACATGAATGGAGAAAATGGGGCTAATGGTAAGAATGTCATAGACACAGAATCCTCAATACTCCATAGATCTTAGACCTGGAAAGGACCTTTGAGATAATTTTATCCAAATTCTTAAATTTATAGCTGAGGTTCAACAGGTGAAGTGAATTGCTGAAGATCATATGGGTAGGTTAATCAGCATCTGAAGCCTAGATCTCTCAGATGCATTCCATTTCTCTCTGCATCATGCTCCTTTCTCTAGGATCACACATGATACAGGAGAAGATAAATATACACAAGATTCCTCTGTTTTGCCACAAATAGATCTTTTTGAGCTTTTTCTCTCTCTGTCAAGACATACAGCTGGGGCAGCCAGGTGGCTCAGTGAGTAAGAATACCGGCCCCAGAGTCGGGATGACCTGGGATCGAATCTGGGCTCAGATACTTAGCATCACACCCAGAAATAACTGACCCTGTAACCTTGAGCAAGTTATTTAACCCCAATTGCTTTAAAAAAAAAAGACATGCAGCTGTATCACTACAGTATGTAAGGGGCAAGGGGAATCAGTCTTAACATCAGGCTAGAGGCCAGGGTTTTCTCTGGTTTTATTCAAATACAAACAGGCCATTTCAAAGTGAAATCATTCAAGTAATCAACAAGCATTTAGTGACAGCTATCATTCAGTTAAGCACTGGAGAAACAAGACAGGCAAAAACAGCCTCAAGGAACTTACATTCTAATGAGGGAGGTATCTGACATATTGGTAGGTGCAAACATTCAGTGTAGAGGAAAGATAAGTAGGGGGAAAAGTTTCAGAGATCTGCATACTCCTTTGATTTCTTAGTAAAAGCTGCTGTCTTACTACCCCACTGAACAACTGTCCTCCTTCCACTTTATGGTACCATAGGGAGACAAGAAGTAGGAGCTTAGTGCAAAGCTAATTGCTATAATAAAGTCATATATTTCTTTTTCTTTGTATATTCAGTTCCTAGAAATGGGAATAAGGTTCATCCACATGGGGAGATGAAACACATTAAGAAAGGAATAGGGTAATGAAGGTGATAATGGAGAAGACCATGCTATAATAATAAGCAAAGACACATTTTGTAACTTTTCATCCATTCCTCTGGTCTAGTGATGGATTTCTGATAATAATGGTTATCACAGTTGGAATTAATTTCCTGTATGACTACATTGTACCATTTAATCTAACCGATTTCATTTTTACTAGCAATTATAGTCCCTCACTATTAACTTAATGAATGTATTTTATTTTATTATCCATATATTTTATGTTGTATTTAGATGTTTTTGTGCATAAAAACTGTAAGAGAAATCTATATCAGTCACATTGAATTATGTGGTTAGCAATAATATTGCTGGCCTTAGTAGATAAAGATTGTGCTATATTGCCCACCATCAATACTACATATCATGTTGAGTAATGGTGAAGGATTTATGACTCTGATTTATCGACACTTTAGCTACTTATAATTCAGTAAGTACTTAACAGTAATGAGACATTGGTTCAGACAGTGTTCTTGTGGGACCAGAACAAAGCAAGCCTGGTGACTTTTTTGGAAATACCAGGCTTTGAATTTGTCCTCCACCTCCTACTCTAAGGCACTCAGTTAACTAACCAGTCACAAATCTTTCAAAGGGAAAAGTTCTGTCACATGAGACCTATTTGGATGGCACAATGATATCACTGAGTGTCAGTTATGTGTTATTTTACTGACAACTATAATTATATTTATTATGTTTAGTGAAATGATCTCTCCATGTATTCAACCTCCCTTTTAGGGGAGCTAAAAGGTGATGCAAACTCTATTAATGTGCTCCTTAATTAGTTGTATAAAATTTTAATAATTTAGGAAATGCATATTTATTTTAATTCATAGGATATGTTGTATTGCTTGCTCTCACAAGAAACATATTAAGGTATATAAATCTGATCAAGCTTTCAGCTCCATTTGACCCATTATATATGTAAAAATGTCAAGCAGTCTGAGGTATAACAGTTGTTCTCATTAATACATCTTTTTTTCCCCTTTGGGAAGGCCAAAATATGCCCCTGGGTATAGGAATCTTTTCTTTTTTACTTCAGTAAGACAGAGGAGAAAACAGCTACTCCCATAGCCTATGTGGAGGCTGCCTATTCTACTGCTAACTAGAGTAGGTGTGTTAATCCCATATGTTCCAATTCAATTCCAGTTTGAGATGCTATCTACCTAAGTGGGGTAGAGGAGTACTTAAATTTGATAGAGACAAGCTTATCTATCTATCTGTCTATCTATCTAATCTAATCTATCTATCTATCTATCTATCTATCTATCTATCTATCTATCTATCTATCTATCTATCTATCTATTCCCCTTTCTGGTGTAGAGGTATAATTTTGGTTCAAAACAAAAGCTGCATATCTGACTGAAAGCCCTTAACTTACATTCACCAGTTGGACTCCTTCCTTTCCAATGCTAGTCTAACAAAAGACAATCACAAATAGAGACTAATGAGTATATACATTCATTGAAGCAGATAACAAATAGAAATTGGAAAAATTCTACAGACCAAAATAAATCCCAAAATGCATAACAGTAAATGAGTTCTTTGCTGAGAGGGAAATAAAAACTCAGCCCAAAGCAAGAAAGGGACCCAGATACCATCCAAGGGTAAAGTCCCCAAAATCTTCTAAGGAGCAAGTTGGAAATCAGTGATATATTGAGGCACTGGTTTTCCCTACATATCTGTAACTTATAGTCTTTTTCTCTCCCTTCCCTGGTGTTTATCCCAAAGAATGTATAGAATCACCCAGGTCTCTCTTGAACTAAGAATGTCTATTATCTTCAAAAGTCTTCCAATCAATTCTGTATCTTACCCAAGCATGCAGCATTTCATTGGCATTTTTCTTCACCAATCCAAAATCATGCCTAAACAGTAGCATGCCAAAATGCACTAGGTTTATAAACCCAATTCCAAAAGAAGAAAAGAAATGGGGAAAATTGTCCATCAAAATGAATGAAAATATCAATACACAAAAGTGTATTCCTACTGACTCACAACCCTTGGCCCACCTCTATAAAAAAGGGAGGCACACACATTAAAATCTCTTATTTGTGTATAATCTTAGTCACTATAATTATATGGCATTGCATATTTTTTCTTTCTTTTTGGTCTTTCAACTAGCCTTTACCATGTACCTACTATCTACCAAGCACTATAATAGAAAATTGAGATGAGACAAAAATGTCACAGTTGCCAACTCTTTTTTACTCACTTACTTTGTTGACTTAAGTCCTTTGATATTATGACCAGCTTATTTTATTTTTTTCTATCTTCATCTTTCCTGACCTCTCTTTAGCATTTGACACAGTTGACCACTCTTGACTCTGCATCACTAGCTACCTTTATGAGTATGTTTAAAGAATAAATAGAATTTCTGCTGAGTGCTTTGAGCTTTAAATACAAATACCTTTCTGTGCTAAAATAAAGTAGTGATACTGAGTCATGAACTTGGAGAGTCTTGAAGAGAGAAGACACAGAAGTGCTGATTGCAAGTCATATCAGCTACATCCTGTCAGTAGGGATGGAGAATTGTAGGATACAATTGTCTTAAAGGTAGGAATAGCAATCACTGAATTTGATAGCTGGAAGAGCCAAGTGATAAGCACAAAGTCACACGGTTAGTTAAGTAACAAATCTGGGACAAGAAGCCAGGTTTTCCGGCTCCCGGTCCTATGCATTTCTACTACATTGTAGTGTTCCCTAATCTCTCATAGAGTTTCCATTCTCTTTACAATGCAGTGTTTGGCCCATTATGACTGCTCCAGGGGCAATGGAAAAAAGTGAGGATAATAAGACTGCTAAGAAAAATTGATGAGGCAACTTTACCGTTTAGTTTAATACACATTGAATATTTAGAGAAAATGCATCAATCAGTCAGGGATCCATCAAAGATGGGGAAACTCCTGTTTTAGTGGTAAATGGTAAATCCCCACCAATGGTAAATCTCAACTATCTGAAATTTCTCATCATAGAGAATAGGCATTAGCTGAGAAAGACTAAAAGACTTGCTTAGAGTCACATGGCTATTAGGTATAAGAAAGGAGACTTGCATCTAGTTCTTCTTGACTCTATCCCCTGCATCACACTGCCTCTTTTACAAAGAATATGTGTTCTTATTACCAGCCACTGATGGACCTAGCTTGTGTTTGTATTAGGATTCTGATATCACATTTTAACATCAGACCTTATGTCATTACATTTCCCGAAAGGCTAATGAAGTTCAATCTAAGAACTGGATATTCCACATTGGGAGGTTACCATTTATTTGTTCTAGCACCGATATTGTCATGTAGAAGATGCAGAGGGATTGCACTGTGGCTATCTATTCTTGGTAGGTTGTGACTGGCAGAGCAACTTTATGTTTCTTCTTTTGGTCAGTCCTACAATGAGAATGTGGATGAATGTCAACCCTCTTTTGCATGCCTTGAGGATTAATGAGATCATATGTGTGACAGAAAAAGGTGACTAGGTTTTTTTCTTATTATTTTCATAAGATGTCATCAACAGCTTAAAAGTGTGACATTATACCCCAGCTTCAAGAACTTAGTGACAATTTAGAATTTTCTTTGCTATTCAGTTATTCCATCTCTGAACATTTCATAAAGGGAATGATAAAAAGAATCATCTAGATGGACTCCTCAATTACATCTTCTCAGACGCATTACTTTGGTTTGAATTGGTAAGCAAAATGCCTTGGAATTAAAGGATCATGGAATTGTATATATGGAAGGAGTAACCTCAAAATCTGTCTAATCCAAAATCCCATCCAGAGTAGCAATCCATTGTCCTATGAGTAGAATGTATACTTCTTGAGAGCAGGGACTATCTTTCATTTTGTCTATATTTCTCTACCACTTGGTACAGTGCCTTCCAACAAAGAAAACTACTAAGAAGTGTTTGTTAGAGTTTATTCAGTGACAAGTAGTCATGTAGTTATTGTTTGAACAGAGACTTGATCATGAAAAAGTAACCAATATATTTGTATGCTAGTCTAATTCTTAGAAAATTCTTCCTTCTTTTAAGCAGAAATCTGACTCAATGAATTTCATCCTTCCGTAGTTTACCATTGTTCCCTCTGAGCATATAATCCTCAGAATTGAACACCTGTGGGAAGATCATGTTAAAATTTGGTGGGCCCCATCCCTCATTCTAGATACCATAGTTTTATGAGTATCTAATAAAATTATATTTTATGTGTGTGTGTGGGGAGATGCTGCTGTGTCACCCTTCATTTATGCAGAGTTTGCTTTTCACTAACCCTTCCCAAGGCCCCCTTCACTCAATGATACAATTGATGTGGTGATTATGTATGTGTGTATGCACCCAAACATACACATGAATACTCGAGTGTATATACATATAGATACACACATACATGCACAAACATATATACACATACACGCACACATACACACTCATGTATATATACAAATTGTATGTATATATGTTGTATATCCACACCGTATGCTGCTCCATATGTGTTGTGTTGCTGTACATCAAATATGTTTTTCCCTGTCTTTCCATGATATATCAACTTTCATTTCAGGACAAGGACTGGGTCTTAACTTAATTTGATATGCCATTTAAAGCAACTGGGAAGTATATAACATTTTGATGTGTTCAGTACAATCATTTGAAGAGCATACCTAGCATAGCTGAGTTCTTGTCTGAGTTCGTTGCCCTCTTGGCCTGGAGTAGAATAGATTCCATGATGGGACTTTAAGATTCACTTCTTCAAACCAGCTAAGGGCACATAATCTGACTTCAACCCTCCTGTTGTCCTTCCTGTTTACATAGCAGTGTATCTTTAAAAGAATCCCTTTGTTAATGAGGCACTTTGGTGTTCTGCAGGTGTTCTGATACAGTCAAACACAGGATTCTTAAATCAAAAACCACATCTTATATAAACATAGCCAATCTAATCTAATATATAAAAAACAAAATCCTTGCTTGGCAAGGTCAACACCAAACACAAAGGACAAGAACAAACAAATTTGTTTTGTGGGCCTTCACTCCCCGCCCCCAGTGCCTTTGGGTATAACTTCCCCTCCAAGATGTCTACATTGTTGTAAGGCAATCCCTATTACGGTTATGAGTTAGAATACCTAAGGTTTTTGCTTATAAGATTTCTGACATGAACACTCAAAGAGAGGATCCTACAAGAGAAAGCATAGCTAGAATTAGAGTCTGGAGAAACTTGGTTTCTAATCCGGAGTCTAATGCTTATAACCAAGGGCAAGTTACTTAATATCTCTGGGAATCTATTTCCTGAGCTGTAAAGTGTGTTGTTTACCCTGCTTTTCTCACCTGGATTGTCCTGAGGAAAGGATTTTGTAAACAAACTGTAATGTCCTGTAGAGATTTGATTCATCAAACATTTATTAAGTATGTTCTATATCCAAAGAACTACACTAGGCATTAGGGAAACAAAAAGTCTAGGAATTTTTATTTTGTTTTGTTTTTCTTCCAGGAACATTTCATTGGAATATGGAGCTCAACAAATACAACTTCAAAACTCAAAGGAAAAAAATGCAACAGTGATGGAACTCCAGGTAGTGAATTTATTTTTGTGGGGGAGCCCAAGAAAGTCATTCATTCAGTCAATCAAATAAGCATTTATTGAAGACTCACTATATGCCAGGCTTTTTACTATGTCCTAAAAATACAAAAAAAGGCAAAATCATGGTAGCTTCCCTCAAGGAGCTCACAATCTAATAGGGGAGACAACCTGCAATAAATACTCTTGCTGTGCCTTAGGCCAGTCTTCCTATAATTCTTTGAATGTCCACTAGACCTTTAAATAGCAAGCAGACAAGTTAATATTTTGTCTTAGAGATAGTACTGATACACTGAAGAGTTTTTAGTGGGCAAATGAATTACTCCAAACTATACTTTTGAAAGGTTATTTTAGTGGTAGCTTGGAACCTGTGGATTGGAGAAGGGAGGAACTAGAAAAATGGAGACCAATTAACAGTATATATTGCATTTATTTGTAACATTTTTTTCAGGGGATTCCTGAAGACTCCAAACCTTTATTCAGAGAAATGACTTTTGACGTTTTGTGACAGTCTGGTAAGCAAAATATTTGTGGGTAGCAGGTGTTTTCTTTTTAAATTTGCACTGAAATACTTAAATTGTGCCAGGTAGATAGCTATCTACCTGTTCTTTAGATGGGGTTATGGATACAGTTTTCTATAACAACTTAACTGACATGATGAAGTAGGAAATGGCTACCATTCAAAGGTGTATGTGTTAAGGTAATATATAAATGTCTTTTTTTGTTATTGTCTGTGCTAAGTATATTTTTTCTTCCTACACAGATGCAAGAAATAGTGGCTCTGACATTCTAGTACTACTCCCAAAAGAGATTTGAGGTCATTGTTTCCTATTATTTCCCAGTATCTGTCATTTGAAATAGTCCTAGGAATGATTTCAGAGTGCCAGATCATAATTCAATTATAGGCAAAAATTTACTTTCTAAAGAAAGTTTAGACATAGTGACTAAGACTATGATTTTATTAATGTGGTAGTATGTATGTGAAGAAATATCTCACAATAGAGGTTTTCACTTTCTCTGCAACATTCTCTTACTTACCTAGAACATTCAATAGTTAAGTGACTTGTCATATTCATACAATTAATATGTACCAGAGATAGGATTTGAAACCAGGTTTTTATGGCTTCATGGACATCTCTCTACCCACTATACTCTTATGCCCCATTTTAAAATTGTATATGAATATAAAGTTTTAGTATAAATATTGTATAAAGCTATATACATATAAATTATGTGTGTATATATATATAGTGTATGTATATAACATGGATAAATGCATATGCAGATGTAAAGCCACCCATGAGCAACTTTCCAGAGGACTGCTGCTGTGAACAGCTTTCAAGATTCTGATTACATGGCATAGTGAGCTCTCTATTCAATAACAAATCAGAGCAAAACATTCATAGAAAATCAAAATGCAGCATTCAAATTGTTGCAACTTATCACAGAAAATCAAAATACAGCATTCTTCATGTCACAACTCAACAATTTATCACTGAAATGGCCACATAGTTTTCATCAAAGTGGTCACATAGTTTTAAACAAAGTGCATGTATTTAGTCAAGCACAAAATCCTTAATTTAGTCACAAAGCACAAAAGTCAAAGTTCTCTACCCCTAGGTCACAGTAAGTCATAATCTCAGTCAGTACACAGTATCCACATAAAATCTTCTTTCAGCTTAACTTTAGTCTGGCTCTCAGCTTCCATGGTTCCTCTTCTGTGGTTCCAGCTCCAACTGTCACATGAGTTCAAAGGCAAGCAGCTCCCAGTTCCTTGTCAAGCTCCTTGTCCATTTCTTTGTCCAGTTCCTGTTCCATATTGAAGTTCACAGTGTCCGTTCCACCTCAAGTCCTTCACAGTTCCTGTTTCTGGGAAGAGAAAGCTTGACAGAGCTACAATAATATTCATGCACATTGCTGGCATCATCATCAATTCACTATCTGCCTGTGAAATCAACTCAGACCCACCAACAGTGTCTGAGAACTCAACACAAATCGTCAACATAGAAGTCAACACAGACCCACAAACAAGGTCCAAGAGGTCAGCACAAATAATCAGTAAAGTCCCAGATCTTCCAAAACTGTCCTCCAGGACTTCTGTAAACATACAACCAGAAAATCCTCTTTCAGGGTTTCTAGTAAAGTCCCAGGGCTTTAATACAAAATATCACAAACCAACATCAACACAGACAGAACAAACAGAATGCCGGGATACCACAAGTTTTCTCCTTGTTGTCTCTGCCACCACAAGAGTCCTCTTATCAGTTCTGCTGTCTCTAGCCTGGGCCTCTCCTTATATATGGTCATTAGCTCCTCCCCTTCCTGTTGCAGGAGTTCATGAGTTCTAGGTTTCACAAGTTGTGGGGTTCACAAGTTCTGTTTCTTAACAGACTTGATACTAGGCTCAAAAGAAACTTGAACTGAAACAAGGTTTTAATTCAATAGCAGAAGCAAGGTGTGAACTACTTCTGTTCTTGCCATTACAGCTTATACACACATGCCTTGTATACCTGCGTATGTATGTATTTATCTCTATCTATGATGGTCCAGTAATGAACAATTTTTAAAATGGAAATTCATCTTCTGTTTCTCATGTAAAAGTGAAAGAAGAAGAGGGGGTTGGGAAGCCATTGAAAAGAGTGGGAAAGTGAATGAAACCAATAATTTAGTAACTAGCATCAAGTGTATATATAGAGAGAAGATATGAAAAAGAATGTTATGATTAAGATTGAGAGGAAAGAGAGATTGAATTCAAGGATTCCCATTGTCTCCTTGGAATAATTTTTTTGCAGTGTTTGACTTGTGACATAGAGTTAATTTATAGAAGCATTAAATTAGCAAGTTAGGTATGTGTGTGTTATGTGTGTGTACATGCATGTATGCATGTACTTGCCCTGGCAACTAAAAGGAATCATCTGAACTATTGTTCTCTTATTGTTGTTTAGGACTTTGTGGAGTTAGTGTAAGGGAATTGGATTTTATGAAAAGTTGTTGTAAAGAAAATGAATTCACAGTGAGCAAGCCTCCAAGGCTGACACATACCAAGCATTGTTGGGGTCTAGAGTGAAAGCCCAGGGCACACAGATGGTACAACAAGAGGCAAAGGGTGAACTATTCTGATTGAACATCTTGATTTTGTTTGAAAACTTTGCATTTGTCAGACACGAGACACTGAATATTTAACTACTGATGTGCAATCTTATACTCCATTTCAACTGAAGATCTTTCTTCACTCTGTCCCATGTCCTTAACTGACTATCTCTCTCCTTTCCTACCTCCCTCTTCCTTTCCACCCCTCATCAACCCTCCCCTCACTTCCCTTTCTCTTTTCTTCCTTTTCTTTCTTTCTCCCCTCTCTTCTTTGTTTTTTTTACTTCTTTCTTTCTTTTTTTAATTTATTTTTTGCTGTTTTTTGGAGGGGGGAAGGCAGGGAAATTGGGGTTAAGTGACTTGCCCAAGGTCACGCAGCTAGTAAGTGTGTCAAGTGTCTGAGACCAGATTTGAACTCAGGTCCTCCTGACTCCAGGGCCGGTGAGCCACCTAGCCACCCCCACTTCTTTCTTTCTTCCTCTTCATTCCTTCCTTCTTTCCATCCTTCCTTCCAAATTCAGCAGTTTCCTAAACTTATGTCAGTAATCCACTAGTCTATCTGGCAAAAACAAAGACAATGAAATATGTAAGAGAGTAACATGTTTTGCTGCCTCCTAAGTATGTATCAGATCTTGTAGAGTACAAACCAATGCATCCTGACTCTTATTCAGTACTTAAACCTTAAACAGCACTGAGTAATTTGAATTACCTGCTTAGTTTATTTCAGAGGCACTAGATCTTAAGGGATAATGGGGGGGGTGAGAACTGGCATCTTTTGAGCATCCAGAACTTGGGGAGTTGCTGACACAAGAAAAGTCATATTACTTGAGTGCTGGGGGAGAAAGAATTCCTGAATGTTTACCTTTCTTGGAAGATAAAAAGGTGGTATGACAGAGCAGAAAATAAAAAGAAGAGATATCCTCATCTCTAAATACTTGTGGATTGATTGATCAGAGAGGAGCTATCATTGGAGCTTCAATACAATCTGTTATGACAGAAGTTCCCAAGTACTCCTGCCCATAGAGTCAATCCTATAGAACTGGTTTTCAGGAAAGGGATACCTAAAACCATTTGCTAGAAGATGCAAGGAATTGTGGGAAGAGAAAAGTGGGTTATATGACTGTGAGTGAGTCATAAGGGAAACTTTACACAGGAAGAAACAACCAAAATCATCTGTTGCTAGTTGAGAAGAAAAGTGTTATGATATGCAGGAGCCATACTCATTAGAATTACTGGGGAACCATCCCAGGACCTGGGAATAAAATACATCAGTTACTTGCAGCTGCCTACATTCCTGTCCACTCTTGCTGCCTTCTGAGAACCAATGTGTTACGGCTAAGAGCTGTACTCAGCATATATCTGGGAGTGAGTGAAGTCATAAAAATCTGTGAGAAGAGTTGCTAATTGCCAGAAGATGTTATTTTCTATTAGTTTTGTAAAGAATTCTTGATTTTCATATTCTGAGATCAAACTTTTACAGTTTTGTGTTTCATGAACCATGTACTTGGAGGTGTCATTGGTGATTATAGCTGGATGATGTCAGGAGAGTGAAATTCCCCAAATATCCCAATAGGGTATGAGTTAGGAACCACGGAACTAAGAAATATTGCTCTCTGGGGGTGGAGTCAAGATGGCAGAGTAGAAGCAGGACCTCCCCATGGCTCTGGCTTCCACCTTCCCCAATCCATGTAACAAGGGGACTCTAAACAAAATTTGGAGGTGCAGAACCCACAAAATGACCCAGAGAAGCTAACCTCCTCTTGATGACAGCCTGGCAGACTGGAAGCAAGCAGCCAGTGCAGCACTCTGGAAGTGGAGCAGCCACTCCGAAGCCGAGGTTTTAGCACCATGGTGGGCCTGACCAGGTTCCAGGCAGAGGGACTCCAAATCACCAGCAGCTGTGGCCACTTCCAGATTTATCAACACATGGATGTGAAGGACAAAGTGAGAGGTCAGTGCAGTATGGACTTTGGGACTAGTAGGTGGGAGTGCTTTTGCCCCCAGGGCAAGAAGCCGCTGAGATGCCTGGCACAGCTAGCGCCACACCAAGTGGCAGCTTCAGTCTGAGGGGTGATCACTCTTGCTTTAACCTGCTTGGATCTTGATTGTGGCCTAGGGTGGAGGTCCTTGGGTGTGTGACCAGCGTGCCAGAGCATGTAGAGGCCTCAGGAAGGGCACCCAACTAATACCTCTGGCAGTTGAGAAAAACACAGCATTTGGGATGAAAGCTCCCCTATCTGGTGGCAGAGTCCAACTGTGGCAAAAAGCCCAGGGGTCAAGTGACTTAGGGGCGACATGACCAGACAAAGGAAGCAAAACAAACCAAAGACTCCAACATTAGACTCCTTTTTTTGGGGACAAAAAGGAGCAAAGAATGGAACAGGAAGACAGTGAAGTCAGAACACCGGCACCAAAACTTCAAAGGAAAATACGTGCTGGTTACAGGCCATAGAGGACCTTAAGAAGCAGATAAGAGAAGTGGAGGAAAAATTGGGAAGAGAAATGAGAACAATGCAAGAAAATTATGGAAAGAGAGTCAACAGCCTGACTGAGGACAATCACACTTTAAAAAACAGACTGACTCAAATGGCAAAAGAGGCGCAAAAAGGCAACAAGGAGAGGAATGCCTTGAAAAGTTGAATTTGCCAGATGGAAAAAGAATCTCAAAAGCTCAATGAGGAGAATCATTCCCTTGGATTTAGATTGGGGCAAAGGGAAGCTAGTGACTTAAAGAGAAATCAAGATGATGTTAAACAGAAATCAAGATGATGTTAAACAGATCCAAACAAATGAAAGAATAGAAGGCAACGTGAAATAGCTCATGGGAAATACTACTGACCTCGAAAATAGATCCAGGAGAGATAATCTAAAAATTATTGGACTACCTGAAAGCCATGATCAGGGAAAGAACCTAGAAATCATCCTCCAAGAAATTCTCAAGGAAAATTGCCATGATACTTTAGAACCAGAAGGCAAAATTGATGTTGAAATAATCCACCAATCACCTCCTGAAAGAGATCCCCAAAAGAAAACTACTAGGAATATTATAGCCAGGTTCCAGAATTCCCAGATCAAGGAGAGAATATTACAAGCAGCCAGGAAGAAACAATTTGAATATTGTGGAAACACAATCAGGATGACACAGGATCTGGCAGCTTCTGCACTGAGGGATCGAAGGGTCTGGAATAGGATATTCAGGAGGGCAGAAGAGCTGGGATTAAAACCAAGAATCACCTCCCCAGCAAAACTGAGTATCATATTTCAAGGAAATATGTGGTCATTCAGTGAAATAGAGGGCTTTCAAGCATTCTTAAAGAAAAAAACAGAGTTGAATAGAAAATTTGACATCCAGATACAAGAAGCAAGAGAAGGTTGAGAAGGAAAACAGGGAAAAGAAATCATAAGCCACTGATCAAAGTTGAAATATTAAAATTCCTGCATGGAAAAAATGATAATTTAACTAATGAAACTTTTTTTCAGTATGAAAATAGTTGAAGGGAATAGAAATGTATGTGTGTGTGTGTGTGTGTGTGTGTGTGTGTGTGTGTGTGTGTGTGTGTGTGGGTACTGGAGGTTATACGGGCATATGAATGCATGTGTGAATGTGTGTACATATGCTTACAGGTATACATACATAGAAGGCAGAGAACCAATTTAATAGGAAGGGATGATACTTAAGAGGGGAAATTAAGAAGTGAGAGGAATATAATGAGAGGAGATGGAGAGAGACAGAATCGGTTAAACTATCTCATAAAAGGAGAAGGGTTACAATGGAGGCGAAGCAAAAGAAGGCAAAAGGGAATGGGTCAACCTTATTCTCACTGAATTTGGCTTGGGGAGGAATGAAATACACACTAAATAGGTTATCTCACCCTACAGTAGAGTAGGGGAAAGGATATGAGAGGGGGGATGATGGAAGGGAGGGCAGGCTGGGGGGGGGGAAGTTGGAAGCACTCACTTTTGAAAAGGGACAGGATCAAAGTAGAGAATAGAACAAGTGGGTGGTGGAATAGGAGGGAGGGAAATACAGTCAGTCTTTCATAATATATCTACTATGTTAATGTTTTGCATTAGCTACACATGCATAATCGATACTGAACTGCTTATCTTCCCAGTAAGGGTGGGTGACAAGGTAAGAAGGGAATGAATCTGGAATTCAAAGTTTTAAAATCAAATGTTTAAAATTATATATACATATATTCTATTATTAATACTATCTTACATGTAATTGGGAAAGAAGATATACAGGCACTGGGACATAGAGATCCACCATGACCTACTGGAAAATCTAAGGGAGTATGGGAGAAGATGTGGGAGAGAGCAGATTGGAGGAGGGGATATCCTGTGGGACTGCTATTCTGGGGTGGTGGGTAGGGGAAAAACGAGGAGAAAATTTTCAATTCTAAATCTGGTGGAAATTAATGATGTAAATCAGAAGTTAATAAAGCTTTTGAAAAATGAAAAAAAAAAGAAATATTACTATCTCTTCTGAGGACTTTTATATACCTGAAGATTCTCAGAAGCAATGGTTACATAAGCATTTCAATGAAATGTCAGTTATGCTTTTAAAGTTTTGGTTGAAACAATCTTAAGTTTGAATCAATTATTATTTGGCTCAAAATATAAAAGGCCCTCTACTGCCTATTAATCATGGGCCATCTCTTTAAAATTCCCCATACTTATAGTGACTATTTTCTTACAGAGTAGAAATGATGTCAAATAGAAGAGCATCTTGTTAAGGTATCCTAAATCAAATATTATACATCAGAAATTTGTGGTCCTTTAATATTGATCTGAATGACCATCTGATACAGAGGCAAAGATGTTTCTCTTAAGATGTGGAAGGTACATGAAAAGTGGCTTGTCCATTCACCCATGGCCTATTTGCTCTGTTGGTATTATGACTTTTATATTAATTCATAAAGATATTAAATATGCATTGAATCCCTTATAAATTAGTGAAGATAGCAAATAAAAAGGTATATTTAATTTTGTATTCACTGGGCTAACCATCTGAAATCTGCTGTCTTTTTAAACAGTACTGTGGGAGTGTAGTTATGGGATCCTATTTCAGCATAAAGATAATGTATTAAAAAATCCCTTTGTTAAAGTCATGAAAAATATAGAGTAAAGAAAAGAAATCTCATCAAAAGATCAACAAATCATATTTTTTGTGACAAAATGACTTAATACATAGGTCCTTCCTGAGATTAATTTTCTTGGATGTGTATGCTTTCTACCTTCCTGTATTCATTGGTTTCTTTGTGATCCAATTCACCTAGTTTTCCCCCGTGTTGCTGAATAGGAAAACAAACAAATAAACAAAAAAAGGATGGAAAAATCAGTTTTTTATGAAAAAAACAAAAAAGAAGGGGAAAAGCTGCTACTATGAAAGAATAAAAAAGCAGCAAATGCTTATTTGCCTTAGATCTTTAAAAGAGCTGGTCCTAACTTTACTGGGTCTCTTGCCCTCCTCACTCAACATCCTCCAAGGTGTTTCTTTTTTTTTTTCTTCTTTTTATCTCTACTTTTGCCTTTGGATATCTGATTGAAGTCAAAACTTAATATTTCTCCTGACCTTTAAAAAGTTATTTTTTATTCTTTGTTGGGTAACTTCAATATACTTGTTCTGCCCTGTGCCCTCTCTCATTTGACCTCTTTAAACCTTTCATTTAATAAAGATGAGAATGAAAGGGAAACCGATATAGTGATCCTTCAATTGGCAGGCTGTGTTTTAATGGCATCTAGACTGAAAGTCTGCCAGGAGTCTAAAGTTTGTCAACTGGAAATTCTGGTTGTGAGCTCTGATCCTCTCAGTAACAAATCCTTATGGGTACAGACACACCACTTTTGAGACCAAAAAGGAAAAAAAAAATTTTGACCATACTTCAGCAGATATAAAGAGAAATACACTCAACAAAGAGTGATGAATGATTGATCCATCTTAAATGCATCTGACAAATGTATTGCTATGTGAAAGGTAAACTATGTTTGTACTATGAAGAAGTTTTAGCGTGTTGTTTCCCCATAAACAACATTCTAACTTCACCCTCTGTTTCTTTGCTAAGGTTGTCCAGTGAGTCTGTAAAGTACTGCCTCCTCACTTGTGGTTCTTAGAAATCCCTACCTTCTTCCAAAGCACAGCTCTGCTGTCACCTCTTACATTAGTCCTTTACTGATATAGTCCATTCCTACTTCCAACACCATCAGTACATCTGTATTCTCTATGTCTTGGAATTACTTTGTTTCATATAGAGATCTTAATGTAGATATACACACAGATATATATATATATATATATATATATATATATATATATATATATTTTTCTCTCTCTCTCTCTCTCTCTCTCCCTCTCTCTCTCTCTCTCTCTCTTTTTTTCTCTCTCTCTCTCTCTCTCTCTCTCTCTCTCTCTCTCTCTCTCTCTCTCTCTCTCTCTCTCATCTGTCTGAATGTCTGAATGTGTTGCCTAATTCAGATGTATGTTCCTTGAGGTCAGAGAATATTTCCTTTTTTTCTATATGCTTAGCCCCTAAATGGTACTTTGCACACTATAGATTCTCAATAAGTATTTAAATTGTATTGTAATTCTTGGTCAGTTGAGTTTTTTTCTTTAATCTCTTTAGTTATTGGCATTTTCTTTGCTCCCTCCCTCACCTTCCACTACATGAGAACATATGCTTCCCTCTAAATTGTACCTTGAGAACTCATAGTCCAGTTACTTTTCAGTTATGAAAGAATGGAATAAATGATTTTTCCATAATGATAAAAAATACAACTATCTTGTACCTCAATAATGGATGAAGCTTTTATGTTCAGATATGACATAAATACAGCTTTCAGTGAGGAAGTAAAAAAATGACACATGAGGAAAAACTGCTTCTAATTTTTAAAGTTTCAAAAGTTAAAAAAATATATATGTTTAAACTTGGTGAGTGTGGTATCTTTCGGTGAGATTTTATATTATTTTTGAATCTTAGCTCTCAACTGGTGCTGACTGTTTAGAATGTCTCCAGGGCTACCTCTGCTTGCTGTGGTCTTAAACCTTACTCTCTCAGGAGCTCCTGAGCACACTGAAAGTAATGCTTTAAAATGAATTTGCTAATAAGAAAATGTATACCAGAAGTTAGATGTCGGTAAGAGGAGGCATTTTTTTCCAATTTATCTTTACAGAGTTTAATGAAAGTTAAGTTGCAGAGTCTAGTTATCCATAAGCCTGTATCCTCTTTCATAGGACAGAGCATTGTTCCACAGAGAAAGTGGCATAAGTTAAAGTCCTCTTTAACTCCTCCTCTGAACTACTTGACATAGAAAGTTGCTTGTGAGGCTTCCTATTGCCAATATAAATGGGATAACAGAAATGTATTCCCATGTTACAAATAGGAAAGTTGGGGCCCAGAGAGGGAAAGTGAATTGTACCACATCTCATAAGCAATAAGTAGTTCAAGTAAGATTCAGATCCTTTAATCTCAAGAGAAACATTCTTCCCACTCTATCATGGTACATTCACAGTATTTTTAAATGATTAATGTTCTGCCTACCATTGTCCTAAATTACATAGAAGCTACAGAAAAAAACAAAAATTGTCCTTACAAAAGTTTGAATTACTGGGAAGGGCACATTTACCTATTTGCTCACAAAACCCTAGCTATAGTTTCCACTTTTTTGCACTTGGCCAAATCTGGTGCTCATAGAAACTCAGTCTAGTGTTAATTCATTCACCAAATGCTTACTATGCACCCACTATGTAAAGAGTAGTACATTATTATGCTCTGGAGGAAAAACAAAATTTACATAAAATAGAGTTGCTGGTTTTATGAAGTTTACATTGTAGAAAGGTAAGTAGAGAGTAATACATAGATAAACAATAATGCTGTGGGATGTGCTATGTAAGAGCCAAGAGAGGATGTTTAATAGCAGGAAAAGGGAGAAGTCAGTGAGGAAGGCCTCTTGGAGGAGGTGGTAGTTGAATTGGGCAGAGATTTTGACCATTCCAGCATAGGGAAAATCAGGAACAAAAACAGATGTGAAACAATGCAGAATGGATTATGGTACAATGCAGTTGGAATAGGGCATTGAGTGTATGGGAGGGAATTACAATGGCCATCTACCACCATTTAAACAATATGGGAACTTATCGAGCTCACTATGTGGAAGATGTCCAATCCTATAAATTTTCAGATATGAAAGGATACTATATAGTAGGGAATTATAGCTGATTGCTTTTCTTGGGAATCTAGACCTGTGTATATGGTGATGATGGTGATGGTGATCATCATAGCTACAATTTGTATGGCACTTTAAGGTTTTAAAAGTGTTTTATCAATATCATCTCATTTTATCCTTATAACAACCCTGGTAGGTAGATGCTATTGTCCTTTCATTAATGGGGAAACCCACTAGTGTGGAATCTCCTACTATCAATTCTATTCAGCAACATGTTTTAACAAAATGTTATAGTTGATTGAAACTCTGAAATGCTAAGGTACTTGCCTACATTTTATCATTTTTTAAAAGACAGGACTTGAATCCAGATCTTCCTAACTTCTAATCTTGGCCCTTTATCTATAATGCATTATTACTTGTTCAAATGAACACTGATCACTTGAAGAATTATCAAGAGTTCATATTGGGCCCCAGCATTAGGGTCATATTGCCAGCTACTCATGTTTTGGATCCTGAGGTGATAAATAAGTGAATTATTTTCTGCCAGCTTGATCATCTTGTAATCTATAGTTCATTCCTGATGCTGATACTTTGTTTTGTGCTTCATCAAAGAGATAAGGATTATAGAGTAGCCCTGTGATTTCATTATTATAAGTTTTTCCCAAGAAAGAGAATTCCCTCTACCAGTGCAGGTTAGTATTGCTCTGTATATACTCTGACAGTTGCCTAGATAACTGAGAGTTTAAGTGACTTACACAGGGTAACATAGCCAGTATGTGTCTTAGACAAGACCTGAAACCAAATCTTCCTGACTTTTATGCCAATTATCTGTTGGTTATACTATGCTGCCTCTTCATGCATCATTATAAAGAATTAAATATACCATAAGCAAATAGCTATCATAAATAATAATAGCTTGCATTTATATGGCTCTTCATAATTACAAAAATGCTTTAAATACAGTTTTTATCTTAGATATCATTATTACCATTTGAAAATGAGGAAACTGATGCTGAGAGATTATGACAGTGGCATAGAGTTGAGAACACTGAATTTGGGCTCAGAAGAAAGGGATTCAAATTCTGGCTATGATGTTCAATCGCAATGTGACCATAATTAATTCAACTCCTCAGTGAAAGAGATCCTCATTTATAGAATGATGCAAAATGGATACAATGATTTTCTTTTTTTTTTTTTTAAAGCAATCGGTGTTAAGTAACTTGCTCAAGGTTACACGGCCAGTTATTTCTGGGTGTGGTGCTGAGTATCTTAGCCCGGATTTGATCCAGGTCATCCCGACACTGGAGCCGGTGCTCTTACTCGCTGCGCCACCTGGCCGCCCCTAAGCAATTGGGGTTAAGTAACTTACTCAAGGTTACACGGCCAGGTGTTTCTGGGTGGGTGTACAATGATTTTCTAAAAAGCTGTTTTCCCATTGTCTTAAGATTCTAGTGAAGGTCCCATACTAAATAAAGCTAGAGTTAAAGGGCAGGTCTTCTAATTACAAGCCTGTTGCTATTACCACCAATGGAAGCTGACTTAAAACTGATGATAGATTAATTGTCCATCTTAAAAAGATAGCTCTCACTTTAACCAAAACAATCTGTGGAGGGAAGGAAATAAGTATTTGTAATATTTTATACGATTTTTATATTGACAACTTTGTTCTGTCCTTGATAATGAACACAGATAATTTGTATCATTAAACCTTATTTTCCCAAGCATGTTGTTTCTGAAAGAGATCTTATGGATCATGCAATACAATATCATCATTTTACAGATGTGGAAACTGCATCAAAAGATATGAAATATTACTAGATAACCTGGTCTCTCTACTGATAGCATAATTATTTTTCCCATACCCCAGAATAACTCCCTGTAATCCAACCCCTAATCTACATTTTTACTCAATATTGAGGGATGGATATATTAATTTTGGAAGAATACAAACTTAGTTTAGAAAGTAATTCAGTGAAATGTGAAAAAAAATACATGTTTTAAACCTGGAAGGGAAATCACTAGTCATCCACTAGGCATTTAACAAATTTTAATGAAATGAATTAATTGGTATAGAAGTGCTATGTTCTGGGTAACAGTGGCTTAATATAGATTATCACTGAACTGAAAATTGGATAACTCCATATATCTCCCTTCACTTGTTCTTGTGCACTGCTGAAACAAAATGTGGAGTGATTTTGGTGAAGATTATGACCTACAGTTAAATCATTCAGCATCCTTAGGTTCTTTTTTCTTAAGTAATATTCTCAAAGGCAGCTTTGACTTTTTTTTCTTATAGGAAAGTTCAATGTCTGGGATCGTGCCCAGGTTTTTGACAGCTGTATCTATCATGTAAAGGTTGAGAGGTAGGAGACAGCTTCCAGAAATAATGAGAACCCAGAAATCCGATAGTCATCTTATCACAATTTAGTTAGAGAAGGTTGGGAGCAAGCCAGAAACTGAAATTGAAGATAGAGAAATTAATGGTGGAAATGGATAAGGGCTGTAAATCACCTAAATTTGCATGTCATTGGTCTTGTCAAGAAAGGGGATTGAACTGTGATTGACAAGAAAGGGTATTAATTTGACAAGATAAAGATTTTAGTTTTAATATGATTTAATCAGCTGATTGGATGTATGGAACAGAAATATTGAAATGGATTGAGAGTAAAGTGGGATCAAAAATTATATTATTATGTTGAAAGGTCTTAAATTTTTCCACGTGATGATGATAACTGCCATGGGATTTGGTGAAGGAGTGAGAACAAGATAACAGAGACAGGCATCAAGAGAGAGTATCTTCAATGTAGCAGATAAATATTTACTGTGTGGTGATTTCAGTACATGTGATATATATTTATTAAATATTTTGCATAATTGTATTATCTTTCAATTAAGCATTAGTCATCCCTTTAAGGTTACATTTCACCTAACTTTGTATATATCATCATCATAGTTAGCACTTATATATCACTTAAAGGTTTACAAAGTATCTTACAGATGTTGACTCAGTTGATCCTACCCTGAGAGTGCTATTATTATTCCATTTCAGAGATAAGAAAAACAGGACATATGAGGATAAGTACCTTAACCAGGATCACACAGCCAGTGAAACTCAAATAGAAATTGAACTTAGGTTTTCCTGAGGGCAAGACCTGAACTTTATCTACTATCTATCTACCCAGTTGCCCTTGTTTTACTTATTTATATAGTGTTTATTGTCTCCCCCATGAAAGTTTTAAGTTCCTTGAGGGAAGGGGATTTTTGTTTTGTTTTGTTTTGCTTTATGTTCTCTATTTCTGGCACTAACTGACATTAGAAAAACACTTAACAAATTTTTGTTAATTTATTAAAAATTGGTTGGAAATTTATATTAGATAAGTGATCTTCTTTATAAAACCAAAGGTATAAACAGGGGGATAAAAAAATAACTTTGGGTGTCATCTCTGTCCCTTATCTCTACACCTTGTTATAGAAGAGGTTATAGGAGAGGGGAAATTAAAGAAGTATCGAGAGACTGGGCAACTCATTTCTTTCTAACATATAGTTAAGTGTTTAGAATATCTGCATTTTTTTTTTTGCTTTTTGGAGGGCAATTGGGGTTAAGTGACTTGCCCAAGGTCACATGGCTAGTTTTTGTGTTAAGTGTCTGAGGCTGGATTTTTAAGTCAGGTACTCCTGATTCCAGGGCCTGTGCTCTATTCAATGCGCCACCTAGCTGCCCCAATATCTGCATATTCTGATAAGTTTCAAGGCTCCAGCTTAGAATTTCTTCTCTTTTTTCTCTCCATTCTGATTTGCTTTTCTTCATCTTCATGTTCTCCCACTTCGGTTGTCCAGCACAATATATCTATTTGTCTTAATTCATTACTTGTCTTTGATTATTACAAGAGAAGGAAGATGGTAAAAAAAAAAAAGAAAGAAAGAAAGAATGGGGGTGGGGTGGAAGATGCTGAAGGCATTCAATCCTCCACATACTTGATTTGAAATATTTTGTTTCACTCATCCTAAAATGAAAGCAACTTAGTCTTTTATATATGATGTGAAAGGCTATTTAACTTCCCTGAGTTTTTAAGATTGTGCTCAAATATTTTCTTACTTCAGCACAAGAGTCTGAGTCACAAGACAGCTTTCCATACTTTCCACAGCAATCCTAAACTTGTTTTCAAGCAACCAGAACTTGACAATACTCAGTCAGTTAGTTACCTTACAGGGGCAACAGCTTTTTCAACATTGAGACCAGTATGGAGCAGCAAGAATAGCATACATATGACAGTGATATTTGGTTCAGACACCAGGTATGATGTTTAAGGGAATGTAAAATGTAAATGAATTTTTCATAAAATAATGTATTGCAGAAAGAAGAACAATATGTCCAAATTGATACAGCAGAAAGGATTACTGAGAAAGGACTATACATATATAAATATATTCACATATAGGCATACATATGGGTATGCCTAAATGGAATGCTAGATAAATTTAACCTGTAAATACTAAATGATGATTGTGAAAATGAGACATTTAAAAGGGATTTTAAAAGGGCATTCAGGAAGGAGAACTGGACTGGAAACCAAATCCTGGATTTGAATCATGCTTCAACCACTAACTTAGTACATGAACAAGTTACTTAATCTTTTTGTTTGCAAATTAGTTATAACAGTATTTTATATAAGGTGTTTTACAAATAGTAAAGCACTAAAAATGTGAATTATTCTTCTTTTCCTTTCCACTCTTTCATGTCATCCTCTTCCTCACTTTTTCCCCCTTTTCTTTTTCCCATTCCACTTTCTTACTGCTAAAAGGGTGATGCCAGTGGCAACAATGGCAACTACTTTCATTGGTAGGCTGACCATGTATCAAGAATGGGACAGTAATGATAGATAATGCTAGAGCTGCATTGGTAGCCTGAAAATATTAAGAGACATATTGAGTTAGCTAAAGGTTAGGGAGATTCTCTATGGGGCATTTTTAGAAAAACATGAATAACCAGGGATGTACTGGTAAATGTTTAACAACCAGACCTTTGAAAAGATATTATACACTTTTGTTTCATTTGCATTATTAACATTTTCTTAAGTCTAGGAAATAGATAAATAAATTTGGAATGTTTGCTGATTTCTAAGGTTTAATACCCTAAAAATGTAAGACTTGGTTCTGGGGGAGCTGCTTTGAGCTGTTGCCAATGTAGTCCTGTAACATTCCTATAGGATGAGAAGGTATCAAAGGGGATATTAGTTTGTGTAGGGAATAATCTGCCTACACTGATAAACCTAGGGATTTATTCAAATACTAGGAGTACCAGTACAATAATAATAAAGAAACTTCACCCTACTTATTGGCTGTACTTCATAAAATATGGATATGAGAGGCAGCTGATGATTTGATTGTTTGAGGGAAAGAAACATTCATCCTGTTTTATTTAATACAGACATAAAATAGAAAATTATTGATGCCACTGGCAGAGAGGGCTCTTTTTCAGCTCTCCCTCAGTTGGCATTATTGTGACACTCTCTTTGGTGTCTACCGAGGCATACCTCCCAGAGAGTTTGAAAATATTTTCTTTGAGATTGTGTTTTATTAAATACCATATGATTTGTCAGATCTACAGACTTTGTGAAGATTTATTCATGACATTTACTTTTCCAACAAAATACACACTTAAATTAAGAACAGTGGTAACTGACATTATTGGTCAAGCTGAGGTTCAACCTGAAAATGGAAGATCCCATTTTCTCATTGGACTTCAAGTTGTGTCCTTTGTCAAGCACACGTCACTCTTTTTAAAGAAAGATGTTGTCGAATGTAAAGCATGTAGTTTCTTCCAGATCATAGTACACACAAATTACATTTTGATTACTTATGTCAAAAGGATGAGAATCAGATGGTTAAAATGGTAACGAAAAGAAATTCAGATTTTTCAAATAATGACAAAAACCAAACTTAGAAAGAGACTATATTTTGTACTGTGTTTTTTAGACACTTGTACCTCTTTAAAATGGTAGAATTTTGAAGCACAGCAGGAAGGAAGTTTACACAGGTTTCTGTATTATAATTATTGTAGCTTTCTGCTTTTGTGCAGACCATTAGAAATGTAGAACTTGGCCCACAGAAAAAATTGAAAATTTGGAAATTTCTACATTAGAAAGAAATCATCCAAATTAATAAAATCATTAGGAATAAAATACAAAAAAAAAATTTCAAAAGCAGGAGAGAGAAATATCTTGTTAAAAATAAGTTCAGGGCTTTGGACTCAAGGGAACCTATTTTGAGAGAGATTTGAGAAGTGTGTTTTCACAAAGTACTTGAGATTCACTGCTTTGATGAATCCCATACCATGTCATTTTTAGGTTATTTTGATTGTTCTCATGTGCTTTGGTGTTACCTCCCTTTACGCAAGTACCTGTTATTTTCTCTTACCAACTCTCTGAGTTCATTTTGTGAAACACTGGGTTTTCATTATGTATCAGTGGCATAAAAACTTAAACATCCCTCTCACTCTAGAATCCCACCTACTTCCCATTTTATATAGTAATTTCCTTAGGTTAATTGTATACTATAACCCTGGGTTTTAAATGTCAACATTTTGCTCCCCATATATTTTTAAAACAATTCTGTATATAACAATCGTATCTCTGTGTATGTATGCTTTTGACTTTGGGGGCATTTTCCATTTAACAATCAAGATCTAAGGTAAGAAATTATTTCTAATTTATTTAAACTTCATTTAAATTCATTATGTCACTTTTCCTGCTCCGACCACAGCTACTGGCCCAATCAACAGCTCCAGGAGATGTAGTGAATAAGCAAAAAGGGATTTCATGGTGAATTGCCGAAATATCAACTCAGCAAAATGTGTAGTGGGTACAGTACTTGATTTTTGTTATCAGCTAACATTAAGATGCTAGTCTTGGTTACAATTAGATTTCCAGAATTAAACCTTTATTCATTAATCTTTCTGGGCATCTCCTCCCTTTACTCACTCTTGCTACAACCACTATCATAACTGGGACTTGGACTTTTGCACTATTCGCATAAAAAGTATTCTTAAATCATTGAACCAGTCAAGTAACTTCATTTCACTGAAAAAAATATCTTATTGTGTAACTAATATTGTAAAAAATATCCTCACCCTATGAAAAATGCTCTAAATCATTGTTGATTAGAAAATGCACTTTAAAAATAATTATATCATCTCATACTTGTCAAATTGACTAAAATGATAGAAGGGGAAAATGAAAATAAACATTGGAGAGGATGTACAGAAATTGTGACACCAATACATTGTTGGTGGAACTGTGAACTGATCCAGACATTTTAGAAAATAATCTGAAATTACGTCCAAAGAGTCATAAAAATTATATACCCTTTCACTAAGAAATACCACTGTTAGGTCTCTCTTCCAAGGTGATCAGGGTAAAAACAAATGAACCTATATGTTCTAAAATATTTATAGCAGCTCTCTTTGTGTTACCAAAGAACTGGAAATTGAGAGGATATCCATCAATTGGGGAATAACTAAGCAAATTGTGGTATATGATTATGATGAAATATTACTGTGATGTAAGAAATGATGAGATGGCTGATTTTGTTTAAAACATTTAACAACCTTCATGAAATAATGAAGAGTAAAATGAGCAGACCCAAGAGAATGTTGTATAGAGTAACAGCCATATTGTTTGAAGAACAACTGTGAATGACTAAGTTATTCTGAGTATTATAAATACTCAAATTAACTGCAAAGGACCTACAAAGGACAATGCTAGTCACCTCCAGAAAAAGAATTGATGAATAGAAATGTGCCTAGTTTGATTTTACATATTTACATGTGCATATACATACATATGTGTTTCATATGGTGGCCTGCTGTAGTGAGGGGGAGGGAAGGAAGGGGACAGTTTGGAACTTATAATGTAATAAAAATAAATATAATTCAACAAAAAAAGAAATTCAATTCCCTGCCTTCAAGCTCTCATAATCTGACAATACTCTACTTTTCCAGCCATATCTTATATTATTCCTCTCAATATTCTCTAACCTCTAGTTATAATAAACTTCTGTCTTTCAAACATGTTACCATGCTCCCTTATCTCATCTCACCCTTTTCACAGAATGGTAAAAACAAAACAAAACACAGAATTTGATATTTGAAAGAGACCTTAGTGGCCATTTACTCCAAACCATATACGAAAGAATCCCTAAGCTAAACAACTTGAGAAGTGGTAGTCCAGCATCCTCTTGAGGCCTTCCAAGGAGAAGAACTCACCACTTCTCACAGCAACCTATATTTCTTTTGTATTTTTTTCATCTGCTCCCTAAATTTGCTTTAGTACTTTAATGACCCATGATTTCATCAGTCTTAAATTTATATGAATGCAAATGTAATTACTACAGGTGGATTTGTGACATTAGATCCTTCCTTTTTCTCTTCTGGTACCTTGTTTTATGAAGTGTAGGCATTGCACTATCTCTTAAATTTTGCTGTTTCTCACTACCAAGTCCATTTAGCATATATTTTGTTTTTATTAAAGTTTACTTCTGACCAAGTAAAAATAAGGAACTCTGAAGTAACAGAAAGCAGACACTTCCCGATTTCATGATTATTATATTTTAAAATCTCCGTTTATCAGTGACTTCCCACAGAAATAAAAGCTAGCTAAATTGAATAAAAGAGAATCTATATATGCAAATACACACACATATAGATCTTATAGACATTTCAGTATCTGTTACTGTTCTGAATATGAAAGGTCCTTCATGATAATTCTAGATATCATATATATATATATATATATATATATATATATATATATATATATATAGCGAGAGAGAGAGAGAGAGAGAGAGAGATTGATGATAAATGGAGATGGATAATATTTATCAACTTATCTACCTATCTCAGCTATCATCTCTCTTGTATTCAGAATCTAACATATCTGAACTCTGATTCCCCTCCCCCCCTTTTTTAATCAATCTAGATTTTTAAAAATATGTTGACCTAATATGTATGGAAGGGCTTGCTCTTCTAATAGATTTATTGGACACCAGTTCAACCAATGAGGCTACTTTGCACAAAATTACTTTAAACTTCTTTTCTCCCAAATAAGCACAAATAACAACTATGGACATTGAGAAAAACAGTTGGGTTGAGATAAATTCCACTGTATCTTTCCCTCTTCTAAAGAAGACTTACATATTTTGTTTTAGTGTAAAAATTTCTAACTTTTGTTATTTTGCTTATATGAATTTTCCAATAGCACCCAATTAGTGTGCCTTAAACTATGGGTGGTAATGCAACAGAGGCATGAAGTAAAGTTTTAAAAATAAAGTTTTAATAGCAACAACAGCTCGCACAATTAAGCTAGCAAGTCAGTGACTGCATCTTTTAGAAATTCCCAGCTTTGACACATCATGGGGTGACTTTATACCCTACTGTTTTCACATCCTTGTTGATATTTTGAATTAGCCAAGCATCTGTTACCCCAATGAAATCAGATATCTATTTCCATGCATTAGTTTTCCACTGTGCAGTTGTGTTCTGATTGCTTTTTGTATTTACATAAATGAAAAACATCCTTATATCTGTTGTTTTCCCTTCAACAATCTTAAGGAAAAATTGATAAAATTCATTTTTGTTCATTTCCTTGCTTTTTCTTTTTTAAAAATTTTTTGGTTTTACTCCTCACAATCATTATGGTTCATTCAAATTCTAGTTTGGAGCAGCTTCAGTCACAATTTCTACTTCTCTCCTTTGTATCTGGGGTTAGAAAAAAAAAGATTGCTTTACGAGATAGAAGATATTCTTAAATATAGCAAAATGAATTGAACAGTAGTTACTAGATATTTTGTGTGTTTTTCTATCTCATGAACCTATATTTCTACATAATGAATATCTTAAATAGTATTATTTATTCCCTTGAGAACTATTCCCAGCCAAACACACACACACACACACACACACACACACACATGAGAATAGCCAAAAGTGTATTCGAGCAAGTTCCTACAACTGTAGAGGGCAAGTTGTTAAAATTTCTGTGTAAGCAGCAACCTTGGAAATTAGCAAATGTTGCAAATCATGGCTTGTTTTATTGTTTTTTTGATTGTCTAGACTTTCGTGAAGGATGGAAACATAAAAATAATCTAGATTAACTTATAAGTATATCATGAATATATTTTTTACAGAGGGCTCATTTTTAAACATTTACTGGCACCCTCCAGATAAGGCTACAAAAAGTCTTAAATAGCTCCCTCCCACAACCCTTTTTCACTGAATTTAGTGATATCATTAATCATTGAATATAAATTTCTTAAAGGCAGGAACTATTTCTTTATTGCATGTGTGTGTGATCAGACTGTAGTACAGTGTTGTGCATGTTTTAGGTGGGTTAATAAATGTATCTCCTTGGATTGATTTATAGTACATTAAACAAAACATGAAAAGGCAATACTCTAAATGCCAGACTTAGAATTTATACTTTTAGCCAATTCATTAGATGATTACATTCAATCCATTTTTCTTTAACCATGATTATAAATCATATAAGCCAATGATAAGTGAATATGTCCATATAAGGTGAATTTTTCCTAAGCATGCAACATCATAAAAATGAAGCCTTTAAATGTTTTGCTTTATCCATGCTACTCAGGGACTCATCCTGGAAATAGGCATTTCAGATTTAAAATCTTAAGCTTACAGTGGAGTGACTGGTAAGAAAAGAAACAAAAAGTTCTTTCTTTACCTTTTTTGTGAAATTGTCACACTCTTACCTAACAGCTCATCATTTAAGAACAAAATTCATTTTGTGGGTGCAGTTATCTCATGAAAAACAACACCAAGAGACATCACACTGAGATGCTAAAGTCATTGCTTCAGAATGCTGGGTGCTGTAAGGGTTGCATGTGATTCTCTAGTCAGGAAATGAACATAATGAAAAATTCATGTCAGGGAAGAAAAAATGATTGAATAAAAGTAGAGCTAGCTTCAAAAAAAAATTGCAAGCCATAGTTTATAAAATCTCCATGGGAAAGGAAGGGGAAATTTCAATTGATCATAGCAAGTGACTGAAACAAGTTTTTTTTTGTTTTAAACTAGGGGGACATTGTAATATGATAATGACATATGACATATAATGACATGTAATAGGATTCATTCAGGCATCACGGCAATCTATCAGTTGATATTTCTCTGTATAGGGCCAAAAATTTTTAATGGTGTTATATTATTATCTCTCTAATCTCAGGACTCACTTGAGGATTGAGAAAAGAGAGAGAATAAGGAAAGAAAAGAGATCTAAAAGCAGGAAATAAGGCAGAAAGAACTGAAACTGAGTGGAGTATCAAAGAATTTTTTTTTGTTTTAGTTTTTGACACTTTCCAGTTAGTGATGAACAGATATAATAGAAAAGGGGTTTTTTGGTCTATTTTAGGATCCAGAAGAAATTCCCATGTTAAAGAATGAGGAGAAGCCTGAACAGTAGATGTAAGGATTTTGTGGAGTCATTAAATATAGCTTCATTAGTTACTAATAGCATGTCCTCACTCAATCTCATGAAGATTTGAGGAGCTCAATAATCCCGTTGAGTAATGTCTATCATGAGGGTACCAATCTCTTGATTTCTTCTGGAAACAGAGACCTTCTCTGATGGTAAGTGAATGAGCAGTCCAAGCACTGAAAGAGACATACTAACAACTTCTTACATTTTTACTGAGAAAATCTTGGCTATGTCCTTCCTTAATCAGCAATAATTGAAGGATTTTAAGTCTAACCTTGAAATTTGGAAAAGCATAATCAACTATAGCATGGAATACATGTATGTCAGGAAGTATTTATTTCAAGGTAAGCATTGTGTGCCATTTTACATTCCTTAGAATTAGTAATCTTCCAGGGCATAGAAGATACTTAAAAAATCTTCAGGCTGAGCTTGTAGGTCATTCTGCATATGGCATTCTCCTTTTTTGTTCTTTTTTTTAAGCTCCAATGTGAAAGCTACATCACCTAGACAAAGTTAAATGAAAGAGAAGCCAGTATTGGCTTAAGTTTGACTGATCTGCTTTTTTAGGGAGAGAAACAGGCAATAGGAAGATCTATGATTTCATTGGTACTTGGAACTTTTGAGTGAGGAAACTCCTACTAATGCAGTTTGACACTTTATCTGCAATTTACATCCTTGGATAATTTCCAGAGCACTGAGAGAATGAATAATTTGCCTATAGTCACATAGCCAGTGTTTCTTAGAGGCAGGACATGTACCCAGGTATTCCTGTCTTTGAGACCATATGTCTATCTTCAGCATCACACTGATATGCTTTGGAGAAACTTAGTTAGTAGTACTAATAAAATCAGTGGAAAAATTTCCATGGTAACAGCACCATACCACCACTAACACCACCAAAAATAATATTAGTAACAACATCAATGACAACAATAATATGAACAATAACCTGTACTCTGAAATATATAATTGATATAATGCATTTTTGAACCAGAATTTTGTGGAATAATTATTCATATCATAACATTTTTCCAGGCGGTGCATCCATTACCAGTTCCTGTTCCACAGTATTAAAATCACTATTGAAGTGACTTTGATTTTTATATGGTCCTTTTCATTCAGCAACCTAAAGCTGGTAGGCACATTTCAATTCATGGTGATTCCTTCTCTCCTTGTTTGTTTTCTATGGAACTCCCCAATTTGGGCAAAACATTGCTTACGTGCCAGAGTAAGTTATTCAATGTGATAACTATGGGCATTTAAAGTGGTAGAAATTATTTTAAATTTCATAAAGAGCAGTTCTCTTCTCAACCTGAGTTCTTAAAGGCTATGTCAATTAATTGTAAGTTCTTGAATATCTGGACTAGGGTGATGGTAGTGGGCAGCAATGGAGACATTGGAGTAGTGAAGAGTTGAGATTCAAGTAAAAAAAGAAAAGTATTTTATGTCTGATAGGCAATGAGAGGAGGGAAAAATTCCTGGGAGTTGAATTTCTACAGAAGACTTCTCAGATAACATCTTTAATATATAATATTTGCATCTTGGCCTTGAGTAGAGACTTTGGGGATAGGAGTCTCACTAAAAAACCCTCAGTAACCTCTACACACACACACACACACACACACACACACACACACACACAGACTGTCTCTAATAGAGAAGAAAGTCAAATGTCTTTAAGAATGCTACCCTCATTTCATCTCAGAATTTTTGTTAAATAATGAAGGTAAAGCTGGGTGTTATTTAATTACTATAGATTACTGTGAAATGAGTTTCCAATAATGAAAATGAAGTAAGTATAAAATCTCATGATCTAAAATTTACCCAAAACATTTGTTGTAAGATATCACATTGAGTAACATGGGAAGATGCTTTAAGAGGGATGGCATAATCTAAAAAAAAACTGATGAAAGAAACATAAATTATTTCAGAGAGGAACAAAGGGAACTCTTTAAATAGAATTATCTGAATGCATAAGGAACTCGACCTTTCTTAAAAGACATATAGAAAAGATGAAAGCAAGGAAAGGCAGAATAGAGTAATTACAAAGAGAGGTACAGTCTACAAATAATAGTGTCAGAAATACTAAAGTTCAGAGTTAACTTAAGCAGTTGATGAATACTAAAAACAGCAACAAAAATGTGTTTTTAAAAATAATTTTGAAAGCTTTAAAGAATATTAAAATAGAGAACACATTTGCAAAATAGTATGACCAAGATGACAAGGGAACTAGATCCCATGCCATATAAGGATTGAGTGATGAACTTTGAAGATTTCTAGCCTGAAGAATGTAAAACTAATGGGAGTGAGTGGGTTTAACAGCTATCTTCAAATATTTGAAAAGCTGTCAGATGGAATACCTGGTAAGCTTGTTTTGTGTGGATGCAGTGCAGAAGTAGCAACAATGAGTAGTAAGAATAATAAGATTTGGGATAAAAACCTTTCATTGGAATCCAGGCCTTTCTGTACAACTTCATGGTATCTCACTTTCCTCTTTCATAAATTAAAGGGGTTCAACTAGATGACTTCTAAGATTCCTTACAGTTCTAAATCCTGTGATCCTAAGTTGCAAAAAGACAATTTGAGCTCTAAGTAAGAAAAAAAAAAACGATAACAACTACAACAAAACACAACAACAAAATTCCTAACCATTAGAGCTGTACCAAGTTAAAGCTCCCTTATGCACCAAAATATTTAGAGAAGGACTTTTTATGGTAACAGAATATTGGGTACAAAGAAGATGCCCATCCATTGGGGGCCTTAGTTACAGGACTAGTGATCCTGTGAAAGACAATATTATTATTGCATGAAGACTTGACCAGATAAACAAATTGTGTTACATATATAATAGAATAATATTGTTAAAAGAAATCGTGCATATAATAATTATAGAAACACTAGAAAGTATAAGAACTGATGGAAAGTGAAGTAAGAAGAACCAGGAAAAATATTAAAAATGTCTACAGAAATGAAAATATCACTTAAATAGAAGCTGAATGCCTTGAAATTAGAATGACCAAATTTTCACCAAAGAAGATATATAAGGAAAACTTTGAGCACTACCTCCACCTCTTTACAGAGGAAGGAGACTGTGGTTTGTATTGGAACACTGCATAAAATAATGCTAGGCCTAATTGATATGTTGATTAGGTTTGCTGCTCTTTTTTGTTTCTTACACAAACATACAGACATATGTGTATATGTGTGTGTGTGTTGGTTAGTTGTTGTCCTTCGTTCTTGAAAAGGACCAAAATGACATCACTATGCTGAAGTCAAGTTTCAATGTGTCTGACTGTGACTGATCAGAGCAATATGAGCTTGGAATGCTCTACCACAGGTCAGGCACAAATAGTCCATGTGAACACTTGGGGCAGATAATCCAAATTTGTGCATCCTGAGCTTCTTTTGAGCTGTTTCAATTCTGCTTTGCTCATAGAACACAGTACTGTGTGGGCACACCATTCTGGGCAGTCCTGTGCCAGTGTCTCCCATGTGACACATTTCTAAAGTTCTTGAGAGAGACCTTGAATGTGTCCTTATATCACTTCTTCTGACCACCATGTGAACATCTTCCCTGTGTGAGTTCTTCATAAAACAGTCTTTTTGGCTAGCATAGTTTTTGCATTCAAACAACATAGCCAGCCCATTAGATGTGTGCTCTCTGAAGCAGAGTTTGAATGTTTGGCAGTTTAGTTCGAATAAAGACCTCAGTGTCTGGTACCTTATCCTGCAAGATGATCTTCAGAATCTTCCTAAGACAATTCAAGTGGAAGCGAATTCAGTTTCCTGCCATGGTGCTGGTAGACTGTGCAGGTTTCATAGGCGTACAACAGTGAGGTCAACACAATGACTCTGTAGACCTTCAGCTTGGTAGTCATTCTAATACCAGTGATCCTGTGACAGACAACATTATTTATCTCTGAGGACTAGACTAGATAATTGCAGAAGGCTTATTTTTGTTGTAGGAAATTGCCTCCTAAGGCTTGGAAGAGTTGCATTTTTCATTTCATTTCATTAGTGGAAGAAATCTGATTTTCATTCAAATATGTGTATCAAAGAAACAATTGGGTTCTTTTTTTGACCTGTGATTTTATGAGTGGGTTTCTCTTGGAGAAGCTCCCTCTACCAACACAGATCTGCAACTTCTTTAGAACTGATGGTATTAGAGATTCCCCTGGGTTAGTGAGAGGTTAAGGGATGTACTTAAATTCGCATGGAAGAGAACCCATGTGTCTTCCAGACTCTGAGGTTAACTATATGCAGATTGCCATGCTGTCTGTTCAAAGTAACTTATGTTTAAAGCACAGATACAAAAAGTAACTTGGATGGTTTTAGGCAGAATCTATTGAGTCTGGTTCTCTGTCTTTTGAACTTTTATGACAAATGAGAATTTGAAAAGCTCTCTTCATTTTTCCATGCTATGCTCTTGCTAATTTGTCTGTCTTTTCTATATTTGAGTAGTGGCAATACATTCTACTAAGTACTGTATTTTTTTCAGCTTTTACCTTATTCATCAATTTATTGTTTAATTTTATCCTTATTGTATTTCTTCTTGTGCATGTGAGTAGGACCAAATGCACTGAATGAATGAAGTATGTTTCTATGTAACTCATTAAGTCTGGGCTCTTTTTGAATTGTGTATTTTGCAACCACAGTATACTAAAAATAGATATATAAATGTGGATATTAAAGGTCAAAATATAAAATCAGGGCACCCAGTACCTTTTTCATACATATGGCTAGCTGGGGATATGGTTAACTAAACAAGCAATCATAAAAGGTACAGTAGAGCCTTTTTCAATATATGGAGTTTAAAACCTTTCTAATGAACATAGCCAGTATAGCCAAGATAAAAAAGAAAATTAACTGATTAATATTTTCATCAAATATCTTTGAAATATTTTTTACATATAAAATAGATTATAGAAAATACCTCAGAATAAAGGATATATAAGTACTAACTGGAGAATATATAAACAAATATGGCATTTAGTAAATAAATGTAATAAAATATTGTCATGCGTTAGGAAATAATTAATATGAAGAATTCAGAGAAGTATGTGGAGATATATGAATGCATACTGAGTAAAATAATCAGAACCAGTAAGATAAACATATATAATGACTACTATTAATGGATTTTTTAAAATCCTGAAATTAAACTATTATAATTACTCAGAATCGTAATCCAAAGATAATGATGAGAAAATGTATCTTTTGTCCTCTTTGTAGAGGTGAAACCCCCTGGGTATGGAACATGGATATACCCTCACCACCTCATTTGGTTAGTTTTGCTGAACAGTTTTTTCATTCTTTTTTGTTATTTTTTTTCATTAAGAAGGTTAATCTGGTCAGAGGGGAGAGATAGACCTATTTTAAAATGATGCTTATGTAAAAGCAGAAATTACTAAAAATACTTTTAAAGAAAAAAAGTAAATTAGGCAGTAAAAAGCATAAGTTAATGGGCTGTTGATAAAGCACAAATTTTTATGCATTAAAAAATGTTAATACAAATTTTTCTGGTACTTCTCATTTTGCCATGTATCAGTTTGTGTAAGCATTTCCAGGACTTTTTTTGGAATCTATTGTATTCATCATTTCTTATCAACACAGCAAGTAATATCATTTTCCCAAGATTGATGATGAAATGTACCTCCCACCTCCTAATAGGAACCTAATGAACTAGAGATAACTAATGAACCCTGTATTTTCAGACATGGCCAATGTATTGTTTTACTTATTAGACTACAAATGAGTTTCAAAGGTATGGCTTCTATATAGAGGCCAAAGTGACAGTAGTGCGTTAGTAGGAAATGACAGATTTGCCCTCCTCCACAAAAAAAAGACCACCAATAAACAATTATGTTAACTGTACAGACAATTTTTTTAATTACACACATTTTAAAAAAATGAATATGTGTATCTTGTGGGAAGATACTCAATCTATAATTTCATTGATACTGGGGACTTTTGGGAAAGAAAACTCCCTCTAACAATGCAAGTCACTACTTTATCTGTAACTTACCAGGGTCACATGTATCAGAGACAAGACGAACACTGGCTTATGACACACTGCCAATAGATAGATTGACCAACTGATAGATAGATAGATAGATAGATAGATAGATAGATAGATAGATAGATAGATAGATAGATAGATAGATAGAAGATAGAAAGATGAACAGATAGATATAGAGTACATATGTAGACATGTATGTGTTTATGCATTGTATAAACTGAAAGTACTCAAACCATTAGAAATAACTTGCAAAGTGATCAGATCACAAATACTTCTGAGTATTTTGAGGATATTCATATACACTATAAGCATATTTACATATACATGTTCAAGTGTGTATATATTCATATACATGTGAATATATACTAAAAATACTTAAATTCTGAAAAGGATTTGTGATCTCATAAGTTTAAGAGTTCCCTCCAATTATGAATATCCTGACCTATCCACATCTGATAATTTTGTCCAGCTCACTACCTTGTCTCACCTGAAATGCCACAGGGGGCCCATTCAACATGCTACATCATCTCTTACTTTCTCCCAGTGAATATCTCTGGACGTCTGCCTGTTATCCTTTGTTCTTAGTATGTGACCTACTCGTTTTGTCCTCAATAAAATTTTTTAATGACATTCTTTATTACCCATCAAGTGTATGTTGCAATTGGTTCACCCATACTTTTACTTTTCCAATGTCTTCTATGTGATAAATTATGCTCGGTTATTTGGAGTTTTGTGCTAAATTTCTCTGCCACACAGAAACACTGGTGAAATGTTTCTCTTTGAAAAGAAACACCTCATATGTTAAGGTAAACTTGAAATTTCATTGATTGCCATGACACTTTAAAAATTATGGCAACTTATAAAACAAATAAAAAATAATTATATACCTACTTCTTTAAAATATGCTGAATTTAACAGAATTTCTTTTTCTTATTCAACTCTCTTAATCTTTTTATATTGAAATATTTGTGTTTGTTGAGGACATAAAAAGGAGAATTTATTTTTAAGATGTTACTGCATAAATTTATTTAACTCCCAAATTATATTTTCTGCAATAGTCATACATAGAAAGTGGTAAGGTGTTAAAAAAAAAGGTGAACAAAAGTTTCCTATAGATCCAAAAAGTCTCAATCTACAGCATTGCCAGGAGTACTGACAGTCGCGTAAGGCATATTCTCAATTCTTTTTTGACTTCCATTTACACAAAAAGGACAGGAAGGAATGGGAAGAGTAATAATTTGATTGAGAGGTAGAGCGAGCATATATTTGATTACTCACTTATGAATTATGCATTTAATATACATGAGCCAGCAAGAAATATTGTGGGAATTCAGTCACCAACATGGTGACTGACAATGAAAGGAATGAATCTTTATTCCAGATACAGATAATTGCAATGACCAATAGAATTATGTTTGGTGGAACATGGAGCACAATTTTAGAATAATATATTATCCTCATGTTAATTTGCATAGAGGAGAAGTATACTTTTTTATTGTCAGAATTTTGCAATTCAGTCGCTTCAATAATTGTAGTTCATTAAACCCCTGTGAAATAGGGACTATCATATATTCCCTTGAGGCTTATTTAACCTTTGGGCCTAGTCATTCCCCATCCAGGAGAAGTCAGCAAACTAACCATCTGACATTTGTAATTTAAAAAAAAAAAACCTTATTTTAAGTATCTGGAAAGAAACAACCTGCCTTCCAATTTTCTTGGTAGATAATATGTACATTGTCTTCTGTAGCCAAAGACAGTTTGCTCATGTGAAGGGATACCACTGCATCCTACTTCTGACTGGCTACTGTGGTAGGGCAGCTAACTGACTTATAAAAGGAAAAGTAAACAGTGGTAGAGATTATCAGGCTGAAATTTCCTAAGTATCCTTATCATAAGAAGTATTCTATTAGAAGAATGGAGGTATAAGGGGAAGGAGTATCTGGAATAAATGGTTGGTTGGTCAATAAAGGACAAAAGGGTCTGCTGGGCCTCTAGCACCATTTTTATATGTTAAAGACAGCACATACTTAAAGTTGGCCAAGAAACAGAGGAAATTGTTTTATAGGACAACAGAAATTGACTAGTGAGGGAAGCAATCTTCCTCTTTCTAACTCTAGCTTCATTTCTCATTCCAACACTAATGATAGAGGTGAGTGCTTTAGAGAATGGAACCAAATAAACAGGACATGGCCTAACAGTTTGATAATACAGAGTTGCTGAAAGCTTTCTTGCTTTTGATCTATATTCATTAAGATTTCAGGGATACCAAATTGCCATGTAAAAGCTTTAAGGAGGGACTGTTACAAGAGTAATTGGTATTTACTCCTTATGCTACACTCTATTTGACAGGAAAGTCTTCTATTGGTTTCATGGTTTATTTTTTCTAAATATTTCTTTCAAACTCTGGGGGTGTGTCACAGACTGGCTTATTACCTAAATGACAATATAATTTCTTTGTAATTCATCAGATATTGTGAATTCTTTATTTATGCTGTAAATTAATGATTCGGTGATAGTTCCTTTGAAAAGAAGTGCAATGCTTAATTTTATAGAAATTTCTTTGCTTACTTCATATTAAAACAAGCAACCACTAGCTTACTTTACCTTAACATTAATAAATTGCAAAAGGACATTGAAGGCAACTGATATAACAGAAATACATTCATATCTAAGATAATAATTATAACATATGTATTCCAGTTTAAATGAAAATTATTGCTAATTGGTTATATAGATTTAATGAGTGTAAAATTATACATGCTTTATATTGATCTGAAATAATTTGATGCATTTTCATTGAGTCAAGTTTGCCTAATAATTAAATAATTGCTACCTGATTTAGAACACATTTTAATGACAGGTTTCAGATCACTCAGGACCATAATTTAATGAACTAAAACCATTACAATGTCGTATGCCAATTTGTTCCCCCTCCTCAAGAAATTAAAGTAAATTTGAAATTCATTCATTTAATGTCATTCAATCATTAAATCAATATTGCATGAATACTAACTTATATTTAAGCAGTACACAGTAGATATTATGAGAATTACAAATAAATCTAATTCTTGATTTCTACTTTCATTTACATAACTTGGGGAAAATATAATGTACAATATAATCTGACAAGTGCAAATGAGACATATAAAACAAAGTGTTATGTCAGGCCAGAGAGACTAGATTTTTATCAAAAGTGGGGATCTTATGGAGAATGTGTATTTAATTTGAGTTTGAAGGATGGTTGAGAATTCAAGAAATGAAAAGATAGAAGAGAATCATTCTGGGAATATGAAAGGATGAGAAAAAAGTAATAAGATACACTGAAAGGCAAGGTGGTGTTAAATAGTGGAAAACATTAAATGGCTACAGAAGACAAAGCACAATAAACATTAAAAATGTTTTAAACAATCAACAAACATTCATTAAACACCTAGTATTGGCAGACACCAACAAAAACTATCCCTGTCTTTAATGAGCTACTATTCCAAGGAGGAAGACAACACATGCATATGAGAATGCCTCTCCCTTCCCTACCAGATGTAATCACAGATGATGAGGTATTGGTCTATTAAAAGGAACTAGCTCCTCTTATTAAATTAGAATTGGGGAGACTTTATTATATTTGTAGGTAAATGGGGAATAAGCAAAAAGAGATCTAAGATACCTGAATGAAGATGTAACTGCTAGAGTTACCCCAATATTATGGCTCTACACACCCTCTAAACACCCCCCCACCCCTTTGTCTCTCCTTGTGTTTCTGGGTCACTGATTCTGTTCTCCCATTTACCTCCTCTTTCACTCCTCCTCTCTCTGTCTCTCTCTGTCTCTGTCTGTCTGTCTGTCTCTCTCTGTCTCTGTCTCTGTCTCTGTCTCTCTCTCTCTCTCTCTCTCTGTCTCTCTCTCTCTCTGTCCCCTCTCCTCTCTCCTTCCCCTTCCCCATAGATTCCACATAACCACAAATGAAGTGAGTAAAATCCCCTCCTTATCCCCCTTGCCTTCTTCAGTTCTCACAGTTTCATCACAACTCTTCCAGGTACGATACTTTCCCCAAATTGTATCTGATGAAAAATGTGAAGTTTGACATTAATTTAGAACTTAATTATGCCATTGGCATGTGATGCACATTACACTGTATCTAGGAAAATCATGTAGCACATTCATGATTCAGATGCTTTAAGAGGAGGTTGCCCCAATCCAGACAGTATGATAAAAATAATAATAGCTTATGTTTATGTATCACTGTAGCAGCAAGCACCCTAGCATACCCAGGGTGGCTGCCAACACAGGCTCTAAGATCTGCTTCTCCAAAAGGAAAGCAACTCAAAATGCGTTAACAATCTTACTTTAATCAATCAAACATATATCATTTTACCTAGTTCAGGGGAAAAAGTCCACACCCTGAACTTCCAGAAGTTACAAGAAGACAAAGAAACAGATCAGCAGACAGGGCTTCCCACTGTCTGACCATTACATCCACCAACATCTGGTTTTTCAAAGCCGGGGGACTCGATGGTTGCCCAGAGTCTCATCTGGCCACATCACACAACTCTTCCTGAAGTGAGCCCCAAAGCAAAAGTTCACATCAGGATATATATAGCCTTCTCCTGGGTTAGAGAATGTCACAACCCTCTTGACCCACTGCCCAATCACAAAGTAACAATGTGTGGGTGTTCCTGAAGAAGAAGAAGCTTCCCACCACAGGCTCCAGGTGACCACATTCAGCACATTAGGGGCAGAGCATATTCTCAAATCAAGGAAGGTTCTGAGAGTCACCTAAGCCTATCAAAGTGCCTAGGGGCAGGGAAGATATTTAAACTTTAAGTTTTGCAAATTGTTTTTATAAAATTGTGTTTCTTACCCTCACAGTAATTTTTTGGGGAAAAGATGCTATTATCCCAATTTTGTAGATGAGAAAACTGAGACAGGTTAAATACTTGTCCAGGGTCATACAGCTAATGTGTATCTGGCATAGGATCTGAACACAGGTCTGGTACACTGACCACTGCACCACCTAACTGCCTCTGTTTGGTAAGATAAATCCAAAGTCATGGGCAACTCAATACCCCTTTAAATTTTCTCATCCTGAAAAATACTGACAATGTGAAACCAAAATATATTAATAAAAATTTATTTAAATAAAAATACTATATATTTTCTCAGTTGTGCTATCTACTCACATTGTTTTTGGAGAAATGTTATGTAACACGGTGCTCCTTTTTACGTGAGCATTAATTGTGTCCCCATGATTATACTACCCAGAAAACTGAATGAAGTGTTCATGTTGAACATTTGTTTACAAAATGGTGCTTTTTTTCAGTCAGTCTTAAAATATGTAATGCAAAGCCATAAGTCACAAGATATGGTACAAAGTCATAAGATAAGTTTTAATTTTTGCTTTACTAGTACAAGAAATATTTTTATAAAAAGCACATACCACTAGCTATTTAATAAAAGCTTTTGAACTACAAAATATCAAATATTTTTGTCACCTTATTTCCATTCCTCTCCTTTCTTCTCCTTTCTCTCTCCCTACTCTTCCTTTTCTATCCCTTTTATTTCATTTATTTTCACCTTACAAAAGGGAATTTTAGTTGAAAGATATAGGAATGTGCTATGATAAAAACAACAACAACAACAAAAAAAACCTCAAGCTGTCGACTCCTTTAGTATGTGGCACAATGCAAGGAACTACAGGTTTGGAATTAGAGGGAGAACATTAAAATTCCAAAATACTATCTTGTAAACTTAAATGTCCTTTAACGACTACACCTCAATTTCCTCATCTTTAAAATGAGAGGTTGGACCAGGTGAATTAGGGTCCCTTCATGTTCTAAATTGGTGCCTATGAACCTATATTGAAAGATTCTCAAGAGCTTAGATTTCTGCAAACTTAGCATGAAGTAAGATTCAAAGACAGCAGAAGATAGTATTCATACATCATAAGGTATATCTAATTAGCTTTGTTACTCTGCATAGTCCACAAAAGCATCTATTGAAATGGTTAATTAAACTTTTGGAACTGAATTGCTTTTTAATGACAAAATTTTGAACACCCCCGTGTGACAACAATTGTATTTTAAGCACCTATATATTGGGCAAATGCATTGTAACAGAAGCTTTTGATGAATTCAATTACACTTTGAAATAAACGTGTTTTGTTGGTCATGAGAGCATTTATAACAAAAAATAGTGTAATGGAGAGTGATATTTGATGCACCAATGTGAATATGATCCTTGTCAAACTAGATGTTAAGGAGGAGAATACAACTATAGGTAAACATCTCATTTCTTATGGCAGCTCTGGTGATTGGAGGTGAGACTAGTATTGAAAGAATATACAAATCACAATATGCAAGACTATATTAAGCCTTTCTCTTTGGTCTTGGAGTTTTTCTCTGGTTCTGCAGCCTAAATAATGTCACCTATGAAAAGATGTCATCCAATTCCATTTTTCTGTTATATATCAGGGTGAAAGTAGTAGTCATAGCTCTAGGGGGAGGGCATCAAATAGACTTTAGAGAGAGATTCAGGCAAGCACAAAGAGAACTTGCTTTTGGGATGGGGGTTCAAGTGGTCTAAAATGAAATCAGAGATGTCACTTAGAGAAGAAAATCTTGAAAACTACAGGGAAAAGAGACTTAAAGAAAAAAAAAAGCAATTTCTATTCAGGTTTCTTGCTTCATTATTACCTGTTAATAAGCATGAATTTGTTTGTTTGATGTAGGTATCAGAAAAGTCAGCAGTGGAATTCTAATAAAACAGAGGCCACAATTGCAGATTCTCCCAAAGGACAACCCAGGGTACTAGTGGAGACATTACTGAATTATGGAGAGGGGTGGTGATCAGATGGATTTACCTTGATCCATGTGGGTTCATATTTGAGATCTAGAGTCATGGCTTACTACAATTATACACTACACATTGTATATACCATGATTTTGCATATTTGTACATTAGAACCTAAAAAAAAAAGATTCAAAGACAGTGTTTTTTGCACATAAGTATTCATGGTATTGAGAGCAGTACCATGACTCAGCAAAAATCATAGCTCACAAGCTAGCAGTCACTGAAATCTAGGACTCCAGTTTCTAACTTGGTTATGAGCAAAGAATGAAATCAAATATTTCATATACCCATCTATAGCAGCAAGCACGCTAGCATCCCCAGGGTGGCTGCCAACACAGCTTAGATCTGCTTTTCTAAAGGAAAGCAACTCAAAATGGGTTAATAAGCTTACTTTAATCAGTCAAACATATATCGTTTACCTAGTTCAGGGGAAAAAGGTCAGCACCCCAAACTTCAGTGTATACAGATAGAAGTTATAGGACAGAGAAACAGATCAAGCAGACAGGCTTCCAAACTATCCAACGATTACATCCATACCAAATCACAGTTACCAGAGAGGGAAGCATCAACATCTGGGTTTTCAAAGCCAGGGGGCCTCTGGCTGCCCAGAGTCTCATCTGGTCAAATTATACAACACTTCTTAAAGTGAGCCCCAAAGCAAAGCCTCATATCAGGGATTATATAGCCTTCTCCTGGGTCAGAGAATGTAACCACCCTCTTGACCCACTGCCCAATCACACAGTATCAAGGTGTGGGCATTCCTGAAAACCAAGCCTCCTGCCATAGGCATGTGACCACATTCAGCCTATTAGGGGGCAGAGTATATTTTCAAATCAAGGAAGATTCTCAGAGTCTCTTAAGACTATCAAAGGGCCTAGGGGCAGGGAAGATATTTAAATTTGCATTTCCATTACAACATCCCTTGTCACAATAGTTAAAGCACAAAGGAACCAAACATATATATATATTTTGACCACTGGGGAAGTCAAACCATCATCTGACCACAAATTTCTTTGAAATTGAGCAAGCCAACTCTCATCTGAAGTATGGCTGTTTCCTGTTGTCCCTGATTTTAGTGGGGTGTTTTTCACAAATGCATTGTATAAATTTCAGTGTTGTTTTGGAGAGGGCTACTTGAAGCATTGCCGTCATTGAGAGAAACAAATCATCTCCTTAAGAAAATAACTGGGTTGCCTAGTAATGTCTTGCTGACAAAGATACAGAATTTCTTACAGAACAAAGTATAGCTGATAGAGTTGAAATGGGGAGAGCATGGTTTACCATAAATTCCCAAATCAGTGTAAACAGCCAGTGAAAGGTCAGCATTGATCTGTAGGAGTGCATTTGCTAAACCCAGTAATAAATTCTCCCAAGCACCAAAGTAACAACTGTTTCAATTGTCTGTGATACCTTTTCATGTTTGCCAACCATCAGAAAAGTAGGCCCAAGGTTGTTTTAAATGAAATCTTGTGATCCAATGTAAGTGCACCCCAGAAACCTGGTCTACTACCTCTGAAAATGTGAAGAACCCTTTAAATTTTGTCCAATGTATGAAGATTAAAAGTGAGAAAGACTTGCTGTTTAGGCTGTGTTGTCATGTGTTGTTTGATAGCTCTTTTTCAGCATGCCTTTTAAAGATTCATATCAGTTTTCACAGTGGAAGAATTTTTTTTTTCTTCCAAGTGATTTATCATCCCAGATAATCTTTTTTTCGTTAACTTTACTGCTTTCTATTGTTCAATTTTTTTTGATCATTTTAGGTATGTTTTAACCAGTGGAATGCTGGCAAATGTTTAACAATACACCCTTAGGGGGGAAATGTATACATGACAAATTTTCTCTCATCATGTTCTTAAGTCTATACTATCAAACAAATAATTAATCAAGCCCTGATTTATAGTGCTTGCTTATTTCTGAGGTGTAAACACTCACTGTGAAAAATTTAGCAATCATTTTTAAGCTTTCAGAAATCCAAGCTGACTCTAGCACAACTCTTTATAATTCAAGCATTCCATGAAAGAGTAAGGTTTGTATCAGAATAGTTTCACTTCTGATAATTTTCTTTTCCCTAAAAAACAAATTTGCCAGACATCAAAAAAGGGTAAAACGTCCTAGACAAGGGTGATTTCCTCATACTTGAGTGTATCTCAGCAAATGCTGGAAACAATTCAGTTAAATTAATTTCATTTAAGAAATTAGATTCTTGGGGCAGCTAGTTGGTACAGTGAATAGAGCACCAGCCCTGGAGTCAGGAGGACCTGAGTTCAAATCTGGCCTAAGACATTTAACACAAAAACTAGCTGTGTGACTTTGGGCAAGTCACTTAACCCCAATTGCCCTCCAAAAAGAAAAAAAAAATGGATTCTTAACATGTGTAAGACAGGGGGATATGAATTGTGGGTACAAAAATAAAAGAGTACTTGCTCTCAAGCATATTATATTCTTTTGGTTGGTAGGGAGGTGAAAAAAATCTCCTGTAGGACGTAGAACCTGAACTATGTTTTGAAGACAGAGAAAATACAAAGTAGTAATGAAAGGGGAGTATATTCTAAATACTATGGAAACTCTTTGCTAAGGCAAGAAGGTAACAACTGAGTCATAGCTGGGTTTGAAGAAATATTCAATACTCAAAAAGCTTGCACAATCTAGTATGTATTTTCTACCTTAAAGTTCAGCCCTTCCTATTATTAGAAGGTGAGTTGGGTACAACAGGGAAAGAATCAGAAGCACAAGTACACTGCCTAGAGTACTTTCTATTTTAAGTTGGAAATTCAAATTTGCATTTTCTTAATGTGGGAATTGAGTGAATTTCACTGACTGCACCTTGTGACTCAATTCTGAATCTCAATCAGTTCCCTTTCTATTCAATTATGGGTTGGGTCCAATTTCTGTCTTATGAGAAAACTTTATTCGGTTATGTGAATTGTTAAAAACTACAACACTACCTTTTTATATTGTTTGAACCTAGCCCTGCATGACTAGGAAATTGGACCCTCTCTACCTGCTGCCATCAGTCAGCATCCAGTCAGATCCAAAGATTGTTGCATGTTTTCTCACTGTTATACACCTCAAACAACCCATACATCTTATATGAAAATGGACTGTGTATTGGTCAATCAGTTATTGTATCCATGTTCCTTTGATTGAATCCAATGTGGGACACCTTGTTTTCTGATTTCATGGAAGTGTACCTGTTTGCTCTCCCCCTCCAGACTTAGAAAGTCCCTAATCCCCCCCCCCCCCAAATAGAAATCAGATTACCTAATTCTGCATCCTGGTTTGTACCATGCTAAGTGTTTGCTTTTAAATAATTGGTCCTATTTGATTGTTTTTAATGCATAAAAATATTTTTTTCATGTATGTAGGGTCCTGTGCTAAAGCTGAGAATGCCTGTTCCCAATTTATTATGCAATTGTCATATATTGCTTACCAAATAAATATGCTTAGAAACTTGAATCTTTGTTTCAGCTTTCACCTATCACATTAATCACCATTAAGGAATGAATGAAAGAGAGCTATCCTGTTTAGTACATGAGGCATCATTGTTTAGCCTAAGAGAAAAGTGTTTTAGTAAAATTTTGGCTTTGGTAACTAGTTTAAAAGAGATTGAGGAGTAAGATGGGACGTGAAACCAATGTTCACTGGTTTCTCCAAATCCCTCACTTAACCACACTAGGGTTTGGCAGTGACCAGTAAAAGAGATAAAGAATGATAATTAGAGTGCATAACAAGGTCAAGTTATTTTATATATATATATATATATATATATATATATATATAGAGAGAGAGAGAGAGAGAGAGAGAGAGAGAGAGAGAGAGAGAGGTAAAGAGGAGAGACTGAAGATGAGGCCATGTAGTGCCAATGCAAATATTAACAGCTCCCATGATCATGATAAAAACTCTGACTGTAAATATTGCATGATGTTCAATTGCAAAATATACCAGATTCTCCATGTAAAGGATCAAATTGAAGCATATTTAGGCACCAGACAACCAAATCCCAAAACCAGGAAGCCAATTCCATCATAGTACCAAAGACATTCAGAAGCTATAATAACACTGAGAGGCACAGCATCCTTCAGCCTTCCCACAAACCAATACAAGATCAATATCTACTCACTAGCCTATCTGACTCCTTGCCTGAGTGTCCTCTCTCACCCAGCATCTTGCTAGCTCTGACCAGCTTCCTGTGGGCTCTGCTTCACTTCAGCAAACTCCTCCCACCACAGGCTCTATGTGATTACATTCAGCCTATTAGGGGCAGACTTTACTTTCAAATCAGGGGAGATCTTCAAACTCCCCCCTAGGTCTATTAAATGGCAGGGAAGATCTTCAAATTTCCATTCTCATTACAGACAGAGAGATGGAATGATCAAAAAACCTCTGGGCAGAGCCAGAGGAGATCATACCAAGAATATGTGAGAGAGATTGATTTTGGAAAGGGAAAGATCCACTTCTTCTAAGACTAGAGTAGATTAAGTGGTGAAGGTATAGAAATATTAAAGTGTACAGTAAAGGAGTAGATACAACTATCACAGCTCTCTTCTGTGGAAGCAGAGTTCTACTGTGGCAAAAATCTCAAAAGCCAAGTAATTGAGTGACAACATGAGCAAGCAAAGAAAGCAAAGCAAGGAAAGGCAATCCCACTTAGAATTCCTTTTCTGGGGACAAAAATAATCAAAGCATTGAACAGGAGAAAGACAATGAAGTCAGAATTCCTGCACCAAAAGCTTCTAAAAATATGAATTGGTTAAAGGCCATAGAAGAGCTTAAGAAGGATTTTGAAAACCAAATAAGGGAAGTGGAGGAAAGTTGGGAAGAGAAATGAGAACAATGCAAGAAAATAATGAAAACAGAGGCAATGACTTGACTGAAGAAGATAACACCTTAAAAAAGAGACTAACTCAAATGGAAAAAGAGGCTCAAAAAGGCAATGAGGAGAAGAATGTCTCAAAAAACTGAACTTGCCAGATGGAAAAAGAATCTCAAAAGCTCACTGAAGAGAATCATTCCTTCAGAATTAGATTGGAGCAAATGCAAGCTACTGACTTTATGAGAAAACAAGATACTATTAAACAGATCCAAACAAATGAAAGAATAGAAGGCAATATGAAATATCTCATTGGGAAAACCACTGACCTGGAAAATACATAAGGAGAGATAATTTACAAATTATTGCTCTACCTAAAAGCCATTAACAGCAAAAGTAACTACAAAACATCGTTCAAGAAATTCGAAAGGAAAATTGTCCTGATATTTTAGAAAAAGAAGGTAAAAGAGAGGTTGAAAGAATCCACCCATCACCTCTTGAAAATGATCCCCAAAAGAAAATTCCTAGGAATGTTATAGCCAAGGTCCAGAATTCCTAGATTAAGGAGAAAATATTACAAGCAACCAAGAAGAAACAATGTGAATATTGTGGAAACACAATCAGAATAACACAGGATCTGGCAGCTTCTACATTGAGGGATCAAAGAGCTTGGAATATGATATTACAGAGGTCAAAGGAGCTAGAATTAAAACCAAGAATCACCTACCTAGAAAAATTGAGTATCACATTTCAGGGGAAAATATGGTAATTCAGTGAAATAGAGAACTTTTAGGCATTCTTGATGAAAAAAAACAGAGCTAAATGGAATATTTGACATTCAGATACAAGGAGCAAGAGAAGGTAAACAGGGAAAAGAAATCCTAAGGAACTTATCAAAGTGAAACTATTTACATTCCTACATGGAAAAACGATAATTGAAACTTATGAAACTTTTCTCAGTATGAGAATAGTTGAAAGGAATACAAATGTGTGTATGTATTGATATACATATATATGTATGTAAATACACATATACATATATATGTCTATATATGAGGGTATATGGGCATATGAATACACATATGAGTGTGTATATATATGTACAGGTATAAATAGACAGAGGGCATGGGACCAATTGAATAGGAAAGGATGATACTTAAAAGGTGAAACTGACAGGAGAGAGAGGAATATAATGAGAGGAGATGGGGAGAGACAGAATGGGGTAAACTGTCTCATATGGAAGAGCCAAGTGAAAAATGTTACAATGGAAGGAAAGAACGGGGAGGCAAAAGGGAATGAGTCAACCTTACTCTCATTGAATTTGGTTTAGGGAGGGAATTATATACATACTAAATAGGGTATCTTGCCCTGCAGGAAAGTAGGGGGGGAAAGGGAGGGGGGGGGGGTGATGGAAGGGAGAGCAGGTTTGTGGGGAGGGAACTTGGAAGCACGCACTTTTGAAACGGGAAAGGGTCAAAGTAGAGAATAGAGCAAAATGGGGGCAGGATAGGACAGTGGGAAATATAGTCAGTCTTTCACAATATATCCACTATGGAAATGTTTTGTGTAGCTACACGTGTACAACCAATACTGAATTGCTTATCTTCACAGAAAGAGTGGGTGATGAGGGAGGAAGGGAAAGAATCTGGAATTCAAACTTTTAAAATCAAATGTCTAAACATATAAACATATATATATATATATATATACATACACACACACACACACACACACACACACACACACACACACACACACACACATATATATATATATATATATATATATATATATATATAAATGCAACTGGGAAATAAGGTATGCAGGTATGCAGGTACTGGGGTATAGAGATCCATCTTGTCCTACTGGAAAGTTGGAGGGGTGATGGGGAGGTATAGGAGACAGCAGATTGGGGGAGGATATATACAGTGGGATCACTATTTTGGGGTGGTGGGTAGGGGAAAGACAGGAAGAAAATTTGTAACTCAAAATCTTGTGGAAATGAATGATGTAAACTGAAAATAAAAATAAATTTAATTTATTTTTTAAATCAAATGCTTTATTAACTTCTAGCTTACATCATCCATTTCTGCAAGATTTTGAGTAACAAATTTTGTCCCTGTTTTTCCCCTACCCACCACCCCAATATATCTCCTCTTCCAATCTGCTCTCTCCCATAACCTCTCCCCTACCCTCTCTGACTTTCCAGTAGGGCATTGTGGATCTCTATGCCACAGTGCCTGTATGTCTTATGTCCCAGTTATATGTAAAGTAACAATAGTGTGTGTGTGTGTGTGTGTGTGTGTGTGTATAATTTGGTTTTAAAACTTTGAATTCCACATTCATTCCCTTCCTCCCTTGTCACCCAACCTTACTGGCAAGATAAGCAATTCAGTATAGGTTGTACATGTGCAGCTATGCAAAACATTTCCATAGTGTATATATTGCAAAAGACTGACTATATTTCCCTCCCTCCTATCTCACCTCCCACTTGTTCTATTTTCTACTTTGATCCTGTCCCTTTTCAGAAGTGGATGATTCCAACTTCCCTCCCCCTCAGACTGCCCTCTCTTCCATCATCTCCCCTCTCCTCCCCTTTGCCCCTACTCTCCCGGGGGGGTGAGATACACTATTTAGTGTGTATGTCATTCCCTCCCTAAGTCAAATTCAATGAGAATAAGGTTGACCCATTCCCTTTTGTCTTCCTGTTCTTCCCCTCCATTGTAACTGTTTCCCCTTGCCTCTTCTATATGATATAGTTTACCCCATTCTGTCTCTTCCCTTTTCCTCTCATTATATTCCTCCCTCACCTCTTAATTTCACCTTTTAAGTATCATCCCTTCCTATTAAATTGGTCCTGTGCCCCCTATCTATGTATACCTGTACACATATATACAGACACTCACATATGTATTGATACACCCATATACCCTCCTATATAAACATATGTGTGTGTGTGTGTGTGTATATATATATATATATATATATATATATATATATATATTTATTCCCTTCAACTATTCTTATATTGAGAATAGTTTCATAAGTTACAATTATTGTTTTTCCATGTAGGGATGTAAATATTTCCACTTTGACTAGTTCCTTATGATTTCTTTTCCCTTTTTACCTTCTCATGCTTCTATTGCTTCTTGTATCTGAATGTCAAATTTTCTATTCAACTCTGGTTTTTTCATCAAGAATGATTGAAAGTCCTCTATTCCATTGAATGACCATATTTTCCCCTGAAATACAATACTTAGGTTTTATGGGTAGGTGATTCTTGGGTTTAATCCCAGATCCTTTGACCTTCAGAATATCATATTCCAAGCCATTCTATCCCTCAATGTAGAAGCTGCCAGATCCTTGTTATCCTGATTGTATTTCCAAAACATTCAAATTGTTTCTTCCTGCTCCTTGTAATATTTTCTCCTTGATGTGGGAATTCTGGAACCTGGGTAGATTATTCCTAGCAGTTTTCTTTTTTGGACCTTTTTCAGCCAGTATTTGGTGGATTCTTTCAACCTCTATTTTGAACTCTGGTTCTAAAACAATAGGGCAATTTTCCTTGAGAATTTCTTGAATGGCGATTTTTTGGTTCTTTTGTTAATCATGACTTTCAGGTAGTGCAATAATTTTTAAATTATCTCTCCTGGATCTATCTTCCATGTCAGTGGTTTTCCCAATGAGATATTTGACACTGGCTTCTATTTTTTTTTCATTTGTTTGGATCTGTTTAATAGTATTGATTTCTCATAAACTCACTAGCTTCCATTTGCTCCAATCTAATTCTGAAGGAATGATTCTCTTTAGTGAGCTTTTGAAATCCTTTTTCCATCTGGAGAATTTGGCTTTTTAAGGCATTCTTCTCCTTATTGCCTTTTTGAGCCTCTTTTTCCATTTAAGTTAGCCTATTTTTTAAGATGTAATTTTCTTCAGTCAGGTTGTTGACTCTCATTTCATGATTTTCTTTCCTTGTTCTCACTTCTCTTCCCAAATTTTTCTCTACTTCTCTTACTTGCTTTTCAAAATCCTTCTTAAAGTTCTCTATGGCCTCTAACCAGCTCAATTTTTCATGGAAGCTTTTGGTGAAGGAGTTCTGACTTCACTGTCTTCCTCCTGTTCTATGCTTTGATCCTTTTTTTCCCCAAAATAGGAGTGCAAAGTTGGGTTCCTCTGTTTACTTTGCTTCCCTCTTTTGCTCATGTTGCCACTCAATTACTTGACTTTTGGCATTTTTGCCACAGTAGGACTCTTCTACCAGACAGGGGAGCTTCATATCAAATTCTGGGGTTTTATCAGCTGCCGAAGATATTAGTTGGGTGCCCTCTCTGAAGCCTCCACACCCTCTGGCAATCTGGTAATACGCCCCAAGACCTCTACCCTAGACCGCAATCTAGATCCAAGCAGGTTAACACAAGAGCAAGTACCCCTCAGGCTGGTCACTTTGTCCCCCTAAACACTGCAGACCAGGAGCTAAAGCTGCCACATGGCAGAATGACTGGCTCCTCAGAGGCTTCTTGCTCTGGGGGCACAGGCCAACAGCACTCCCAAATACTGGATTCCAAATTCCACACTGCACTGACCACTCACTGTGTCCTTAGCATCTATGTGTTGATAATTCTGGAAACTGCCACAGCTGCTGGTGGTCTGAAGTCCCTCCAGCGGGTGGCTGGTCAGGTCTGCCCTGGGGCTAAAACCTCTGGCTTGCCTGGGGCTGGGCTCCCAGAGCGCTATGCTGGCAGCTTGCTGCCAGCCAGAGGGGCTGTCCTCAGTGCTATATTAGCTTCTCTGTGTCATTTTGTGGGTTCTATATCTCCAAAGTTTGTTCAGAATCACCTTTTACATGAATTGAAGGAGATGAGACCTGGAGCCCAGTGGAAGTATTGTTTCTACCCTGTCATCTTAACCATAAAATTTAATTTAAAAAAAAATAAAGAAAATCCACTCTCATTTCTCTACCTAATTCTTTCTCTAATTTATTATTCGATTTTCAAAATACTTTTAAATATTTTCCATGGCCTGAAACCATTTTATTTTATTTTTTGGAGGCTTTGAATGTAGGAGCTTTGATTTTGTTGTCTTCTTTTGATTTTTCATTTGTATATTGGTTGAGTATCTAGTTGTATATTTAAAATCTTCTTCGTCACCAAAGTATAATTCTACAATCTAATTTTTTACGCTGTTTGCTCATTTTCCCAGCCAATTATTTGACTTTTTAACTCTTTTTTTAAGTTAGGAATCTGCTTCCAGTGTGGAGGGTATACTATCCAAAGTTTCACAGGTTTTGTGCAGCTGTTTTCAAAGATGCTTTTAGGGATCTGTAAATTTTCATTTTTTTCCACGGTGGTATGATCAAGGAGAGGTCTTTAGTCTTCTTCTAGCCTGTGTTCTGCTCTGTGAGTGACCACATGTTCTCTTTTCTCTCTTGGAGCTGTGAGGAGGATTCTCTCTTTACTGCTGCCACAAGCTCTGCCATACCAGCACTCCTCCTCACCCTAGAACCACCCCCCAATTCTGGGACCCAGGCACAGGCTCAGGTAAAGCAAGAGAAGCCTCCCTCAGTGCCAGTCAAGAGATCCCTGTAATCACCCTCTGATCAGCTGCTGGATTCTTCTACCATCTGTTTGCCAAGATGTTCTGATGTAGCTGCTACTGTTACTGCCACCTCCCCCTCTCTAGGGCCTGATTGTGCTCCTCTCTGCCCCCTGGGGCTATGTCCAGACCATGCTTCTCTCTCACCCAGCTGATGGACCTTTCCTTCCAAGTTGCCTTTGGCTTTTGTGGTTTGAGAAATCTGGAAACTACCACAGCTGCCAGTGATTTAGTCGACCCATTCCAGGTTTGATGAGGCCCAGTCTGTGCTGGCATGGCCCACCCTGGACTATGCTTCTCTTTCAGACTGGTGCAACAGAATTTTCTTATCGAACTGCCAGGTTGTCTTGGACTGGAAATTTGTTTCACTCTGTCATTCTGTGGGTTCTGCTGATCTAGAATTTGTTTAGAGTAATTTTTACAGGTATTTGGAGGGGTTTGGGGGAGAGTTCAAGCAAGTCCCTACTTTTACTTTGCCATCTTGGCTCCACCCCTGACATACTGGAAAATATCTTGAGGGTTTCAAGGAGGGTGGTAAAGATACATAAAACAAGATCTGTGAAGAGAGGCATAGAAACTAAGGTTGTTTTGTTGTAAGAAGAGAATTTTTAATGAAGATGATATAGTCCCTGATGCAGACAGGAGATATGACTGTCTTCAAGACTGCTCTGTGGAAGAAAGATTAAAGATGTTATCCTTGCACCTAAAGTATAGAACCAGGAGCAGGGGGAGGAGGTTGCAGCAAGAAATATTTAAGCTCAATAAGGGGAAAAACAAAAACAACAAGAACTTACCAACGGAGTTATCCAAAAGTTGAAGAGGCTGCCCTCTAAGACTATGGATTCTCCTTCATTAGAGGACTTCAGAAGCAAGATTTGGGAGATTCTGGATAAAGGGTGCTTGATTCCATATGGATGGAACAAGATGTCCTTTAAGTTTCTTTTGTCCTGAGTATCTTGCCTAGGCCTTTTCTTCTTTAAAGCAATTATAGACCTAGTCTAAACTGAATGGGTAAATTGTTCTCATCATGACTTCACAAGAGCAAATATGCAAGGTATATAAAATCAGATATAAAAACAGGTCTGTCTACTTATAAAAAATACAAGCCAAACTGCCATTGATTCTCTAACTAAAGGTTTCTGATGCCTCCAAATACATTTTACCATTTATTGTGTCCCCTTTCATACATTTTTTACTTCCAAATACATTTTACCATTTATTGTGTCCCCTTTCATACATTTTTTACTTCCTTATATGCCTGAAAACAAAGTCTGGCTAGCATCGTCTTCTGATGAATATGGGATGGTCTTCTCCCCTCACCAGCTCATGCTGGGCTAGTTGTTGCCATAGTCAACCGCATTATAGACTGAGGTTTTGGAAGAATGACCTGACTGTCAACAGAAATCGGTAAATCAGGACTGGGAGCATGTTTTGGAGTTCAGAATTAAACATGTTGCTTTTCCGGGCGATTATATGACATCTAAATAGAAATGTCCAACAGGCATGGGACCAGGGCTTAAAAATAACATCTTGACTGGAAATTTGGGAATCATCTTAATAGATATGAACTGTGAGGCTTTGAAACTAAGTATTAACTCCAACACAAATTTAAGACAGAGGCTAAATCTTGGGGGATTCTCACATTTAGGGAATGGAAGGAAATGTATGAAGGTAATAGAAGTAGAAAGGTAAAACCAGGGAGATGGAAAGTTAGGCACTACAAGAGGAGACCTAGAGTTGTAAGGAGAATCTGGCATTTCTCTTGCTAGGCATTGTGAATATAGCTGCTGGTAATTAGAGGAACTGATTACATTAGGGCAATTAGGGCAAGGGCAAGGGTCTGTTAGAAATTTCTCAATTCCTGAGAGATAAGGCAGGCAAGAACAAGAACTGAGTACTTTGTCGTCTCTAAAAGCCAAGGCATCTGAAAGCAAGCCATGGAAGAGAGAGGATGTCTGTCAGAAGTCAGGTAGGAAGATACTTAAGATGATGTAATATCAAAGAGGCAAAAGATGGAGGACAGGCAATAGTTTTGTTTAGGAGGGAGTGATTGATGAAAGCAAGTATAAAGAATTTGTGCACACCAGGTGAAGTTTGAAAATTGCTTTCTTTTCCTATTTCTGTGCTTTCCTTTGAACTTGAGTGAACTTTGTACCTTTGTCATCAACAAATCTATACACATTAATTAAGCAACTACTAAGTGCCATGCACTGAACCAGGCAGTGAGAATGCAAATGCAAAAAGTGAAAAATAATCTTTACACAGAATTTATATTCCTTAGAAGCTTCCACTATTTGATAAATTGTTTAAATTACTTGGTCTTTTAAATGCCTCCACAAGTCATCGTTAGCTTGATTGTTTAGCTAACATTTTTCTTCTTTTCTTTACCTGATCAAAAAGGTCCACATCTCATACAGGGACCACAGGTTGTAGAAAATAGTCTATGCACTTAAAATTTTATTTTGTGTGAATACATTCTGTGATTCCATTAGATAAGCTGTGTGTGTGGATATGAATTAATTCAATATTCCACGTTTTATATACCGATATGGGATAAAATGAGAAGTAGACTATTCTAGATTGACCCATTCCATTTTGAAGTTGCAAAGGTGGTGCTAGGAACTCATTCTTCCTCACAATCTTCTAGAAGAGGGAAGGACTGCCTTGAGAGGTAGCAGAATCAACCCATAACTAGAGCCCTCCTGTGTAGGTAAGATGATCAAATATTCAGGCGTGTATAGGAAATTCTGATAGAACTATAAAATGAACCAGATGAACTCTGAGGTCCGTTTCAGCTCTGAGATTTTGTGATTTCATTAAATTTGGTTTTGGAAAGGAGGGCCTGTGATCATTGTGAGTTTTAGATTCATTTTTAGCAGGATAGTTTAAGGACAGTATTAAAAGCACCTAGAAACTTGTGATGAAACCTGGATACTCTATGTTAAATGTGGTGCCTGACCACTAAAATAACTCCATTAAGATTTTTAAAAGGAAGACTAAGAAGGCACTGGAGACTCATTAGTGAGATTACTTTGGGTTTTCTGGTTTCTTTTTTGTTTATTTCCCCCTGGCCCATTTTTCTTATCTTTGTGGTAGTAATTGTGCTGCATTTCTACACGGAGAAGGTCATAACTGGGAGGATATTGTTCAGACATGGGGCATAATATTTCAGAATTAGATGTGGTTCACCAGACTAAAAGCTTCCTTGTTTGACAGCCCCAGCCCTAGTCCAGCTGGTTCTGTCAATGTAAACAAAATTGCCCCCAGTCTACTTACTTCCCCATCATCATAATGTAATACCCTATGTGGGATGAAAGTAGACTATTTTTGCTCATCCAACTTTATATGTGTGTGTGTCTGTGTATGTGTGTCTGTGTGTGTTTGAGAAAGAAACAGGTCAGAGGATTTCATGAAACTTCTCTCCCCACCAAAGCAGATGCAATAACGGATGAGACTAACTACACAGGACAATTCAGAATGATAATTGAGCCAGAGGGAAATGAATATCTAATGACATGTGAATTTACAAGGGGAAGAAGAATATTCTGTGATCATTCTGAAGTTTTCTGTTTTAGTGTTTAACATTTGCAAAAACAGTATATCACAAGTTGCCATGGAGGAAGTCTTGTCTAATTAGAGACCGATATTTTTTTCTTCCAGTGATATTTCTTTCTTACAAAGAAAGAAATATCACTGAAAAACAGTCACATGTAGTGGGCACTCTGTTAATCAGGCTATTGGGATTTCAAAAGAAATCTAATATCAGTGTTTCAGTTTGGTTCATATTACAACTTTGCCAATACCCCACCCCCACACCTCAAGTACATCCCTTTTAAAGAGTGTTGCTTTCATTTGCTCGAGTAATGGCAATGAGATATGCGCCCAGGAAAAGTCACTCTATTCTCACTAAAAGTAAATTCTTTTAGCCATCAGACAGGCCCTGTGAACAACAGGTTTATTATCTAGAATGTCATTAGATTCTCATTTCCAGTGAGGACAGGATAGAAGGAAATGACTTTAAGAAAAAAAGATGAGAGAAGAAATTGAGAGCAAAGAGGGAAAATTAACTTAAATGAGAGAATTAGATAAAGCAGGTGATGCTGGTCATAACTAAAAATAAGGAAAAGTCACGAAAAATGAAAACAATCAAAGTAATTTTGGGAAACAAGAAAGCAAGTGAAGATATCTCAGCTTCTTTGGGAGAAGGCTTCCTGTCACTGTCTTCTTGGCACAAGGTTAATAAATAAATGTAATTAATAGTTGTCTGTAAGCAAGGGCATAAATCCAGCTGGACAGTGGAGGTGAAGCATCACTGAAATACTGCTTGTTATTGTTGACAAGCCTTTTCCACCAAACAGACAAGAGGGTTTGCTCAACGGAAAAAAAAATGTTTAGAAAAATGAATCACAGAGAGAAACTGTCAATGGGAGACAAATGCCAAGGTAATTTTGGACTAGCTATAAGCGTCCTTATATAAAGGTAGACAAAACAAAAGAAACTCTTCATGTCATATATACTCTGGGAAAAATAAAAGATTCACAAGTACACACATTTATTTGATCCTATTTCACCCACCTCGTTGAGTGCACCTTTTTATTTTCAAGGGCGGGAAAGTGGCATAGTGGATAGTGTTAGACATGGAATCAGTAAGGCCTGAATTTGAATCCTTTCTCAGATACTTGCTAGCTGTGTGACCCTGGGTAAGTCACTACCTCCCTCAGCCTTAGTTTTCACGTCTGTAAATCTAGGATAATAAGTAGTACCTACCTCACAGAACAATTAAGGGGATCCAATGAAATCATATATGGAAAGTGCCTTGCAAATTTCAGAGCATCATACAAAGGTAAGCTGTTTTATTGTTTCAGGAAGTTTTATAAATTAAATTGTATATGTAACATTAATTCACATATATGTTTAAGGTATACATGTACATATATACATACATGTATGCCTGCCTGTGCATATACATGCACATACATAAATACATGCATGCATATATACTGTGTTTCCCCGATAATAAGACACTGTCTTATTAAATTTTTTTGGACAGAAAAACACCAGAGGGCTTATTTTCAGGGGAGGGCTTATTTTAATGAACATTGACAGCAATTTTAATAAACAGGTAAATGTGAACAAAAAAATGTACCAGCAAGCAAATCACTGGGGAAGAACAGGATGACGCACTCACTGCTGCAGCTTTGATTGGATGCAGCTCGGAGCGCGGCGTGCGTTTCACCTGGGGGCGGGGGGACGGTGCATACAGAGGGTACCATAATGTAGCATGTAGCGCAGGGGATCACCTTCACTACAGTAGCAATCCCAATAGGGCTTATTTTCGGGGGAGGGCTTATTTTAGAGGAATCTTACATAGTAAGGGGAGGGCTTATTTTCGGGATAGGTCTTATTATCGGGGAAACACGGTATATTAGGAATTTCATAGGGAATGAATCTGTGATTTCAGTTATAATTTCCTATTGTGTGAACTTCTACCAATGAATATTGATACATTCTCTGTAACATAGGAAGGCAGCTAGATGTATCAGTGGATAGAGCACTGGGCCAGGAGTCAGGAAGACCTGAGTTCATATCCAGCATTGGATACTTATTAGCTATATGACCCTAAGCAAGTCAATTAACCTCTGTTTGCTTTAATCCAATGGAGAAAAAAAAATGTCAAGGCACTCCAATATCTTTGCCAAGAAAACCCCATGGGAAGTATTGGAGTACTTTAGTCCACAGGGTCACAAAGAGTTGGACAAGACTGAAGGAATGACTAGACAATTGTAATTTATAGACTTAGGGAGTTGTCTGGAGTATAGAGAGGTAAATTATTGACATGTAGTAGGTATGGGAGGCAGAACTTGAACTCAGGTCTTTTTTGGCTCAAGGCTAACTTTCCATCCAGTTTCCTTCAGTAGCAGAAATGTGTATGGATAGGATTCTTATTTTCAGGAACGTAGGGATTTGGAGACACTTCCTATTGTACTCAGAGATAGTTAATACATCTGTGTCTCATGAAATAGTCCATTTCCTTGGAATTCCAGTGGCCTGGAATTTCAGAATTTTGGTCATACTCTGATGTGATTTAAATGGCTTCTGACAAGTCATTTTTCCTCAATTAAGTCCTAGTTCCCTCATTCTATACTATGAGAAAATAGGACTACATGATCTCTGATAGCCCCTTTTTTAATTTTTGGAAGAGGGAGGGCAGGGCAATTGGGGTTAAGGGACTTGCCCAAGGTCACAAGGCTAGTCAAAGTTAAGTTGTCTGAGGTCAAATTTGAACTCAGGTCCTCCTGAATCCAGGGCTGGTGCTCTATTCATGTGCCACCTAACCGTCACTAAAAACCCCTTCCTTGTGCTAATACTAAACAAGGGTTATTTAATGGGTCATAGATTTAGAGCTGGAAAGATGTTATTTTAGTCTATGACGTTATTTTACAAAGAAGGAAACTGACATATAGGGAAATTAGATGATGTGCTCAAGCTAGAAACACAGATGACTCTGATGTGGATTTATAATTCAACCCACATAGGGAAAAGGACCTATATGTACAAAAATATTTATAGCAGCTCTTTTTGTGGTAGCAAAGAACTGGAAATTAAGGGGATACCCATCAATTGGAGAAGGCTAAATAAGTAGTAGTTTAAGACTGATGAAATACTATTGTGCTGTAACAAATAATGAACAAGATGCTCACAGAAAAAAAAAAACCTGGAAAGATTACATAGACTAATGCAAAGTGAAGTGAGCAGAATCAGGAAAATATTGTATGTATTAACAGCAATAATGTACGATGAGCAACTGTGAATGACAGCTATTCTCAGCAATACAGTGATCTAATACAATTTTGAAGGACTTATGAAGAAAAATCCTATCTAGCTCCCAAGAAAGAACTGATGGAATCTGAATGCAGATTGAAGCATACTTTTTAAAAACTTCCTTCCTCCCTCCCTCCCTTTCTTTCTCTTTCTTTCTTTCTTTCTTTCTTTCTTTCTTTCTTTCTTCTGTCCTTCCTTTCTTTCTCTCTCTCTTTCTTTCTCCCTTTCACTTTTTCTCTTGCTTTCTCTCACTCCTTCTCTTGCTCTTTCTCTCACTCTCTCTTTCTTTTTTTACCTAATTGTTTTAATTTGTTACAAGAGAACTCTCAAGGAATTGAGATAATATGTAAATACTTGTAATGTAAAAACAAAACACATGGATAAAATTTTACTAAAAAGATATCTTTATGACTTTTTCTCCAATATTTAATTCCTTTCTAGGTCACTGCTGTATACACTGCGCCCCACTGCCCACCCCCCACCCTCAATAGTTGGGACAAGAAATAAAGTTTCAGACCCTCTTGACTAACTTAATCACTGTTTACTTAAGAAGAGAGCATGACTATAAACAAAGAAGAAAATGTAAAGAGGAAATTAACTTTATTTTTTCTTTCTCCCTTGTACTTAAATTGGGTTAATATTAATAGTCAAATGGTAATTAAACAAACTCATATATGTTCTTATATTCTTTCCAGAACTATTTTTATTCGGATGGGGGACACCTTTTTGGAGGAGAACCTTTATATCCCAATTTGTTCATATTCAAACAAAATATGTGCAATGAATCATGTATTCTTTGGCACTTTCCATTGTGTTACTCTAAAGATTTGATCTACTATTGAATATAATTTGTAAAAGTCTGTTAACTGTAATATATTTATGAAGAATACTTTCAATGTTTATGTAGATTTATTCATATAAAGGTGTTTTGGCACATATATACATATATGCCAGTAGTTATTGATATTTTCTTAGTCACCTTTTTTTTATAATGAAAATGTTTGTGTTATAAAATGATGAAAAAATGTTAAAGAAAAAACAAATTTATATAAAACTTGATGAAAGATCCAACTAAGCCATATCATCCAGAAGTCATGTAAGTATAGTACAAAACAAATGAAAAATGGAAAGGATTTGTCAAGATTCTAAAATAAATTTATCTATCATTAATGATAGTGAAATTGTTGCTTGGGACTCTAATATTGCAATCCTAAAGTATTTCTTTAGGAAATTGAATTAGCTGACCTCTTAGTTCCTGTCTAGCTTTAAGCTTATGATCTTATGATTCTAAATACAAATGGCACTGAACTAGACAAAAAATAAGAATAGCCATCACAGACCAAATGCATACAAGAAAGGTAAAAAAATTGAGGTCTTGAAAGATTAGTTCTCAAAATATTTTAAATGATGGAGGAATCAATCTGCTTTGCTTTGAAAACCTTCTCCCTCACCTAAGGTTCTTTCCTGAAACCTTTTCTGTTAAGCTCACAATACCATAGTCTCTCATAGATTCAATGGTCTCTTTCTATATAATTCTCAGACCTATTTGTCAAAGTCTAACCTCATTCCTGATGTCTACCCTCACATCTTCAATTATCCAACTGCGTGCTGAACTTCTTGAAATAGATATGCTGTAACACCTTAAACTCAATGTATCCAAATCTGAACTCATTATCTTTCCCCAATTCTTTTCAAGTCAAGCTTAGTATTTATTAAACACTGGGGATACAATTAAAGAAAATCAAAACAAGTGGTGATGATGATGATGATGTTGATGATGATGATGATGGTGATGAACAACTTAGTCCTTTCTCTCAAGGAGATCATAACCTAATGGAAAACCTAAATGGAAACATTTAAGCAATTATGTACAAAAAATATGGATAATGAATTGAGGATGCCATAAGAGGTCAAACAAATACTTTTTAAGTACTACTATGTTTCAGCAACTGCTAAGTACTCAAGATGCATACTCAAGGAGCTTATGTTCTATCATGAAAAAACTTCATATATTCATATAAGTAATATACAATATGTACGAAATAAATAAAAGGTTATTTCTGCAAGGGATTCACTAGCAGCTGAGGGAATTAGGAAAAGCTTTATATAGGAATTTACTTTTAAATTGGGCTCTGAAGGAAGCTAGGGATTCTAAGGTGTAGAGGTGAGAAGTGAGAACATTTTTGTTGTACAGCCATTTCAGTTTTGTCTAATTTCATGATCCTATTTGGGGTTTTCTTGACAGAGATAGTGGAGTGATTTGCCACTTCCTTTTTCCAGCTCATTTTATAGATGAGGAACTGAGGCAAAGAGGGTTAAGTCACTTGTCCAAGGTCACTCAGATTATAAGTATTTGAGTGCAAGATTAGAATTCAGGAAGAGGAGTCTTTCTGACTCCGGGTTTGGCACACTAACCACTGTACTGCCTAACTGCCTGAAAAATGAGATTCAAAGAGAAATTCCAATTTTTAAGTATTATGGATGATGATTATTGTTCAGTTATTTCAATCATATCCAACTCTTCATGACTTTAGTTGTTGTTGCTGTTTGGCAAAGATATGGGAGTGGCTTGCCATTTCCTTCTCCAGTACATTTTACAGATGAAGAGACTGAGGCACAAAAGGTTAAATGACTCGATTAGAGTTACACAGTTATTAAGTATCTGAGGCCAGATTTGAAGTCAGGAAGATGAGTCTTCCTGACTCCAGGACCAGCACTCTATTCATTGTGCCACTTAGTTGCCCATGTACATTTTATGTCTCTGCAAATGCATGGAAGTAGAAGTTGAAATGTCATGTATGAATAATGTGAAAATAGAAATAGGTCTTGGTAGAAGGTAGAATGTGTGATAATACTGTGTGGTAATCCTGGAAAGGGAGGGGGGAGTTAGACTGTGAAGGGATTTATATATGAACTAAGGAGTTTTAGTTTTTTCCTATAAGTGATAGGGGGCTACTGGAGCTTTTGAGTAAGACAATTCTGTTTTGCGACCTGTGTTTTAGTGAGCTCATTTTAGTAACTGTTTGGAAGATGACTTGGGGAGGGAGAAACTTGAGGGAAGAGACCACTTTGCAGCTTTTGAAATAGTCCAGAAAAGAGAAGATGAAGACAAGAAATAGGGTGGGAGCTGTGTAAGAATTGAGACAAGAATTGATGAAAGAGTTATTATGGAACAATTTGGCAAATGATAATAGACTGAGGGTAAGGGAGAAAAATGAAGAGTCAAGGGTGACTCAGGATGGTAACTCTGGGTAATTTGATATTGCTTCCCTTAGCAGAAATAAAGTTCAGAAAACCAGTGAGTTGGGTTTCTTTTTTGTTTGTTTGTTTGGAAAGATGAGTTTTGTTGTGGGTATGGTTATATTGAGATGTCTATAGGAAATTTCCATCTCAAGTTGGAAATGTCCCCAAAATGTTACAGGGAGTGAAGGTCAGGAAAGAAAAGTTTGTAATAAAAAAATATATAGATTCAAGTGAAAAATTAGGAAAAAGGACCATCATATAGGAAACTCAAAAATATTGATATTCAAGGGAACTAAGAGCAGCAAACTTTTTTCTGGATATTGTCTTTAGGAAATATTGTAAGAAAGTTTCAAAGAATTGGTTTAAAAAATCCAGCATACATATATATATATATATATATATATATACACACACATACATATATATATACACATACATATATATATATACATATGAAATATTCACAGGATATCTACAAAGGCAAAACCAAGATTTATCATCTAAAATCTCATATTTAAACTATAAAATTATCAACATAAAGGAAAGTAATAGCTGTAAACTGGCATAAATAGAAAAAATACCTTTCAAAAGAAAAACAATTCGAATCTTGGTGGATTTGGTATGGAATAAAAAGAATCACAGAAATTCAAATATAGTATTTGGAAAATTAAATATTATGAATTTGGTGTATTTTATTAAGGTTGTATTTACATTTCTGTATGTATACATACATATTCATACATACATATGTGTGTATACCTCTATATAATTAGTGTGTGGTAAAAAGACAAGTGTTTAAAGCAATCAGGATAAAATAATTGCCCACATTCTGAGAATCATCAGAGCACTGTAGAATCAAAACCACTAAAAGATTCACTACAGTGTTTCAGAAAATTGGGGGGAGAGAGAGAGAAAGAGAGACAGACAGAGACTGACAGAGACAGAATGCACAGAAAAGGAATGGATTAGGGTATTCTCAAAGCAAAGGTCTCATATTTCAAATCACAGATTTCAAACTGATAGGTACCTTGGAGAGTGAATGGTACAAATGCTTCATTTTAAAAATTAGAAAATTAAGTCCAAGAGAAATTTTGACTTGACCAAAATCATGTAGGAAGTGGTACATATGCTTTTATTTGCTTGTGTATATATATATATATATATATATATATATATATATATGTGTGTGTGTGTGTATATTCCTAGATGTCTATGACTATATCAGTGCATATACACACATATATACATGTACACACATCCATAGAGTATAAAGAGAAGTAATATGAAATCAGTTGGGAAAGATAGGGTAAAGTCAAATTTTGAAGGGCATTAAGTGCAACAGCAGAAAATTTTTTCTTTTGTCTAGCTAGTTGGCACAGTGAATCTAAAGCCAATAAGACTTATATTCAAATCCTGCTTCAAGAACACTGTGTGACCCCTGGGTAAGTCATTTAGTCTTTGCCCTAGTTTCCTCAACTGTAAAATGGGCATAATAGTAGCACAAACTCCCTGAATTGTTGTGAAAGTCAAATATGTAAATGCACTTAGCACAGTGCCTGGAATATAGTAGCAACTATATATACAATTATTATTGCTTCCCTCCCTCCTTTCATTCTGTCCTTTCTTTCCCTCCCTCCTTCCCTTACTTCCTTTCTTCCATAAGGAACCAAAAATATTTGAGACAACAAAAGTGTAGGGAAGGGGAGGGGGTGGGGAGGGTGACACTCAAACTGGAAAATACCAGGCACCAGAGAAACTTCTTTAACTGCTCCATTTTGCCTGGGGCTGGCCAGATTTGTAAAGACAGTTATAAAAATTCAAACTACATATACAAGTATAAAAGAGGGAAAATAACACAAATAATGCTTTAGGAGGAAAATGGAGTCATTTGAGAAAGAGGATAATTGTTTCCTTTTTTATTATTTTCTCTAATAAAAACCAATTCAGATAAAAAAAAATCATTAAGCATTTGACCTATTTCTAATCTACTAAGAATTGCCTATTTCTAAACCAAGTACCTGTTCCAAGATAGCTGTCAGCCTAAGGCAATGGATCAAATTTGAAAAAGATCAGAATCAGAAGGCTAGAGAGGACCTTAGACATCATTCATTTTACTCTGTCCTTTTTGGGGTCTAAAAATGGAAACATTGTAAAGTAGCATGGAAAAGTGAAAAAGACCACTAAACTTAGAGCCAGAGCTGGGTTGCAGTCTCTTACTAGAGAGGCTGACTTTCTAGGGAGGGAGTCAACCTACCAGAGTTGGTTTGCTTCTCTGTTGAATGATTATAATAAAACATAGGACCATAGAATGATAGTGTCAGACCTGAAAAGGACCTTAGAGGTAATTTAAACCAGTTCTCTGATTTTACAAACACACACACACATCCACACACGTGTGTGCATGTATATATGAATATTTATGTATATGCATATGTGTGTGTGTGTGTATGACTGAGGTCTAGAGAAGTTACACAAGTGGCAGAATTGGGATTCAAACTCTAGTCCTCAGACTCCTAGCTCAGTGTTCTTTCCACAACACCATACTTATGCTAGAGGGTAACAATGAAAGCACTTTTTAAAAATCATAAAGCCATTATAAAATGTTATATGATTAAAGTTTTTGTTCTTTTCATCCTATAGTCAATGAAGTTTAGATAGAAACAGACCTGGAATAAGTCATTATCTTACCATTTTGTCTTGTTTGCTACTGCTGCTCTTGTCATTATTGTAAATATTTTGTTGTTTTAAATTTAGGTAAGTTTGGGAAGGAATAAAATTAGTATATTTTCATTAAAAATTTGAGATGTAAACTCATTCTCACTCAAGTAGGCTCATTGAAGGCATCTTTGGGACAAATCCAGTAGCAGACAGAACAATGGGAATGATATATACTTCATCCTGGCCTTACAGAATTACTATTTCTTCCACTTCATCTCTCTCTGTTTTTTATAAAAGGGCTTTTCATTACACATTGATTGGAGGTGACCAGAATTTGTAAAAAAATGTTCTTAATTTTTTATGGGTCAATGTTACATCTGGAAGATTTGGAGCAATAAATTTGTCTGTGATGGTGTTCTGGTTATGACACTGTATATTAGTTACATTCTCAATAATATCTTGGTGTTTGTATTTGAAGTGCACATATCTATCATCTGTGTAGGACTGTGACCTTCTGGTCCCTATTCCCAGCCACTTTATGATTACCTTTCAAGGTATTTAGATCCTAAATTTTTTCAATCTGTAACTATTTGTTGCACAGTTATTTGCAAAAAGCTTTATCAGTGAGTCCAGGGTCCTTAAGGATAATACATTTGTAATTTCTTGTAATAGTCATTGTTTTTCCTTCATTCTCAAAGAGGAACATGACATCAGGAAGGTGATGCCATGACTTGCAAATGAATTGGATTTAAGTGTGGGAGGGCTGTGCAAAGTCACTGCCTTCACTCTCTCCTCCAGAGCTATCTGGGTCTAGTGACAAGATATATATCAGGATGATTGGAGATGACCCTGGATACAGTGGGTGACCTTGGTATTTTTAAACTAAGGTCTTTCTCAGGTCTCTGTTTGTCTGATCCAACCCTCATTTTGCGACTAAGGCTAGGTCAAAAGGAGGCAAAGAGTGGTCCTTTTTACCTAGTCAAAAAAAATCAATCTGGGAGGGGAAGAAGCTCAGGGTTTCTAGCCAAATAAGAAACAATTGCTATCTACACTCCCTCTGAGCCATCATAGCCCATAGGCTTAGGCAGAGACCTACTGTTGGCCAATCAATGAGAGCCAGAGTTTTTTGGATTTAAGATGTGGTCCTTAAAAAAGAAATACAGCCTATAAACCATAAATCCCAAGATATCTTGAGTTTTCATCATTCAAAATTTATATTCCTTTGGGCAGAGCACCTCAAGGTATAGATATGATTCCCCTGTGGGCAGAGGGAGAAGAAGTGAGAGGGAAAGGAGGAGGAAGGAAGGAAGGAAGGAAAAAAGGAAGGAAGGAAGGAAGGAAAAAAGGAAGGAAGGAAGGAAGGAAGGAAGGAAGGAAGGAAGGAAGGAAGGAAGGAAGGAAGGAAGGAAGGAAGGAAGGAAGGAAGGTAGGTAGGTAGGTAGGTAGGTGCGAGCTTGCCGAAGTGGAACTGGCTTGTTGGATCCCCAGTGGGGCAACAACTATTCCTACTCACAGATTGCTTTTTTTGTTCTTTGTTCCTGAAGAGGACCATCACAACCTGAAGGGGAGTCAAGACTTGTAAGTGAATTAGATTTAAATGATGGAGGGCTGTGCAGTCACCAGCCTCACTCTCTCCTCCAGAGCCTTCAAGGTCCAGGGGCAAAATACAAATCAGGATGACTGGAGAAGGTCCCCTCTTGTAAGAGTAACCTGAGCCTGAATTTCCATCATAAACCCTTCTTTTCCCACAATGCCATGTTGTTCTCATGCAATTGTCTGACATATCTTTGGTGTGAAGGAGGCTAATATCACCCTGGGCTTATTGGATTTCAATAATTTTATAGGTTCCATCTAGAGCTATGCCACACCAGTTTTGTTTACATTTGACAAATCATGTTATTCCCTGTTATCACATTTTACCTTGTTTGTGAAGTTAGGTCTGCTAGGATTTTGATCCATTTATTATGTGCTCTATGAATATCTGTAAATTGTCTTCTTCTTCATCATCATCATCATCACCACCACTGAACTGCCCAAAGTCAGAGAGCTATTGGAAAGCTTCAAACTAGAACCTCCATTGCCTCCACTTCCACCCCATCCCCACATTCTCCTGCTCTTTCCATTCTCTGCACTCTGATTCTTCTCCCATCACTTGTGCTTATATCTTCACATCCCTTTTGCATTAGATATGAGAATATAACACATATAGATAAGAATGGAAGATAGAAAGAGGATTGGGAATAGAAACAACATGGATGAGGAGTAACAATTCTCTGAATGTTTCTACAGGACAATATTTGATTCTAGGGATTATCTACTCCTTCTACCAAGGAATAAACATAATAAAATGCCTTTTGATTTTTTCATATATAAATATAATGTTTAGATGTAAATGCTCATTGGAAATGTATTTTAAAAGATGTGATTTTAGTAGTAACATGATATTTCTGTATAAAAATACCAAAGGATAAATACATTAAGTAAATACCCTCTAAAACCCCATAAAATATTCAGATGGCCAGCATCAAGAATTTTGCTAGCTACTAGAATACTAACAGTAAGGAGGTTGAATTTTTTTAAGTTCAACCTCTTTCTTCCAGATCAGTAAATTTTTATAAAGGCCCATTTACACCTTCTACAATCTCTGTTAACTGGAGCTATAAAATTTACAAATGAATAGAACAAACTTTCACCGCATTTCTCACAAAGATTGTTCTTGCATGACATGTTTAGCACATCTATCTCATTGGAGAATAAAAGTAAGTAAGACTGTAGAATCAGAGTTTTAAATACTAAAAGAGAAGGACTATTTGTCTCTATTTCTGGCTGCCTTTGAAACAATTACTAGAATACTCTTCTCTGTCTCTAGATTTTGCATTTTTTGGAACAGAAGGCAATCAGTTACTGGCCTGAATTTTGGAATTAGATAAACTTGATCTTTTCCCATTTCTTATGGTAGGGATTGAAAGGTGAGATGTGAATCCTTACCTGTTTCAGAAACTATTTATTTTCTAAGATGGACTCTTTTCAAGCTAACCACCAGTTGCACAGGAGTTCCTCTTCCTTCCCTTCCTCAGGATGCAAGTGTACAATGCCTCTGCCTGCTTCTTTTTTTCTGTCTCTCTCTGCCTTTCTGTCTCTGTCTCTATGTCTCTCTCTTCTTGTTATATACATACATATATGTGTATATATACACATACATGTGCACACATGTGTATATACATCTGCATGCATGTGTACATGTGTATGTGTGTATATGCATATATATGTATACATATACACAAAAACATACATATAGGTATATGTGTCTATGTTTAATCTGTGCAAAAGAGACATTTGAGGCCATCTAGTCAAACCCTAAATACTATTTTTAAAATGAGACAGAGAAAGTTTAATTGACTTGCCATTCATCAAGTAAGTAGTAACATAAATATTATTTGAACTTAGTTCCTCTGACTCTAAAATTGATGCTCTTTTTTTCTTTTTGGACAGCAATTGGGGTTAAGTGACTTGCCCAAGGTGTAATGGTTATGGGATTTGAAGATCTTCTATGCCCCTTGAACTTGCTGACATAGCAGGAAGGAGTGGGGCAGGAGGAAGCCCAGCTGGAGCCAGTGTGGTAACGAGAAGTGTGGTGGCAGCGGCAGCAGTAGCAGTGGCTTGAACATTATTTTTGAGCCATCCAGAAATTCTGCTAAGGACTCTTACTGAGGACTGACAGGGATGGGAACTGCGGGGGTCTGGAGCTGCTGGGAGCAAGCTGCATGGGCAATGAGCAGTTGCCGTAAATGAGGAGAGGAGAACCTTTGCCTGAGGTAGCCTGTTCTGTTTTGAAGGCTTGAGAATATGGGTGTTTACTGCTTTAACTACATGTGCCAACTCTATAGCTACTGTGATGGCTTTGACTTTCTGGTTTTGGGACTCAGTTTTCTGGCACTTGAATAAATGTTCTAGCTTTGTTCCCCATGTAGACAGCCTGTATTATTTTGTGATTAATAACCATATCAGCATATTCATAGTTACCATAGGCATTGTGAATGTTGCATTGTTGATATACAAAGTCACATGGCTAGTAAGTGTTAAGTGTCTGAGACTAGATTTGAAATCTGGTTGTTCTGACTTCAGGGCTGGTTCTCTATTCCCTGCACCACCTAGCCACCCCAATTGATACTCTTTCCATTATACTAATCATCTATTTAATTTGTTCTCTACCACACCCCCAAATCTCCCCTGGATAATAGACTTGGCCAGATGCCAATAAAGATATCTCTAGAAAACATGGAAACATTCAACATTCCATGCATATTTAATGAAGAACAGTCTTTGATTCACCCCATAGAACAAATGAAGAAAATAATGAATTTACATAACTATCTTTCCTGTTTGGTGAATACCTTCATCCCTCTAGGGTTCAATATAGTCCATCAAGTTAATAGTGTCAAAATGTGCTATGCAACCTTTCAGAAAGGAAATGAACTTAAGGATGCTAGAGATCCAGATTCTTCCCCTCGCATTCCAGTGAGTCTTCATATGGTTCCCTTATTATTACCAGGCACCTACACAGGTCCTTATGGTTTATCCCTCCCCTGGAACTCCCCCTTCTCACTCCAGAAAAGAGGTATCAAACTCAAAGGCAAAATGCAAGTGGGCCCCCTGAAACAGATTAAAATATAATTGTAAAATGTTTAACAAAATACAAATACAACATTAATAATGTTAAATTATGGTTTTCCAAAGCAATATGCAACCCACAAATATCTAGTTCTATTGGAGCTTGACATTATTGCTTTGGAAGACCAGGGACAAAGTTGGCCATATGATTCCCCTCTCTAGGAGAAACATGTTTGAGAATATGTAACCCCTGCCTCCATAAAATAGATCCATGATCCCTTGCTACTCTAACATAGTCCCAGCCATTGCCATCTTGCCCTTACTAATCCCCATGAACTCTTCAATCCAATGACGCTAGACATCATACTATTTATTGAACAAGATAACTTCTAATTTGCATTTTCTCTGGCTATACCCCTTGCCTGGAATGCTCTCCCTCCTCATCTCTCCCTCCTGGGGTCCCTGGCTTCTTTCATTCCCAGATAAAATCATATATTATCCAGGAAGTTTTTCCTCATCCTCTTTAATGTTAATGTCTTCCCTTTATTGATCATTTCCAATTTATTCTGCTTATAGCTTGTTTTTACATAGTTATTTGCATGATGTCTTCCCAATTGTACTGTGAGCCCCTTGGGATCAGGGACAATCTTTGGCTTTCTCTCTCTCTCTCTCTCTCTCTCTCTCTCTCTCTCTCTCTCTCTCTCTCTTTTATTTTTTAGTTTACATCATTCATTTCCACAAGATTGTGAGTTACAAATTTTCTCCCCAATTTTCCCTACCCACTACTCCAAAACAGTGTTCCCACTGAATATCCCCTCCCCCAATCTGCTCTCTCCCATATCTTCTCCCATTTCCCCTTTGACTTTCCAGTAGGGCATGGTGGATCTCTATGTCCCAGTGCCTGTATATCTCATTTCCCAGTTACATGTAAAATTAATAATAATAATAATAATAACATGCATATGTATTTTTAAACATTTGATTTTAAAATTTTGGATTCCAGATTCTTTCCCTTACTACCTCATCACCCACCCTCACTGGGAAGATAAGCAATTCAAATATAGGTTGTACATGTTTAGTTATGAAAACATTTCCATAGTGGATATATTGTGAAAGACTGACTATATTTCCCTCTATCCTATCCCACCCCCCACTTGTTCTGTTCTCTACTTTGAACCTGTCCCTTTTCAAAAGTGGGTGCTTCCATATTCCTTCCCCTCCAGCCTGCCCTCCCTTTCATTATCCCCCCTCTCTTCCCCTACCCTTCTACTCTCTTGTAGAGTGAGATACCCTGTTTAGTGTGTATGCCATTCCCTCCCTAATCCAGATTCAATGAGAATAAGTTTGATTCATTCCCTTTTGCTTTCCTGTTCTTCCCTTCCATTGTAACAATTTTCTCTTGCCTCTTCTACAAGAGATAATTTACCCCCATTCTGTCTCTGCCCATCTTCTCTCACGGTATTCTTCTCTCACCTCTTAATTTCACCTTTTAAGTATCGTCCCTTCCTATTCAATTGTTCCTCTGTATATTTATACTTGTAGACATATATACACACACTCACAAATGTATTCATATGCCCATACATCCTCCTATATAGACATATATGTATGAATACAAATATATATATACACCACATATATGTGTATATATATATGTATATGTATGCATTTCTATTCCCTTCAACTATGCTCATACTGAGAAAAGTTTCATCAGTTACAATTATTGTTTTTCCATGTAGGAATATAAGTAGTTCAACGTTGATAAGTTCCTTATGATTTCTTTTCCCTGTTTACCTTCTCAAGCTTCTATTGCTTCTTGTATCTAAATGCCAAATTTTCTGTTCAACTATGGTTTTTTCATCAAGAATGCCTCTAAGTCATCTTTTCCACTGTGTGGCCATATTTTCCCCTGGAACATAATATGCAGTTTTGCTTGGTGAGTGATTCTTGGTTTTAATCCCAGCTCCTTTGACCTCTGGAATATCATTTTCCAGGACCTTTGATTCCTCAGTGTAGAAACTACCAGGTCCTGAGTTATCCTGATTGTGTTTCCACAATATTGAAATTGTTTCCTCCTGGCTGCTTGTAATTTTCTCCTTGATCTGGGAACTCTGGAATCTAGCTATAATATTTCTCAGAATTTACTTTTTGGGATCTTTTACAAGAAGTGATCGTTGTACTCATTCAATCTCTATTTTACCCTCTGGTTCTAAAACATCAGGGCAATTGTCCTTGAGAATTTTTGAAGGATGATTTCTAGGTTCTTTTTTTGATCATTGCTTTCAGGTAGTCTGATAATTTTTAAACTATCTCTCCTGGATCTATTTTCCAGGTCAGCAGTTTTTCCAATGAGATATTTCACTTTGCCTTCTATTTTTTCATTTGTTTGGATCTGTTTAATAGTATCTTGATTTTTCATAAAGTCACTAGCTTCCATTTGCTCCAATTTAATTCTGAAGGAATGATTCTCTTAAGTGGCTTTTGAGATTCTTTTTCCATCTGGCAAATTTGGCTTTTTAAGGCATTCTTCTCCTCATTTCCTTTTTGAGCCTCTTTGCCATTGGAGTTAGTCTATTTTTAAGGTGTTATTTTCTTCAGTCAGGTTGTTGACTCTCATTTCATAATTTTCTTGCATCATTCTCCTTTCTCTTCCCAATTTTTCCTCCACTTCTCTTATTTGATTTTCAAAATACTTTTTAACTTCCTCTATGGCCTGTAACCAGCTCACCTTTTTCTTGGAAGCTTTTGGTACAGGAGTTCTGACTTAGCTGTCTTCCTCCTCTTCCATGCTTTGATCCATTTTGTCCCCGAAATAGGAGTGTAAAGATGGGTTCCTCTGTTTGCTTTGCTTCCTTTGCTTGATCATGTTGCCACTCAATTATTTGATTTTTGAGCCTTTTGCCACAATAGAACTCTGCTACCAGAAATGGGAGTTTTGTTTTCACAGCTGCTGAAGCTATTAGCTGGGTGCCCTCTCTGAAGCCTCCACACACTTTGGCAGACTGCTCACACACCCCAGAACCTCCACCCTAGACTGCAATTCAGATCCAAGCAGGTTAAAGCAAGAGTGATTACCCCTCAGACTGGTCCCTTTCTCCCCCTGCAATCTGTAGACCTGGAGCTCTGAAGAAAACGTGAGATAGGGGGCTGCATGTCCACAGCACCTCAGCCACATCTTGCCCCGGGGGCAAAGGCTAGATCGCACTCCAAATTCCCAGGTCCCAATGTCCACACTGCACTGACCTCTCACTTTGTTTTTGGCATCTGTGGGTTGATAATTCTGGAAATCGCCAGAGCTGCTGTTGATCTGAAGTCCCTCTAGCATGTAGCTGGTCAGGCCCACCCTGAGGCTAAAACCTCTGGTTCATGGAGCCTGGTTTGGCTCCCAGAGCACTCTGATGGCTGCTTGCTGCCGGCCTGCCCAGCTGTCCTCAGTGGGAAATTAGCTTCTCTGTGTCTTTTTGTGGGTTCTGTATCTCCAAAGATTTTCTACAGTCATTTGTACATGAATTGGAGGAGGTGGGAGCCAGAGCTATGCAGAAGTCCTGTTTCTATTCCGCCATCTTGATTCCACTCCCTCCCCCCATCTTTTGGCTTTATTTATAACCTTATCACTTATCACAGTGCCTGGCACATATAAGCACTTAATAAATTGTTCTTGAACTGACTGGCTATTGGGGAGTGGGGTGGAGGGTAAAAGTAGGTTATAAAAAGCATAATTGTTCATGAACTTCCTTCCTAAACTAATATTACTTTTTTTTGGCATTACACAGTATTAATCAACTTCTAAGGGGTCTCCAATTTACCATGTTTACACTGAAACTTATAACTTTTAATTAGATCCAAATGCCTATTTATGAAATGTATATCCAGAAGGACACATTGATGTTTGTTATATGCATCCTAATAGCATTTCAATTATATGTATGAAATATATACATATATGAAAATATATATGTATACCTATATATGTGTGTATAAGTATTATATGTGTGTGTTTTACACTTCAGTATTTTTTTTCCAGTTGATATCCTCATGGTTGGTTATTGCTACATTGAAGCTTATGGAAATGAAGGCTCAAACTATTAATGGGGTTCTTTTTTTGTTTGTTTTGAGAACTGTGCATTAAGAACTGAGTCAGAAGCTGATACATTTCTCTCCTTTCCTCTTCATTTTACTTATCTTTGTAAATATGCATCCATGTATTATATAGCTCAGTCATCAGGCAATTTTCAAATAGACTAGTTCATATAAAGTCTTTGCTCCTGGGTAACATACCTGGAAATTTATATTATTGATTAAATATCAGGTTTGATACTTCCATAATGGATTATACTTTAGTCATGTTATAATGAGTGCCATTATTATGTGATGTGCGGCTTTATCAATAGTGCCAACTGGTGGTTGGATGGATCTGTGATCTCATATAGATGTCTACACCTTTCCTTCCTCTCTTCCTCCCACCAGGCAGATTGCTAGTCATGCTATTTCATCCTGTGATATTCTTATACATGTCCCCCAAGAAATCATCCCGAAGGTATTCATCCAAAGTGCTAGAGTATTTGTTATATATCTTGCAACATGGAGTAGATACTTTTGGAGCACACAGATATCCAATGGCATTTAAAATTTGACTATCAAGAAGTCATTGACAAATTTAAGGAGAAAGAGGAGTTTGTGTCTTGTAGCAGTTAGAAAGCTGGCTAAAGGATCTGAAAGATATGGGTTTAAGTCCTACATCTAGCAAACACAGGCTGTGTGAACTTTGGCAAGTCACTTGAATTTTCAGTTCCTTGAGAAAAGCTGTAAGACTGTAAATCATAGAATGGTTGCTGATCTAACTGCTAGAAGAAGTTTCATGCATGGACTACAAGTGTTATATAGCGGTACAACTATGTCCTTTTATTTCTAGTTCTGCCCTTAATTGTTGTCATCTTGAACAGGTTTCTTAACATTTATACCTTGATGCCCTCATTCAAAAAATAGGAGTAGTCACATTAGTCTAGCTACTTTATTGAATTGTTTTGAGGTAGTGAGTTACCCCTCATTGGAGACCTTGAATTAAAGGCTTACAGTCACTTATTGGCTCTCTCATATAAGAAATTATACATAAAATTAGGTGGTTTCTGAGGTTCCTTTAAATGCTGGGATTCTGTGAAATGAGACAACATATAGGCATAGTGTTTTCTATGTCCTCAAATCTATACAAAGCCTATGTAAACAACAGAGTCAAACGATATGTCTTGAGAAACACAAACAATAGTCATCTTCACATATACAATAGATGTCTTCAAATATATGAAAAACTATGCTTTTAAAAAGCAATTAGACCTGTTCTGTTTTACTCCAAAAGGAAGAATTAGGGATAATAGGAAGGAGTTATAGAAAAGCAGTTTCCAGCTTGACTAAAAAAAAATCCTAATTGCCCTCCCTCCTCCTTTGCATATATATGGATTCACAAATGTGAAACATTGCATATAATGTCAGATTCTTCTTAATGCATTTATCATTAATAAATGAACTGAACTGAAAGTTCAAGAACAAAAACCTAATTCTTAAATAATCTTTGTTATAAGGGATGATTCTCTGTGAGGGAAGAAGTCAGGGGATATGGGGATAAATGTGAGTGATATAAAAAGAAACTAAATACCTATTTTTAAAAATCTTCCTAACTGAGCTGTCCCCTAAGGAATATAGTGGCTGCCCTATAAATGAACATTTTCAAGCAAAGGCTGGATGATCACTTGCTGAGTACATTATAGTCTTGATTCTTAAAGATAAGACCTCTGAGATTCTATAATTTGACATTAAATGTGTTAGAACCTAATTTGTGCTTTAGAGTTCAAAACCAAAACTCTAGAAATGGGGTCTGTGTGTCAATTTAAGTCAAATTGCATTCTTTCAATCTCTTTATTATATATGCATATATATGTGTATATAGGCACATATGTATGTGTGTAGATGCTTACTAGTGGTGTGACTGGTCAAATCACTTAACCTCTACTTGCTTTAATCACTAGACAAGGAAATTGCAACTCCAGTATCTTTGCCAAGAATATTCCATGGACATCATGGCCTATGGGGGCCACAAAGAACTAGACACAATTGAATGACTGAACAATAACATGTGTATATATGCATATAGATAGATACTTGCATGCATATATGCATACTATGTGTATATATATATATGTGTGTACATGCATGTATATGTACATGTGTTACAACTGAATTCTTACAGCATTTGAAGACTGTAGCTTTTGGAGCAAATTATGTAATTGTTTCCCACCTCCACAGATGTGTATGATTTTCCTGTTACCTTTGATTAATATTGTCATCCAGTATTGAGTTTTATGTGTTATTGCTGTCCCAAATCTGTTCATTTGTCTGTGCTCCCTAAGGACCTTTAAAACAACAATAACAAAGCATAATGTTTGTTCTCCTGGGGCTGTTACTGTAAAACTTTTGCAGAAACTAAATAAATTAGTCTAGGGTGCTAATTGTAACCACAAAATTATGTTAGAGTAACATTTCCTACTGGCTTTGGACTACAAACATCTCTGTGGAAAAACGGTTAGTTGGCCAATAGCTTCTTGAAATAGCAGATGTATATTTTAGTTTGGGAAATACACACACACACAGTAGGGTGGTAAAAGATGAAGGAATAAACTATAAACAGCCAGTTTGGATTCAAAGACAATTCCTAGAGAACAGTAAGTTGCTTGGAAAAGGTAAGAAGATTAAGGATAAGGACAAGAGGATTAGTAGAGAAAAGGGGAAAATTCTAACATAGCTATATAATCTCCTATCAGGCACTTAGCTGACCACACCTTCATCCTTTTAAAGGATCTCTATTTTTTCTTTAACAAGATCATCTAAACTACTCTTACATGGACCAGAGAAGGACAAATAGCTTGGATTTATGTTTCCCTCAGTGAATATCATTGTGATCTGATACCACCTGCATTTGGAGCCAGGTGACTTGTACCTGGAGTAGACTAGATTCACAGAAACCCTACTTTCTCCCAGGGAAATCAACATGTTTCTCCTAAGACATAAGGTAAATCCCTATGTCACAGTAGTGAGAGAAAGAATACAGTTCATTAGGCATTCAAACCATGCGTCTCCAAAATCGAAGTCAATTAATCTCTTTGATAATCTATTCTTCTCTCATCTCTGATTCCTATAGATTAATTAGGAAGGGCATCCAACATGTATCCTTACCATAAAGTCCCAAGTCTGACCTTTAATCCAGGAAAAGTTTTATATATACTCTTTTCTACTCTAAACATATCTCATTCTTTACCATTTTTTTTTCAATTTTTGAGGTTAATTCTAGTAGACGCTTGATGAGAACTTGACTTTTATACATGCATATCCAAAGTTTAACCTGCAGAATGTTCTGCTCTTTCCATGGAATAAGCTTTGCATGTCTACAGAAAGCAAAAAAGACTTTTAATCTAGTGGTCTTCACAACCATTTTCTTTTTTATTGCACATTCCTATCAATAAAAAAATGAGCACATACCCCAATATGTACATATGTCCCTTTTTATAAATTCTGCAATATGCTACTATATCATTAATTATTCATATTAAAAGTGTGGAAAAATAGAAATGAAAAAGTGATGAAATACAGATGAAATAATATGTGATTGTAAAGTTGTTAGGAAGCTACTGGAGATTGTTAGGATAGTAACATGACCATATCTTCACTTATTGAGGTGGGGAGAAACTGAGGTCAGAGAGATCTAATTAGGAATCCATTGCAACCTTCTAGACCAGAATTGAAGAGGGCCTGTACCAGCATAGTGGCTATGTAAGTAAACAGAATAAATGTGAGAGATGAAGTGGAAGCAGAATTGGGGGGGGGGAGATTGAATATATGCGGAGTAAGAGACAGTGAGGAGGTGAAGTTGACCCTGAGGTAGGGAATATGGATGATTAGAAAAATAGTTGTGCCATTGATGGAAAAGGGGAGGATGATAGAAGGGTAGGTTTTTTTTCGGGAAAAATGGTACTATAATTAAGCAGTTAGGTGATGTAGTTTACAATGTGTCAGGTCTAAAGTCAGGGGGACTCATCATTGTAAGTTCAAATCTGGTCTCAGATACTTATTAGCTATGTGACCCTGGGCAAATCACTTATCCCTGTTTGCCTGTTTCTTCATATATAAAATTAAGTAGAGAAGGCAAAGGACTCCAGTATCTTTGCCAAAAGCAAAACAAAATAAAACAAATGGGGTCATAGAGAATTAGATATGACTGAAATTCCTGAACAACAATAAAATGATAGTTGGGATGTAGCTCACAGCCCATAAGTGATTATCTTAGCTAAATGAAAACAGGGGAGCATAGCAGGGGAGAAGGGTTCTTACTTATACTGTCCTGAATCACAGATTTGACCCTTCAACATCTGACCTGCCACATCTACAATGTGATCTGGGAGCAAGAGGGGTGGACCTGCTTCCGGTAAGAAGGGAAGGTAATTCCCCTCAATAACCCAAGTGTGGCTGCTTCTGTGGGTACTTTGGCAAGAAATTTAACAACATATATCAGAAGAAGGGAGGGAATGGAGTGGAGTAGAACCAAGAGAAAAGAGTTGGTGTGGGTATATTGGAGAGAGACAAGCCTCACAAGGAGAGTGGGATGCAACTCATTTTCCTATCCTCTCATCTTCTCACCCTGCAACTAGCTGATCATATACCCTTTGATATCAAGACATGTCTCCCACTTTGGACACTACTGCTTTAACCTACCATCTAGACCAGATACTGAGGTTAGACTTGAATCTGCATGAAGAGAAGGTTGAGTTAACCACATCTTGCAGAATAACTGATGGGTCTATGGCAGCAGTAAATAGAACTGTTCTTAAGAAATAATCTAGTACAAAGGATAACTGTCCCCTTATTAACAAATTCAATACCTTGTAAGGCACACTCTAGCCCAATTAGGCAGTCTTTGTAGAACTGGCCATATGCATTAGGTGTACCAAGAATGTACCTTTCTCCCTCTTCATTCCAGGTATCTGCAATTCTTCCATTAAAGCCTCCTTTCATAAGGGAAATGCCTCTCCAAAGGTCCTTTGCTATATAGTAAATCTCTTTGGCTTGATTGCAAATTAACTTTATTTCATCCATAGTTTGATATAAATTCATTTATAAGGTCAAAGTCCAAGATGAGAGTAGGACAATTAGAATTAAAACATTAATGTAAAAAAGAGAGGGAGACTTTATTTTTAATGGAGCAATGACTGTGTTCTCAGCATGAGCACTAGTAAGGATACTGAGTTTAGACTAAGAGATCCAGGATTAAGAGACAAAAAGTATGACTATGACTTTTGCTCTCTACGCATGAGTAACCATGGGTATCTGGAGAAAAGAGATGACAGGTGGTAGAAGAGCATAAGCAAGCTGATCAACTTGAGAATTTTACTTGTGTTTGGACCAGTGTTTCTAGAATGTATCAGTAGATTGGACCTGTGGAATGAACATTCTACTCATGGACTTTGGGGGGTCTTTTAACCTCCCAGGCCCACTCTAACACATGAGAACTCAATAAGTACATTTTGATGATGATGATAATGGTAGATTTTGTTAACTTTTTTTGGAGAATAATTAAGGACTTCAGATTAGGTGAATGTAGGGTGAAAGGGGCCTGGGGTTACTCTGATAGCCTATCTTACATCTTGAGATCATCAAGCAAAATATTTAATTCAAAAACATAGTTTAGCAAGGCTGCAATGTGTCCTGCCAGATGTATGCTAATAAGCTCTAAGGTGAGAATAAAACTATGGAAGTGTTTGCAAAGCAAGAAGTGTGGTTCAGTTCTTTTTGGGGTGGTTATTATTGTTTACAAGTGTGAAAGGAGCCTAGGAGAATCACAGCAACAGCTTTAAAGTATTTTGAAATCCATAACAATGAGTCATCTGTTGTCATGTGAAAATTAGTTTGCTGTGACTGGAGAGACTTCTGAAAGTGGAGTACATCCCCATGTTCTCTAACTTCACCTGGTCCCTGAACTAGGAACTTGTTAGGTGTAGGTTTAGAATCATCAGTGATTTGGAGAGAAGGATGAAACAGACGATTATGTACTGAGTGAGCCAATATCCAAAACTGATCCTTTTAAGAGAATGCAGTATAATTTGGTAACAACAGTTCCTGTATTTGAAACTAATTGCTGCACCTTATGGGTATGGTATTGGGCAAAATACTTTTAACCCTTTTGAACCTCAAATTTGTTTATGTTTTATATCTGTAAGATGGTTCACTGAGATCTCTTTCAACTTCAGCATTTTTTGAGTCACAGGTCCAAAGCTAACAGGGACTTTACAGATCATTCAGTCCAACACCATTATTTTATATATTAAGAAATGAAAACCTGGATAGGAAAAGAGACTTGCCTAAGGTCACAGAATTAGCAAGTATTTGAGCTAGGATTTGAGTCTTGACCCTAGACTCAAAATCCAGCATTTTCCCCTAATATATCATAAGTCTATGGGGATGAATCTCATAGGCTGGAATACTAAAAGTTAAGTGATATTTATATCAAAATAGGATCATAGAATCACAGAATATGAGTTAACATTGGGACAGAGTGCCATGTCATATGCCTTAGCTTGGACCCTGGTCTTCAGTGAAGACTGAGAGTGCCCCACAAAGGCACGGATAAAATCTGACATTTCACCCACAGATCCCAGAAATTTCTTATGGTACCCATGCTCAGTGGTTGGCTATTACTATTCAGCAGTACCCCAGTCATGACTTGAATTCCCTCCCTGCTTCAGAGATTGCATTGTTTTTCAATTCTAAGCAGGTTATTCTGGACTTTTTTAAAGCTACATCCCTTTTTAACATCAACTGCCAAATTATTCTCATGTCATATCTACAAGGAAAAACAGTGACCACCAGCCTGAAAATCTAATCCCTTTCTCACAGTTCATAGAATTGGGTTACTGAAAGCAAACTACAGATGATTCACAGGGTAAAGTTTACTGTTTGCTTATTACAACTCCAGAACATAGCCACCCCATAGAAATGAATTCTTCTCTGGTTGGTATACATAAGATTCCAAATCAATCATAACATCATTCAAACCTGAGGGGATCCTCGTGGATAATTTCATCAGATACTGCTCTTGTACCCCACAATACCTCTAATTCTTAGAGCCTCTCATGTCCTTCAAAACTCAGCTCAAACACCATCTTCTTCAAAGGCCCTGTTCCAGTCACCCCAGATGCTGGTGATATCTCCTCTAAGGCTACCTCCATGTACTCTGCTATAATATTTTATTGTACTTCTCATACTATGTATGCTCTCAGTATAAAGTTATCAAATTTTTCAGAGGTGAAGGCAATGATTGTATTTTCTTTTTTGGTTTTGAATGTTTCCTCCTTTTCCTCACATTTCTTTTCCTTTTTAGAAAAAGTGAGCTAATGGAATTCCTACTTTCTTGGTACTCTTGAATTAACTTTTTAAACACTCAAATCCTATTAAGGGCTATCAGTGGTCATCAACTCCAGCTCATCCCTGAAGAATATGGACTTCATTATATTTGACAAGGCCATCTAGCCTTTGCCCTTAAAGATGGACAGTGAAGGATAACCTTCTTAACAACTTCTTGAGCTACTTTAGTAAATTTCTTTAATAATTTCCCCATCCCCACCATATCAAATTGTAATCAGACATCGCAATTTCTATGTATTTCTGCCACATTAAATCTCTGGAACCATGCCAAAAAAGTCTTCTATATCATCCTTTAAATAACATAAAGACACCATCATGACCCCACCCCACCCCCATGCCTTCTTTTCCCCATGCTAAACACCTGTGAGTTACTTCAACCAATTTATAAATGGCATGAATTCTAGGCACTTCACCTTCCTGTTACATTTCTGCAAATGCTTTCTATATGGTCAATTTCTTTCTTTAAAGATTCCAAACAATAGTTTTACAGATACAGATTGATATCAGGACTACTATTTTATTAGAGCTAGAAACTATGCTTCTCAGAATAAATTCCAAATATAATGTTTATATTGTTGAATTACATATCTCAGTGTTGATTCATATCAAACTTAAATATCTATTTTGTATCATCCACTGTATATATATATATATATATATATATATATATATATATATATATGTCTTTTCCATCTTGTAATTGTCAGGCCAATACTTTTTCTTTCTTTTTTTTTATTCTAGACCCAAATACTTAATAAATTAGATTTAAATACTAAAACTTGAATACAATAAGAAAAGAAAAAAGAATCATATTGAAAATACATATTGAAACAAATACAAAAGAAAAAATATTGTCATGTGCACAACAACAAAACAGAGAATTCAAAATATACAGCAATAAATTTTGATTTCAAGAAAAAATATAAATAATTAAATAGAAACAAATATTACATGTTTTGATGAAAGCTGTACATCTTTTCTTTGCTTCCTTGTAAATTTTCTTTATTTTTTCTTCCTTCCCACCACATAAAGACAAAATTAAATGTGGATATAAATAGATGTAGATATGTATAAGTACATATACATACATACACCTATGTATATATACACACATGTAGACATGTACAGAAATGTGTGTGCCTTTACATCAATACAATTGCTTACACATATATATATATATATACACATACTTAGGTATCAATAATGATACTCATAAATACACATATAAATTAATATGCATCTATATAAGATCATACAATACTTATTAGTCCTCTGTTTCTCTGAGGTATGAGAATAATAAATTATTCTATGTTATAAATTCAATTCTTTCCATATTTTTCCAAGTCCACCAACTCATCACTTTCTACACCACAGCAATATTTTAACCTTATGTTATCTAGTTATTTTTAAATTGTCCAAAACAACATTGACAGATATGGCTGACACATAATGTAGTTTCCCTATTTTTCTCTTCTAATTGAATCTATTTATCCAAAATCATGATTACCATCCCTGCTCCTTTTTCCCTCAAAAATTCTGTTCCTGATGTTTAGTTTGTGATTTTTGTGTATCTCTCATTTCCTATCCTTCCTAACTCTTTCACTTTACTTCTGCCTGCTACCTTGCTCTTCTATTACTTAACCTACCCCCTCCAAGAATCCTTCCCTTATCCTCCCATTCCCCTTAATCTAAATATACATATATAACCCCTTTTAACCAATTCCCTCACCTTCCCCTTTAAAGATTCCTCCTTTATCCTCTCCTGCCTCGCTATTCCCTTAGCATGTTATTTCTTTCTGAATTTGGAAGACTTTTATACCTGCATACATACATACATACACACCACACACATATGTATATACATACATACACATATATATGTGTATATATATGTGTGTGTGTATATATATATATATATATATATATATATATATATATATATATATATATATATATATATCTTGAATCCATTCTTGATGAAAGTAGGTTTCCAGAACTTCCAGCCCTCCTCCCCACCTAAATACAAGCAACAAGAAGGAAAAAAAAAATTAGATATGGCAGTGCCACAATTAGAATTACACAAGAACTAGCAGTAGTGACACTAAAAAACTATAGGTCTTGAAACACTATATTAAAGAGGAAAAGCACTGGAGTTCTGGCTGAAAATATCACACCCAGAAAAGCTAAGCATAACCCAGAATGAGAAAAATATGGATATTTAATGGATTGTCAGTCTTTCCGAATTTTGTTTAAAAAAAAAACCAAACAACTAAGCAACAAAACCTGGACATAAAAGAAAATTTGACATACAAGAGCCAAGAGACATATAAAGTACATGCCAAAGACTAATTAGCAAGGATTCAGTAGGGACAGACTGTTTACTCTTTTTGTGAGGAAATGTAAAATGGATGTCTAAGATTCTTTTTAGTAATTGGGTAGTTCATAAGAAAGGCTGGGGTAGACCTGAGAATGATATGATTTTAAAAGTAATATCATTTAGGAACAACTAAAAACAGTAATTATCTTATATAAATGAGGCGTGAGAGGAAGAACCAATAGAGGAATTAGATGGGGGAGGAGGGCTGGTAGTTCTGAAAACCTACATATCAAAAAGAGGAAACATAAGAGAGATTCTATGAACTCCTTAAACTGGGGGTTTCTGAATTTGAATATGACATTCCTTGGGGGTTTTCCTCATAGAATCTTTCAGGTGATGATCATTGGATTTTTTTTTTCTATTTCTACTTTCCCTTCTTGTTCAAATGCTTTAGGACAATTTTATTTATTTATTGTATTATTATATAAAGATTCTTTTGTGATCATAGCTTTCAGGTAGTCTGATTATTCTTATGTTACCTCTTTTTGGTATGTTCTCCAGATCAGTTTTTTTTTAATTAGGTGTTTCACATTCCCTTCTCTTTTTTTTCATTCTTTACCCCTGTCTCATATGAAGAGGCCTTAATTCTTACCAAGGTTAACCTGTCTTAGTGCACAAACAATCCCATCCAATTCCCTCTCCTTCAGCAGACTGTTTCTTCTGCTTTCCTTGCTCTTTGTCTTATCGACAATATCTCCCTACTACTGGACTTTTTTTTTTACTGCCTATAAACATACTCATATTTTCCCCATCCTCAAAGAAAACTGTCACTGATTCTTTCATCTCCACTATCATCCTGCCCTCTGTGGCAAAACTTCTTGAGAAGTCCCTAAACTAAGTGTCTACACTGGTTCTCCTCTCAGTATCTTTTTAAGCCCTTACATTCTGACTTCAATATTCCACTGAAACTATTTTCTCCAAAGTTATCATTTACCTAATCATTGTCGAATCCAATGACCTTTTCTCAGTTCTCATTCTTCTTCACCTCTCTGCAACCTTTGATGTTGTTGAACACTCTCTTCCCTTTCATAGTCTCTTCCTTCTAGGTTTTTGGGACAATACTCTGCCCTGGTTCTTTTTTTTAACATATTGAACTACTCTTGCTCAGTCTCCTTTTGTGGATTTTCACCTAGGTCATGCCCTCTAAATGTAAGTGTCCTACAGGCCTCTGTCCTAGGCTCTTTTTCCTTCTCCCTCTATATTACTTCACCTGGTGATTTAATCAGCTCCCATGGATCTAATTATGATCTTTATGCTGATTCTCAAATCTACCTATCCTGCCCTGACTTCCTCCAGTCTTATATTTCTAAATGCCTTTCAGACATCTCAAACTATATTTCCAGTAAATATTTTAAGCATGATATGTCTAAAACGGAATCTATTTTTCTTCATAACCCCTTCCCCCTCAAACTTTCATGTTATTTTCAAAAGTACCACTATCCATGGAATCTCCTAGGCTCCCAATATAGGTGCAATCTCTGACTCCTCACTATCTTTCATCCTCCATATCCAATTCCTTGATATTTCACCTTTGCAACATTTCTCATAGGTAACTCCCTTTTCTCTTCTGATACTGCAAACACCCTGGTCCAGGTCCTTATTATTGATATTCATGCATGAATTATTGCCATAGTCTGGTGATGGTTCAACCTGTTTCAAACCTCTTTACCCTCCAATTAATTCTCTATTTAGTCCAGGTTTAACTATGTGACCCCCCCCACACACACAAATATATACACATTTAGTAAACTCCAAGGGCTTCTTGTCACTCCCAGTATCAAATATAAAAATCCTATGCTTAGCATTCAAAGCCATTCATAACCTATCCCTCATCTACTCCTTTTCAGTCTTATACTTTACTCTTCAATCCAGGGTCACTGACTTTCTAGCTATTCCACAAACAATACATTCCATCTCTGGCTCCGGGTATTTTCTCTAGCTGTCCTCCATGCCTGCAGTGTTCTCTCTCCTGATCTCTACCTTCTTGCTTTTATGCTTTCCTTCAAACCCATCTAAATTCCTACCTTCTACAGGAAGCCATCCCCAAACCCTTTTAATTCTAATGCCTTTCTTCTGTTAATTCCTTCCTATCTTTTCTGTGGGGTACATGGGGTTTTCAGGGTGGACTGAGGCCTTGCCAAAAGCCCTTTTCAGGGCTGCTCATCTACCTTTGATATCCACTTTCACCCAGCTCTTACCTGTGGCTCCAAAAAGCTGTAGCCTTCACCGCAGTCACAGCCAGTAAAACCATTTTGACAGATGGGCTAAACCAGGTTGAGGTTAACCAACAAGCCTCAAACCTGTGAATGATTTAGGGGTATGTCTACCACAAGGATGCAAAGACTGCCCGTGACAGAATAGATGGATGAGAGCAATTTGTCCCAATAGGCATGAAGGGTGTTAGGTCAGACATAGGAGATGCCAGGGTCATCCACTGCAGCCCTGGCCATTGCAAAGGTGTTTCTCTTGCCACTGGACTTTGATGACTCTGGAAGAGAGAATGAGATCAATGACTTCGTGTAACTCTACCTCACTTAAATCCAAATCATGAACAAATCAAGACATCACCTGTAATATCACTGGTCCTCTTCCAAATGAAGGATGGACAATATTTTTCTTGTATATAGTTTGCTTGTACATATTTGTTTGCTTGCAATATACCTCACTAATTTGTATGTTCCTTAAGGGCAGAGCCTGCTTTTTTTCTCTTTTTGTATTCCCAGCACTTAGCTCAGTTTCTGTCACATAGTAGATGCTTAATTAATATTTATTGACTGACTTTTACACGAAGCCTTTCCAGATCTCCCCAACTACTAGTGCCCTCTGTCCTTACTTACCTTTATTTACTTGCTTTGTATTATCTTTAAATTTATTCAGAATCCACTTGCATATTCACTATAATATTTAAGTTAAAATACAAGCATCTTGAAAGTACAGATTGTTTTATTTTTATTTCCATATACATAGTGCCTAGAACATATTAGGTACTTAATAAATGTTTGGTAACCACTTGATTAATCTTGCCAATGAACTTGTCTTACCTCACTGTACACCACCCTCTTCCATCTACTGGCAAACATAGGATTTGTAAACTAAGCACTAAACCATTGTATTATTTTGTAGATTTATTTTTTTTTACTTCAGGCCACTTCCTTGATGTTTTCCCCCTGGAAACCTCAATCCTATAACCAGTGCTACTTGAAAACATAATTTAGATGACAATCAGTCCATCATAGTCTTTGAATTCACTTCAATAAAATATAAGCTGAATTGTCTGAAATCATATTATACTGCTATTTCTTCCTCATTCTTAAATAGTTTTTTGAGTCTTTCTATATTGTAGAATAAAAAGGCAGAAGTGTATTTTTATGAATGCAGATTTAGAACTGAAAGGGACCTTTACCTTCTTCTTGCCAGTCTGTGTACCTGTCCCAGACCAGTCAACTTCCTTGTTCTGGAAACATGATTGATTCAATACACTATCATTGCTCCAATAAAGGCTCAAAATATTCCACTATTACATCACTAGCTATTTTTATATATTGCCAAATTCAAATATACCTTCCTGGTTATCACTCTCCTATATATGTGGTTGAGTTCATATCACTAAAATGGAAGCTTGTCAAGGACAAGGACTGTCTTCATTTTTGTTTTTGTACTCTCAGTACTGAGAACATACTAAGCACTTATTAAATGAGCTTCATTTTTAGTAACATTTTTATGATAGAAAAAAAATCAAAGTGGATGATCGTGTTTGCGAAATGGCTAAAAAAATATTGCATATAACTGTAAAGGGATATTGTTGTTCCATAGGAAATGAAGAATGGGAAAAACTCAGAAAAATGTGAAGACATGAATGAATTGATGTTGAAGGAAATAATGGGAACTAGGAAAACAAGGTATATACCATTAACCCAACAATGTAAATGAACATGAATGAGAATAAGTGAAACTATGTTGAATATTATATAATTATGTTCAGCCAATTACATATATGCACACATGCACATATATTATATTCATCCAATTATATATAATTTTGTATGTATGTGTGTAAATACATGTGTAGCCCCAAAAGATATCAGAAAATGATCTTCCTTTTGCTGTAGAGGCCAGGGACTACGGTTGTGTAATATTGCCTTTGTTGCAAGATTGTTAATGTATAATTTTTCTCTACTCTCTCTTTGATACAAAGGAAGGTGTGGAGGAGAAAGTTAAGAGGGTAAAACCAAAGATTATTATGATATAAAAATAAAAAAACCTGAATAAATCTTTAAAATTGCTTCTCAAAATGTATGCTTCTACTAGGGAAGAATAATTTCTTTATATTTCTTCACAGTGCCCAGGCCAAAAAAATTCCATAGAGATTGACTTAAATTAGATGACCTGAGAACAGGCTGTATGGCCCAAATATGCACTCTAATACCTGATCAGCAACAAACATGTTGCATAATTTTTAGTGAGCTTCTTTGTCTCTCCTGAAAAATAGGAGACTGATACTTGACATTCATTCACCTATCTGATAGATGTGCTAGTGAATAATTCCAAACTTCTCTGGAAATCCAAAAGTATGTTTTGAACTTGCCAACCTCTAAGAATTCAATTACAACCTGCGTTATGACTGTGTGATTCAGACTTTTCTGAAACACCCAATCCAGCTTCTCAAATAGTTCTATTTCTTGGAAACCACCTGTAAAATCACTTGGCCAGAGAGGCAGTGTAACCCTGCCATGGCCTCACTGACCACCAGCACTCAAAAATAGACTTGTTTTCCAGCTACTTTAGACAGAACTAGATTGTAAGGACTCTCAAAGAAAGGATATAATAAGGAGATTTACATGGTTCACCAGACTTATGGAGAATTTCTTAAACAACTGCACTAGACTGGGTGAAAATGATTCAATTATAAGGAGGACAAAGAGAAACTTTCTGAAGCATAATATTAAACCAAGTGGGAAATAACAGCTGTAAAGAAATCAGTTGGGCCTACAGAAAGGAATGACAGCACAAACCCGGATGAAATCGTGAAATATGAAAGACTTGTCTTGGATGCCTTTGGCCTCCCTTTCTTGTGCCTTTCTCAATAGAGCCTAGGAACTTTGTGTTTGTGCCATCCTCCCAACATTGCTCTTGGGAAGTTATACACTAATGTGAATTTCAGTAAACCTATATTCTCTTCCTGGACTATTTTCACTTTAAATTTAATCTCTGATTGGGAAACCAAAATCCTGGTCCTTAAGAGGATTTCAGGCTTCTAAGAACATTTCAAATTCCATCACCTCAAATTTCTTACATGTGTGACTTTGGTCAATGACTTTCTTTTTAGGAAACCTCTCTTTCCTCCTCTGTAGAATAGAGGTGTTGGACTATGTGAATGCTAAGGTCTTTTCATCTCCACACCTATGAGTCCTTCTACATTTAGATTCTATGATTTCTCACATAAGACTGCCTATGAATAAAGGTGATCTCAATGGGATGGCCTATTTTGAACAGAGGTGTAGACTGGCAGCCCAGGGAGTGGATAAACATTGTTACCAATGCAAGTAGACTCTCTTAGAAATTGATCAACATAGTCATTAAAGGGTTAATGACCTTTGGCAAGAATTACCAATTTATGTGCTCTTCTTTTATTTTCCTATTTTTCCTCTTTTAAAATTCAATTATGTTTTGTTTTCAGTTCCATGTTCTCTATTCCCCCTCCTCTCCCTTCCTTACCCATTGGGGAAACCTTTTGTGCTACCCATATTTATTCTGTAGAATTTTAATGTGCTTTCAGGACCTTGGATATGCGCCCTACCTGTCCCAGAGAAGATGATAACTGACATTGTCTTTTCAAATTGATTGACTTGTTCATGTATTTCCTCTAGCCTTTCACAGAAGCCTTCCTCTATGTTGATGCTGTTCATTTGTTTTACATTTTGTGACTTGTCTATTGGTTAACTCCTGTGTTCAACACATTGCTGGAATACCTTTTCTGATGGTCTATTTCCTTAAAATTTTTCCTCATGTCACCCTTTGCAAGATAGTTCATTGTTGCAAATACGCTATTGATGACTTGAGCTCACCATAGGTTCCACCACCGTCCTTTGGGTCAACCACAACTTAGACTGTAGTGGTCTGTTAAAATTTTGGGTCTTTGGGCCATAAAACACCTATGGAAGCAAGTGGTATAGTAGATACAGCCCTAGAATTGGTATCAAGAAGATATGAATACAAATCCTGCTTCAAATGTCTTGGATGAGTTGCTTAATTTATATCTGCTTCAGTTTCCTAAACTATAAAATGTGAGTAATAATAATACTTCCCAAAGTTGTTGTGAGGATCCAATTACATAGTATTTGTTTAGTTCGTAGCAAAGTGCTTGGCACATAGTTGACACTTAAGTTAAATCTTTCTTTCCTTCCTTCCTTCCTTCCTTCCTTCCTTCCTTCCTTCCTTCCTTCCTTCCTTCCTTCCTTCCTTCCTTCCTTCCTTCCTTCCTTCCTTTCCTTCTTCCTTCCTTCCATCCATCCATCTATGCAAAATGCTGTTGTCAGAAGAATAACTTTTAAATATGATATGCATGTTCAAAGAAACTCATGTGTAATAATGATAGTAATAATAACATCTAGCATTTATATAGCACCTACTGTCTGCTAGGCACTGTGATAAGCACTTTACAAATAGTATCTCATTCATTGCTCAAAACCCTGTGATAAAAATGCTATTATTATCCCCATTTTACAGTTAAAGAAAACAAAGCAGTAGTATAGTAGTCAGTTGCTCATGGTCACATAGCCAATAAGTATCTGCCGATGAATATGAACTGAAGTCTTCCTGATACTAGGCCTAGTACTCTATACACTGTGCCACCTACTATAGGTATATACCATGTGTGTCTACACATGCCTGTTATTATAGTAGCTCACATCTATATAGTAATTTCTGATTAACAGAGCATTCTGTGTGAATTCCTTCATTTGATCCTAATTATAAACACATGAGTTTGTTAGTATAAATAGTAATATTTTCATTTTACCACTAAGAACTGTTTCTGAGAGATTGTGAATACCCCATGGTCTCACAGAGAATGAGTGGCAGAACTGAGATTTGAGCCTGACTCCAGATCTTTTAGTATTAGACTCAGGCTTAGAAGCCTTGATAATATTGCTACCATTGGACAGCTACGTATCCTTGTGTCAATCTCTTCACCTAAGCGGGCCTCCTTAGATAGGAGTGGTTAGAATAGATGATATATCAAGTACTTTTGAGCACTAATAGTCATTAAATCTATGAATTGCTTGGAAATACACAGAAACATACATATAAATATACACATGTGCATATAATTGTATGCACAATCCTGTGACCATTTCCCAGAGACATTTCCTAGCTAGAGCTTGGAAAATATATTTTGCAATTCCAGATATTTTTAATGTAAAAAACAGAAATAAAAAGAAGGGAAATAAATCTCGTTTTTTTCTACAAACAAAGGAACAGAATACAATTGGATTCAACCTCTTAACATTTTCATCCTTGGAAGCTTAAAAAAAAAGTATGTGACAGTTAAACTTAGAGACATTTTTAATTAAGTTTAAATTGAGTGACCTATAGAGTGGACATGTGAGTATAATTGGATTCTGGGAGATGTTTGCATGCAGAATGGCATTGATATTTTCGATGGAGTGACGAATAGCTGAAAGTATGTCCTGACATCCTTAGGCCAGGGCATGATAGATCAGAGGGGAGTGCTATCATTTATCAAGTTTCTCTGTTCTTGAATGGTTGGTTTGGTTTCTAAATATAATCAAGTTCCAAGATAGGTTTTGCAATCTCTCTTTGATAATGCAGGGCTTTTGCTCTTTAGAGTTATTCTAATCCACTGTTAACTCTAAGCATCAGAGAGACTTAGAAATCTAGTGCTGGACTCTGTTCACTGGTCCAAAGAAAACAAGATTTTTGCCTTTATTTTTTAGGGTACAGTTCAGAAATATTGATTCAAAAAGAGTAAAGCATGTTCCAGTAACTTATCACTAGTGGTCTTCCCCTCTCCTTCATGCCACTCTTGGGATTTAGTCTTCTTAGATCCATCTTAATGTGAAAACAAAATGGGGGGGTGTTGCTTGCATATAAATGGTGTTATATTCATGCCACCTGTTGGTATGAAAAAGTGGAAGCATATGGCGTGCCGGCACTGTGTTAAGATAACAGGAGGGAAAAGTCAGCAGGTCCACAAAAAGAACACAGCTAGTGTCTCTTGGAAACCCAGCAAAATGAAGAGAAGTTGTTTCTAAAGGTGGGTGCACCATGGTTCCACACCACTCTAGCCCTTCCTTTATTTTTCCTTCTGTATAAAGATTATCTTTTAATAGAAGGTGCCATCTAAATCCTAAATATTATTGTATTATCATCATTGTTAGCATTCTTATATATGTTTCCTTGAGTGTTTGTACCATATTCAAAAGGGAAGTACAAAACAAAGTGAATTCAGAATATAAACAAGAATCTAAAATAAGGTAATATAAAGCTTCGTTGAAGGAAAGAGAGAGTTGTATTGATTCTTTTGTTTTCATTTCATAGTAATTTGTGAATATGCCTCTAACCCCTGGAATTTACCCCTTTGTTAAAATATGAAATTCTTTTAAAGCAAAACCAGTGGAAACAGTGAAGGCATCTGATAGTAACTGTGCAACATGCCCAACTCATATTTCCCCACCTGTCTGTCAGGAGGAGGGAGGTAATTTCCACAATTAATCAGAGTTCAACTTCCCTTTAGGATTCTTTTCATTTGCACATTGCAGTCAATGTATATATGGTTCCTCAGATTCTCCTTATTTCACTGTGTTTTGGGGATCAGATAATCATTACTGGTTCTTTATGATTCCTCCTGCTCAGGCCTGGAGATAGGCTCATTTTCTGGGAGGAGAGTTACAGTCCCAAGTGATGTATAATTGATGCCTGTTTTTTTGACTGGCATCCCAGTCATATCTTCTGAAGTTATTTTTGTGTCTTTCTTAGGTCAGCATTCTTTCTCCTTCCCACATCCTCGCCTTCTCTCTTTCATCTTAAGTAGAATATAACCTTAAAAAAGTTTAGACTAAAATATTCCCTTCAATTAAGGAGCTCAGAAGTGACTTGACAGAGAAAAGAGGGGGAAAAAGGAAAAAGCCTTTATGACTTAGAACAAAGTCTCTTGGTTAAAAGGAAAATAAGTGGAAAGAAAATGGTATAGTACAAATCTTTTTCTCTCTCCCTAAGTAAATCACACTAACTAAAAGCAGTTGGTAAACAAAGCAAACTTTGTAAAAAAAAAAATGCTTCTTAGTTGAGTGATGATTTTGTTTTCTTTGGTCATTGCCAAATTCCTGAAACAAAGGAGTGTTGACATGCAGCTGTGAATTTCAGTTAGCTAGCAATGTAATTATATGCAAAATATAAGTAAGGGAGAAGAACAAATGGGCTGTGACAAAAAGGCTGTTTCACGGGGCAAAAGTAAAGATTTTTCTTTAGCTTAATGGATTGGGAGCAAGAAATCCTGGGGCCTCATCTAGGCTTGGGAAGTAAATCCTAGAGTGAATTTTGTTGAGTCATTTCACTTATTTCTTCATCTATAAGATGAGGGGTCTGACTACCCTGTAAAAGAAAAGCCTTAGGGGAGAACATGATAGTAGTCTTTAAGTATTTGGGAAGCTGTCAGGAAGAAAAGGTTTTTAACTTGTTCTCCTTGGCCCCAGTGGCAGAATTTGCAGGGACACATTTCAGACGAGTTTAAGAAAAAAGCTTCCCAACTAGAATCATCCCAAGATAGAATGGGCTGCCTAGGGAGATTGTGAGTCCCCCTTCTTTGGAAGCCTTTAAGCGGAGAATGACTGTGTGACCTGAGTGTGAGCTGTGTGACCCTGGGCAAGTCACTTAACCCATTTGCCTTAAATCAGAGGATGCAAAACCTGTATATGTGTGTATGTATGTATGTGTGTATGTATACATACATACAGGTGACCAATGTGGAATTTTTTCTAGGTTATGCATATTTGTTATATGAAAGTAGGTTATAATATAATTTTTAATTTGTTTTCCAATTAGGGAAAGAGAGAGCAAGAGATTATAAATGTTTGCATACATACAGGCATATCTAACTATCTCTCCATCACCATCTATCTGATGTATATGTACACACATATACTATACTATATATATATACACATACATATGTGTAGCTATATCTAGAATATATAGTATATGTGTACGCTATATATAGAATATATATTATATACTATATATTTATGTACTATAATATATATGAGATAGATATGCTTATATGTATGCAAACATTTGTAATCTCTTGCTGTCACCCCAATTGAAAAATAAATTAAATAATAACCAACTTTCGTAACAAATATGCATAGTCTAGCAAAACAAATTTCCACATTACCTACCTCTCTCTTTCTCTCTCTCTCTGTCTCTCTCTGTCTCTGTCTCTCTGTCTTTCTGTCTCTGTCTGTCTCTCTGTCTCTCTGTCTCTTTCTCTGTCTCTCTCTGTCTCTCTGTCTCTCTCTTTCTCTCTCTCTCTCTCTGTCTCTCTCTCTCTCTCTTTCCTTTCCTCTCTCCCCACTTCCCCTCCCTTTACCTCTTCCCCTTCCCTATGATTTGTGTGAAAATGTTGAGTAACTTTGTATAGACTTGAAGTCAAGAATAGAGGTAGAATGAAGCTCTCTGTCCTGGAAACAGCTCTTGGACCTATGGTATTTCTACCATCCCTGGAAGCCCCTTGAGAGTTTTTTTTTTTTTTACTCTGGGCTGTTTTAGCCTTGTGGCTGACTTTGGTCCTTGTAACTTTTAGGCCCTTAAGTCAAGCATCCTAACTGTCTATCAGGACTCTTAAAAGTTATAATTTCTAACTTTTTTTTCATTTGTAGGCATGATTAGTGTGTTTGGTTACTTATTAAAATGTTGTATTAGTCCCATAATTATCCATGCAAAGAATTTAGAGTATTGATATATTTTTTAGATTAAAATATCTTTAATGCATTAATATTTATCTTAATTCTGTGTGCCAAATAAACACATTTCTCCTCCACATCCCTTTAAAAGTAAAAATAAAATGTGAATATGTTTAATTGAGCCGTAATTTTGTAAACTGTGCTATCGCAAAAGAAATAAGAAAATTATTTAAAATGGCAAATAGGTGGCACAGTGGATAGGGTACTGGGCCTAGAGTCAGGAAGCTCATCTTCCTAAATTCAAATATGACCTCAGACACTTAGTAGCTGTGTGACCCTGGGCAAGTCACTTAACTCTTTTGCCTCAGTTTCTTCATCTGTAAAATGAGCTAGAGAAGGAAGTGGTAAACCAGCTCAGTATGTTTGCCAAGAAAACCCCAAATAAGATCAGTAAGAATTAAATATGACTGAAAATGATTGAACTAATTTAAAGTTTTGGAAGAAATGCTCAAAAGGGAAATACAAAGCAGTAAATACAGAAGAATATAAACAGGAAACTAAAGTAATGTCATACAAAGTTTAATTGAAGAAACTGGGAGTATTTTCATTGGGAAATAAATGATATAGGAGGGAAACAGATTATTTGCAAGGGTATAACATTTAAAAGCCATTAGACTTAGTCTGTATAGTGCCATGCAGAAGAGTTAGGACCAAATAATGTCAGTCACAGGAAACTCAAGTTTGGATCAGGATGAGTAAAATAATTTGAACTATATTACTTGTGAAATAATGAGTTCCTTATCAGTAGAAGTGTCCCAATGCATCAGAGATGTTATAGAAGGGATTTCTGCATGGGATATGAGGATAAACTAGATAAATTCTAAATTCTTTCCCATATAAATCAATCATGTTAACCAAATACTTATTATTCCTATCATGTTTCAGGCATTGGACTAGGCATCGTGGATACAAAAACAAAAAAGAAAAGAAAAAGAAATAATCCCTGCCTTCATGTACTTGCTATTTTGGGAACAACACATACATATATAAGTAAATCCAAAATATATTAGTAGTAGAAGCAAGGTAAATTCACAGCTGAGTGCAAGGTAGTGGTTGACCTGAACTTTTGGGGAGGGGGGGAAGAGATTATAAGATAGTTTTGAGGCAGAAATTAATTCTAGCTATGGGGCACAATTTCCACAAAGCTATGGGGATGAAAGATGGAATTCCATGTGTGAAGAACAGTACGAAGGTAATTTTGATTGCAACGTAGAGTGTACAAAGAGGAACATCATCAAAGGTCTAGAAAGGTAGCCTTAAACATCTTTGTGAAAGGCTTTAAATGTGCAACCATGGGGAATCATTCACTTTCACTTTTTTTCTGTTTTGGAAGGGGGAAGGCAGGGCAATTGGGGTTAAGTGACCTGCCCAAGGTCATGTGGCTAGTAAGTGTTAAGTGCCTGAGGCTGGATTTGAACTCAGATCCTCCTGACTCCTGGGTTAATACTCTATTCACTGTGCCACCTAGCCACCCCAACCATGGGGAATCATTTGAACTTTCTGAACCTAAATTGACATGGTCAGACCTGTATTTCTGGAATATCACTTTGTCAGTTATGTTGAGGCAATTAAGCAACAAAATGGAGTGTTGTGCTTGGAGTCAGGAAAACCTGAATTCAAATCCAGCCTCAGACACTTACTAGCTGTGTGACCCTGGAAGAGTCGCTTAATCTTCTCCAGCCTCAGTTTCTTCATCTATGCAAATTGGGATATTAATAATAATGACCTCCAAAGATTTTCGTGAGGATACAATAAGATACTATTTGTTGAGTATTTTGCAAATCCTTAATCAGGACAATACGGGGGGTGTATGTGGAGGCAAGAGAACCTGTTTGTTGTTTTTCTCATATCACTCCCCTCACTGGCAGTAGCCTATCCCTTAGTAGGTGGTGGCCTATCCCTGCATAAGCCTTGGCCCAGCCCTTTCTAGGATCATAAATATGACTCTAACAAGGCTTTTGCATAACCGTATTATGGTGTAGCAATAATAATACAAAGTTATTTTGAAGATTAATTAGTTAACATTTGTCATGTTCTCTGGTGATGAAGTGCTAAGTAGAATCATCATTGAATACATTATATTGTACTGCATGCTGCAAGTGTTACCAATTTAAAATAAAAATGTGGTCTTCAGTAGGAGGATGTAATTATTAATGTTTTACACCAATTATAGGCTGTGGGTTTGATATGGAGTTTACACTTGAAATACAGACAGAACATCTGTCCTTTCAATACTTTTTAATTTTTCTTTTCCCTTCTTATTAAAGATCTGCCTGTTCTCTAGAAGGCCGCTTTGATCAAATTGCCACTTTTTTTATTTTAGAGTCTAATGACCTCATTAGTTTTCATAAGCTTACCTATATCCAGGCGAAACACACATTTTCTCAGATGCTCCCATGAACCAATTGATATATCACAAGTTTCATTCTTCCCATGGATAGTATTATATTTGCCATCACTTGTAACCTTGGCTTTTTAAAAATTGCAAAGTTATATAATTTCTTCTGAGATGTTAAGTTATCACTAGATGGCAGGAGTATAAGATTTATGCATTTATGACTTGAACTGAAAATTTTCTGTAGGTATGAGTCATATATTATATACACAGTTTCAGCAAGATAGTGGTCAAAGCATAAGTCAGAGATGACTCATTATAGATTGTGAATCTGAGAAATTGGAAAGATAATGGTTCCCTCAATGTCAATTTGGACTTTTTAAGGAAGGGAATGTTAATGGGGAAGCTAATGAATTCTTTTGATGGTTGTTGTGGGGAAATGTGGGGTGGAGGGACATTAAGTTTGAGTTGCTTCCAGAATATACAATAATCCATCATGCATCTGGTAATGTGGGAAAAGAGTTCATAAAAGACCCTGAGTTGTGATGCAACTTTTTGGGTGAGCCCCTTTGAGGGCTTACCAAAGGTGAGGGATATCCCCTTCCTCCTTACACATACTTGTAATGAATGGCAGAGTAGCATTTCTAGGGATTGTTAACTATAGAAGCAGCCAGCCATCTTCCAGAGTTTTGCCTGAGGAGCTGGCATGTAAACTCAACTGTTCTGAATAGAACATATAGGAAGCTTATATTGTGACTGCTTGTGTTCTGTCTGTTACAAAAATCAAAACGGCATCTGTTGTAGTTGTCAGATCTTCTCACTTCTCAAGTAAGACATTCAACTTTAAAAAAGTGAACAAAATAATCTCAATAACTTCACTGAGTAATATCCATTTGTGTTTCTTCTTGGTTAGCAGTTCAATACTGTTTAGTGTTATATGGATGGATGAATGTCTTTCAGTACCAGCATGAATAAACAGTAATACACAGCTTCCCTTCACAAACTTTATACTGGAGATTCAAAGGAGATGACCACTTTTTTTTCATTCCTTTTCAATATCATACAGAATTTGAGCTGAGCCCTAAAGGGTAAAACTGGTCAAAGGGAAAGTTACTGTACTCCTTATAATATTTTTAATTCATCCTTCCAGAACCAGGAAGTTAATTGAATTTCACAACCAAACACTGCTCTTTGGTGATTTCCATCTTGCCTTTTCTGACATAGATGATTCAGATAATTTCCTGGATGCTCATGTAAATTTCATGCAAATGATTGAATTTCCTCTGTTGAAGCAGCAAAACTCAGGATAAAAATCTAAGCACTGGTATCATTAACCACTCAAGTCTCTAGCCTGTGTCTAGGAATGTCAGCTACATTAATCAACAAGCATTTGTTAAATCCCTACTCTGTGCCTGACCCTGTGATAGACATAGGGGATACAAAGACAAAAAATGAAATTGTCATTTCCTTAAAGAAGCTTACATTATTTCAAGAGAGAAAGCATGCACATTCATAAGCATATACACAATACATAGAAAATAAAAATAAGCCTTTTTTGGTGGGGAGGGGATACTAGTGGGTGGAGGATCAAGAAAGGCACAATATAAAGTTTGTCTCTCCAGCATAACTTTTCAGGAAATCCTAAGAAGTAAAAACATTAAGGGAGAACATCCTAGGCATGGGGACAGTTAACGCAAAGACACAGAAATAGGAAATGGAGTAGTATGTGAGGTTCAGTAAGGAAATTAGTTTGGCCTGTCCATAAAATGTGGAAGAAGATTAAGGTATAAAGGAATGTAGGTAGTTTGGGGTCAGGTCAAGAACAAAGGGACTGAGAATAGCACTGAGATTACAAACTTGCATTATGCCAGAAAGATGTTGGTGCCCTTGAGAGAAAAATGAGATTTAGAAGAGGTATTGCTTTGAAGGAAAAAATGATGTGCTATTTTTTGGGTGACTTGTTTGAGATACATGTAGGATAGATAGTATAGAATGTCTAGAGATTTAATTCATCCTGAAAAAATTTCCCTGAGCCTTACTCGTATTTATATTGTCATCCGTGCCTCTCCACTATGATGTCATTACTTTCTACTGTGTCCCATAAAAACTCAGAGGATTTGGTTATCTGCTTTCAAAGAAAAAATCACAAGTAAATGGGGGAAGCTAGGTGGTACAGTGAATAGAGCACCAGCCCTGGAGTCAGGAGGACCTGAGTTCAAATCTGTCCTCAGACACTTAAAATAATTACTAGCTGTGTGACTTTGGGCAAGTCACTTAACCCCAACTGCCCTCCCAAAAAGCAAAAAAAAAAATCACAAGTCAATGTATATTTTGACTAAATCAAAAGGTGAAAAAAAGCAGAGAAAATGTTAGTTTGTGTAAAATTTGTTTACAGATTGTCTCACATGATAAAGAGGGACATGGTACATCTTGAAGGATTTCTTTTCTGATTTCTTCCCTTTACCCAGATAATACAGGAAATTCCTGATCAACATTAGCCATTATATTATCACCAACCCACTTTGTTAACTTCAGCAAGATAAATATATGTGCCCCTTCATTTTTAGGTCAACTAAAATCTAATCTTTCGTTTGAAAATAACCTTTCAAATATTTGAAAGTCACAATCCTTTCCCCTCTATACATAAAATCTTCTCTTCCCCCCATCCTTAAACATCAAAATTCTTTAAAGTAATTCAATTCAATAAACAGTCTTTATTATGAATATTCTTGGTCTGTTGCCTCTTTATGTTATGTAGGTAATCCTGGATTCTTGAACACTAAGCAAAAAGTTCATAAGCTCTGACAGGTTCTACCATGCAAAAAAAGTTTTCAATATAGCCTAGTCACAACAATGTCTCTTTTCCAATGTCCAATCTAATTAACTATAGAAAAACACATCAACACATGGCTGTCTAGTTGGTATTATCACTTTTTTTGGCTATGGTAATCCATGAAAGAAATGAAATTTTTTAAAAAAAATTTTGTCTCAGTTATGCAGACTGATTCTCTAGTGACAATGGCAGAGTGGGAGGAAATGGATGGAAGGTATTATGAATCACACTTTTTATTTTATTTTTTTGAAGTTTTACATAGTTTATTCATGGTCAGATGAAAAATTATCTTTACAGATAAACATAATCCATAGTGTCTTTTATTCCTTCTTTTTGCCAGCACCGACATTTGCCTTTGCAGTACCCCTGACTTTCTTCATTCTGTTCTTGCGTTCCTTTCGCTGCTTTCTTGATGTCTTTTTCTTCTCATACAGGTCATGCCTTGCAAGTCAATGCTTTGGTTCATTTTTCTTTGTATAGTCAAGGGAATCATAAATCATGCCAAAGCCTGTTGTTTTGCCACCACCAAAATGGGTTCTGAATCCAAAGACAAAAATGACATCTGGAGTTGTCTTGTACATCTTGGCTAGTTTTTCTCGAATTTCAGTCTTAGGCACTGTTGCCTTTCCAGGATGAAGGACATCTATAACCATCTGTTTATGCTGAAGAAGTTTGTTTGCCATGAACTTCCTGGTTCTGATGGTTACAGTGTCATTCATGGTGGCGGCCGGCTCCTTGAGCAGTAGGAGAGGGGCTGAATCACACTTTTTAAATCATTAACAAACTGTAATTGACTAGTGACTAGTTATGTGAGGTCTTTGTCCAATGACTAATGAATGACTTTATGGCTAGAGGAACTGAATTATATCAATCTTGACATTCTTGCTATAAATGAAAACCAAAGAAAGGAAGAAGCTGCATCTGATTGAAAGGATGACTGAAATACTCCTTGAAAGACAAAGAAAGGAATTTTTATTGGTTTTTATCATATGCCCAAAGACTACAATTAATATTATTTAATAGTAAATATATTTGTTTGTCACATAATTCACTACTAATTACAAGTATTTCCAAAATTACCACCATGAAAATAATTGCAATTTACTCATCAATAGCGGTTCCTGATGGTGAAGTAGGTAAAAAAAAAATCCTACTTACAATTTGATAATACCCACTAATTTCAATCAACAAATCCTATGATGCATGGCATCTTCAATTCAGAGGAAATAAAAGGTGCAGATGAAGAAAAATAAATGGAAAGGTTTGGTTCAGGAGGAAGGACTGAGAGAGGGTAGATCTGAAGATTATGCAGAAACTTCATTCCTTCATATCAGAAACTCTCTCTTTGAGAAAAAGAATCAGTACATACTAGACATGGTGAGCATCAAATAATACTTTAAAGGATGAAATAGGTTGTATTTTAACAGACTGGGGAAAATATTTTATTGACATGAGACTTGTCCCTGAGTCTGATTACTATTTATCAAGTACATGCTATGTGGCAGGCACTGTGCTAAACATTGGGTATAGAAAGAAAGGCAAAAGAATTTCCTACTCTTAAAGAGCTTACAATATTATGGGGAGAAAATATGCAACCAACTACCCATAAACAAGCTATGTATTAGATAAAAATTGAGGTAGGCACTATACCACAAAAATGCTAAAAGACTTCTGTAGAAAAATATGACTTTAGCTGAGACTTGAAGAAGTGAGGGAAACTAAGTCAGAGATAAAGAGGGAGAAAGTTCCAGGCATGGGGCAAGGGAAAAAACCTGGTCAGGAGATGTAGTGTTTCATTCAAGAAATCGCAAGAAAGTCAATGTCACTGAATAACTGTAGTAGATTAGTTGAAGGATATGTTGCCAGTGCAAATATTTCCAGCACCAACAGTGACTATCAATCTTCCCATATCATTCTTGATCACAAAAATGTAGCAGACTCTCCATATATAGGACAGAATCAAAACATTTATTTAGACACCATAAAACCAAATCCCCAAACCAGTAAGCCAATTACATCATAGTAGAAAAGAAGCTATTAAAGGATAACAACACAGAGAGCCACAGAATCCTTTAGTCTTCCCACAAACCGATATAAGATCAATATTTACTTATGAACCTCTTGAGCTCCTCTCTCTCTCACCATCTCTCTAGGTCTGACTCCTAGCTTCCTGTAGGCTCTGCTTCACCCTTCAGCAAATTCCTCCCACCACAGCTTCCATGTAACTATATTCAGCCTACTAGGGAATAGATTTTACTTTCAAAGTAGGAAAGGTCCTCAAATTCCCCCCTAGGCCTTTAAGAGGCCAGTAAGATCTTCAAATTTCCATTCCCATTAAAAGGGGTGTTTTGGAATCAGAGTATTGGAGTTTTTGGAATTTGGAATCAGAATATTGGAGTTCAAATGCTTGGCCTGCCACTAATTTGCTATATGTCTTTGGGCAAGTCAGTAAACTTCTTTAGCCTCAGGTCTCTCATTTCTAAAGTAAGGGTGTTGAACTAAAAGTCTCTTCCAACTCTGAATCTGTGTTCCTATGATCCTTCTCTCTTGCCTTTAAGGAGTATAACAGCTAACAGTAAGGTCTTGTATTATTCTCACATTGGAGTTTACTGTCCAATTGTGATGATAGCACATACAATTATGTTAAGAGGGAAAATTCTAAATTCATGTTATCAAACTTCAACATTATCAAAGGAGTCCTTTAAGTTCTATCTAATTAACTTTCTCTCAGCATCCATGAAAAAATATATAGAGAAGAGTAAGTTACAAGAAAGCTGGAAAGGCAAAAATTGACCAGGTTATGAAGTGTCAGGGTAGACAGAGAGAGAGGAGAGGAAAGTTTGGACAAAGCCCTGTACAAAAAGTTGGGAAGTAGAGATCACTTTTAGCTCACAGGGTCAGGGAAGATTTTGTAGTTGAAGGCCTCAGGATGAGTCTTGAAAAAAGAGAAGGATTTAAGAGTTAGAAAAGTAGTAATCTTTAAATGTCATGGTTTTCAGTTCCTTCACCATTAGGTTATTTTCATCAATATGAGCCAATATGTAATGCAACTGCTATAAAAGTCAATGTAATTGGAGGCTGAATTATTATAAATATGGCACTCAAAGTAAGGGAGGTAGTAATTTCACTCTATTTTTTTCCTGGGCTGTCTATACCAGGTGTATCAGATTTGTTTTTGGGCACCACACTATTTGTAGGGACAATGAAAAAAACTGTGTTTTCAGAGATGAACAACTAATATGCTTAATCGATTTTTAGCTTTAAACATTTAATTGTATTCTAATTTTTTGAAAATTAGAAATGTCTATTTGAGATGTATGGTAACTCTATACTAATTGGGCTTGTTTATTAAATAAAACACTCTACTCTCTGACTATGCCAGACACCAGTGTTATTCCATTTTGCATATATAATTGGTATTTTATTGATTTTTAAAGTTTTAAACTTAGGTTTGAAATTTAAGTGTAGGAAAACACATTATTATGCGTAAGGAAATGATCACTTATTATTCCTAAGGAGAAGTCTCCCTACCATTAACCATCAATCAGAACATGAAGCTAATGCTCTATATAAATAGGCTGATTTGGGAAACAAATGATCCAACGAACTGAATAAAACTATCTTTAGTAATAATTAATAAAGTACTTAATAAGAAGATGTGAGGTTTAAAATATAAACACACTGGATACATATGATGCCATGGAAACTGTAATCTTATTAGAAACATACTGCTTAAAGGGGAAGAATCCTATAATGTCATGTAGGAGAAAGATTATACTACTCTGCTTGGACCCAAAAGGTAGAACTAGAAATGAATAGGTGAAAATTACAGGGAGGAAGATATTTTTTTTGTTTTGTTTTTTCTCAGCAGAAAGAAGAACTTCCTAACATCAATAGATGTTCAACAAAGGGGCAGCCTACCTTGTGAGGCAGTGAGTGCATGGTTCATGGAAATAATTAGAGATGGGATATTTAGTTGTCAGCGGACACAGAATCATACAATTTAGAACAGGAAAAGATTGTCAAGAATTAAAGGTCCACCCCGCAAACTTTATAAATGAGAAAATCAAGACCCAAAGAAGAAAAATTACTTGCCCATAGTCATAAAGGTATTAAGTAGCTGAACTGGGATTTTAAATCAGATCAGTCAGCTATTGAGGAGAGGAGTCTAGTTTTATGGAAGATTGGAGAACTAAGCATTAGTCACTTCTAGCTCTAGACTTCTATGATGCTATCATACTGACTAAATAGTTACTATCTTTGAAAGACTCTTGGATTTCTTCCAGAAATACCCCTCACTTATTTCAGGAATCACTACAAAATGAATTTCTCTTTTGAAAATTTTGCTTCTTTATTTTTCTGTCCCCCTTTTAGTTAAGTGAACATTTCCCACTACTCTTGTGACAGAAATAGGAACTGACACCATTGATCCCCTGGCAACAGTCTTCCTCAGGCCTAAATAACTTCTTTTGACTACTTAAAGGGGAAAAATAAAGCAAAAAGAAGAAACTTCCTAAGCCCTTTATGTTTCTTTTTGTTTAATTTTTACCCACTGGAATTCCATAGATTTCATATGCTTCCTGAGGTTGTTTGTGTTATCAGTGGTCATTTTAAAAGTACAAACCAACAAAACAGAGAGTAGTGTTTCTGGCCTAGAGACTCATACAGCATAAAGCAAAACAAAGCACTCCTCAGTCAGAGAAAAAGGAAGGGACCTATGATGATACAGTGGATCGTGGTGAGAAAAGATGCATTTTCTAATGACATTCTGATTTAGTGTGCAACATTATCTTTGACTCACATTTTAAAAATTTTCTTGGATAATATTTTGCTGCTTTACTTCTAAAAAACATTTTAAATTCAATATCCCTTTCTTCTCCCCTCATTGAGCCAACACCAATAATAAACATTTTATTTTATTTTTTAAATTTTGGGTCTTTATTAATTTGTTTACTTTTAGTTTACAAAATTACTTTCCACAATTCCTTGAATTTCAAATTTTCTCTGCCCCCCCACTCATGGTAGCATACAATCAAGTATAGGATTTTCAAATACTTTCATATTAGACATTAGTCAGGTTATAAAGGATTGTATCAGATGGAATGAACAATGGGGAAGAGGAAACAAAACCAAACAAGAAAAAGAGCAGGTAGTATGCTTCAATCTGGATTCAAACTCAGTTCTTTCTCTGGATGTAGATATCTCTCTCCATCATGAAACTTTGGGGCTTGACTTATAACCCTGAATTGCTGAGAAGAGTCCAGTCTGTCAAGGTTGGTAGTCACACATATATTGTGTCTGTAACTATGTACAAATTCCTACTGGCTCTACTCTTCTCACTCAGCATCAATTTGTATAAGCCTCTCCAGGTAAATATGAAGTAGACTTATTTCTCGTTTCCTATAGCAAAATAGTATTCCATTACATGTATATACAACAACTTGATCAGCCATTCCCCAAATGATGGGTACCCCCTCAATTTCCAGTTCTTTGCCACCACAAAAAGAGCAGTTATAAATATTTTTGTACATATGGGTCTTCCTCCCACTTCTATGATCTCTTTGGGATACAACCCTAGAAGTGGTGTTGCTGGGTCAAGGGGTATGAAATTATTTATAGCCCTTTGGGAATAATTCCACATTGCTCTCCAGAATGGTTGGATCAATTCACAACTCCACCAACAATGCATTAGTGTTCCAATTTGTCCATATTCTCTCCAGCATTTGTCATTTTCCTGTTTTGTCATCTTAGCCAATCTGACTGGTGAGATTTGGTACCTCAGAGTTGTTTTGATTTCCATTTCTCTAATCAATAGTTATTTAGAGCATTTTTTCATAGGCTTATAGATATCTTTAATTTCTTCCTCTGAAAACTGTATGTTCATATCCTTTGACCACTTATCAATTGGGGAATGACTTGTATTCTTATAGGTTTGACTCAATTCTCTGTATATTTTAGAAGAGGCCCTTATCAGAGACATAGGTTGTAAAAATTCTTTCCCAATTTTCCACTTTCCTCCTAAGCCTGGTTACATTGGCTTGGTTTATACAGAAGCTTTTCAATTTAATGTAATCAAAATTGTCCATTTTGCATTTTATAATGCTCTCTAATTCTTGTTTGGTCATAAAGTCTTTCCCTCTCTACAAATCTGACAGGTAAACTGTTCCTTGCTTTCCCAGATTACTTACAGTATTAGCCTTTATACCTAGATCATGCACCCATTTAGACTTGATTTTGGTATATGATGTTAGATAATGGTCTATGCCAAGTTGCTGCCATACTATATTCCAGTTTTCCCATCAGTTTTTGTCAAATAGTGAGTTCTTATCCCAAAAAACTGGAGTCTTTGTGTTTATCAAACAGTAGATTACTAGAGTCATTGAATGCTGAGTCTTGTGTTCCCAATCTAGTCCATTGAACCACTACTCTATTCCTCAGCTAGTACCAAGTAGTTTTGAGGACTGCTGCTTTATAGTACAGATTAAATCTGGTATAGCTAGTCCACCATCCTTAGCATTTCTTTTCATTAATTTCCTTGATATTCTGGAGCTATTGTTCTTCCAAATGAATTTTCTTACTATTTTTTCTAACTCTATAAAGTAGTTTTTTGGTAAATTGATTGGTATGGCACTAAATATGTAATTTAATTTAGGTAGAATTGTCATTTTTATTATATTAGCTCGACCCAGCCATGAGCAATTGATGTCTTTCCAATTAGTTAGATCTGATTTTATTTGTGTGAAAAGTGTTTTGTTGTGTTCATATAGGTCCTGGGTTTATTTTGGCAGGTAGATCCCCAAATATTTCATAATGTGTACAGTAACTTTAAATGGAATTTCTCTTTCTATCTCTTGCTGTTGAATTTCATTAGAAATATACAAGAATGCCAAGGATTTATGTGGTTTTACTTTATATCCTGCAACTTTGCCAAATTTATTTATTGTCTCAAGTAGTTTTTTTAATCGATTCTCTAAATATATCATCATGTCATCTGCAAAGAGTGATAGTGTGGTCTCTTCTTTGCCTAATTTGATTCCTTTGATTTCTTTTTCTTCTCTAATTGTTACTTCTAGCATTTCTCACACCAGATTGAATAAGAGGGGTTTTAGTGGACATCCTTGTTTGACCCTGATCTTATTGGAAATGCTTCTAGCCTATCCCCATTACATATAATACTTGCTGATGGCTTTAAATAGATGCTACCTATTATTTTAAAGAAGGCTCAATTCATTCCTATACTTTCTAGTGTTTTCAATAGGAATGGAGTTTATATTTTGTCAAAAGCCTTTTTTGCATCACCTTATGTAATCATGTGGTTTCTGCTAGTTTTATTGTTGATATGATCAATTATACTGATGGTTCTCCTAATATTAAACCATCCTTGCATTCCTGGAATAAATCCTACCTGATCAAAGTGTATTATTCTTGTGATAAGTTGCTGTAGTCTTTTAGGTAATATTTTACTTAAAATTTTTTCATCTATATTCATGAGGGAAATTGGTCTATAATTTTCTTTCTTTGTTTTATCTCTTCCTGATTTATTTATCAGTACCATATTTGTGTCATAAAAACAATTTGGTAGGGCTACTTCTTTACTAATTTTTCCAAATAGTTTGCAGAGTATTGGAATCAATTGTTCTTTAAATATTTGATAGAATTCACTAGTAAATCCATCTGGCCCTGGAGATTTTTTTAAGGGAATTCACTGATGGACAGTTTGATTTCTTTTTCTGAGATGGGTTTATTAAGTAATTTACTTCCTTTTCAGTAAATCTGGGCAACTTATATTTTTGTAAATATTCATCCATTTCACTAAGATTGTCAAATTTATGTGCATGCAATTGGGCAAAATAATTCCTAATTATTGTTTTAATTTCCTCTTCATTGATGGTAGATTCACCCTTTTCATTTTTGATACTCATAATTTGGTTTTCTTCTTTATGTTTTATCATATTGACTAAGGGTCTATCAATTTTATTAGTTTTTCTATAAAACCAGCTCTTAGTTTTATTTATTAATTCAATAGGTATCTTAATTTCAATTTTATTAATCTCTCCTTTGGTGTTCATTATTTCTAATTTAATATTTAATTGTGGATTTTCAATTTGTTCTTTTTTTAGCTTTTTCGATTGCATGCCCAATTCATTGACCTCCCTTTTCTATAATTTATTCATGTTTACACTCAAGGATATAGAACTTCCCCTAAGAAATGCCTTTGCTGCATCCCATAAAATTGTGGTATGTTGTCTCATTATTGTCATTCACTTGAATGTAGTTTCTAATTGTCTCTATGATTTCTTGTTTCACCCACTCATTCTATAGGTTAATTTGTTTAATTTCTAATTAGGTTTTAGTCTGTCTTTCCATGGCACTTTATGGCATATGATTTTTATTGCATCATGATCTGAGAATAATGCATTTAATAATTCTGCCTCTCCACTGAATTGTGAGGATTTTATGTCCTAGTACATGGTCGATTTTTTTTGTGTGCCATGTACCGCTGAGAAAAAGGTATATTCCTTTTTATCCCCATTCTATTTTCTCCAGATATCTATCATACCCACCCTCTCTAAAATTCTATTCACCTCCTTAGCTTCTTTCTTGTTTATTTTGAGGTTGGATTTATCAAGTTCAGAGACAGGGAGAGTAAGGTCCCCCACTAGTATAGTTTTGCTATCCATATCTTCCTCTAATTCCCTTACCTTCTCCTCTAGGAATTTGAATGCTATACCATGAGGTACATATATGTTAAGTAATGATATTGCTTCATTCTCTATGGTGCCTTTTAGCAGGATATAGTTTCCTTCCTTATCTCTTTTAATTAGATCAATTTTTGCTTTTGCTTTTTCTGAGATAAGGATTGCTACCCCTGCTTTTTTATTTACTTTAGCTGAGACATGATATATTTTACTCCAGTCTTTTACCTTTACCCTGTGTGTATCCCTCTGTTTCAGATGTATTTCTTGTAAACAGCATATTGTAGGATTATGGTTTTTAATCCATTCTGCTATCCACCTCCATTTTATGGGAGAGTTCATTCCATTCAGGTTCATAGTCATGTTTACTCTTTGTCTCTTTTCCTCCATCCTATTCCCTCCCCTGTTTATGCTTATATTTTTCTCCCTTTCTCCCTCCCCCTCCTTAAGTGTTTTCCTTTTGACCACAGCCTCCCTCAGTACTCCCTTCTTATCAGCCCCACCTCCCTTTTCCTCCTTTAGCCCCTTACTTCTTCCCTCCCTTCTAACCACCCCATTTTTGTTAGCCTTTCTCCCCTCCTACTGCCTGAAGAATGTTTTTATACTTAATGCAGTATATTATTTCTTCTTTGCACCAAGAGTGACAGGAACTAATATCATGCAAAGCTCTTTTCCCTCCCCTCTTTCCCTCTATTCCTCTATTATGATACATTTTGTGTCTCTTCTCCATAGAGTGCTATGCTTAACTGGTTGTGTTATTCCCTCCTTGCATCAGAACCAATGAGGGAAAGATATAATACTTATATTATAGAGTCATATATATATATATACACATATATATACATATATAATACTTATATAGAGAGAGTCATATAATACTCGTCTCCCTCTTTTCTTTCCCTCTGCTTTATTATTTTTATGCCTCTTTGTTTGGCATAATTTACCATTTTTCACTTCATTTTTCCTCTTCTTCCATTGCAGTCCCTTTGTAGCCCTTAAAAAGATTTTTTATTGTAATTTTGTGCAATTTATACTCATACCCTCTACTTGTTTATTAAGAATTTGCTCTTATTAAATAACATGGTGTGTGTGTGTGTGTGTGTGTGTGTGTGTGTGTGTGTGTTTTCCTTGTTTACCTTTCTAGGTCTCTCTTCCATCTCTTAATTGGAGGTTGAATTTTTTGTTGAGCTCTGGCTTTTTCATCAGGAAGGTCTGGACATCTGTTATATTGTTGAATGACCATCTCGTTGCCTGGGAGAATATGTTCAGTTTCTATGTAGCTGATCCTTGCTTGTAACCTGAGCTCTTTTGCCTTGTGAAAAATTGTATTCCACTTCCTCCGATCTTTCAGTGTAGAGGCTACCAGATCCTGTGCCATCCTCAGTGTGGTTCCTCGATATTTGAATTGTTTCTTTCTGGCTCCTTGAAGTAATTTCTTCTTTACCTGGTAGTTCTGGAGTTTGGCTACAACATTTCAAGGACTTTTCAATTTGGGATCTCTTTCAGGAGGTGTCCAGTGGAGTCTCTCAATTTCTATTTTACCCTCAGGTTCTTGTATTTCAGGGCAATTATCCTTGACGAGCTCAGGGAGGATGTTGTCCAGGCTCATTTTTTTCATCATGATTTTCTGGTAGGCCTAGGATTCTCAGATTATCTCTCCTTGATCTGTTTTCCATATCAGTTATTTTTCCATTGAGATATTTTACCCCTTTTTCTAATTTTTGATTCTTAATGTTTTGTTTGAATATTTCTTAGTTCCTTATAGAGTTATTTGCTTCAATTTGGTTGATTCTAGTTTGTAGTAAATTATTTTCTTTGGTTAGTTTTTGGAGCACCTTTTCCATATCACAGATTTTTCTTTTTAAGGAGCTGTTTTCTTCATTGTAAACTTTTTCTAATTTTGCCATTTTGATTTTAAAAGAATTATTCATTTTATCTTCTAACTCTCTCATTTGGTTTTCAAAGTTCATTTTGAGCTCATCTAGGAATGCTTTCTGTGCTTGAGACCAGTTCCCTGTTGAGGCTTCAGCTGTGGGTGTGGAGTCAACACTGTCTCCCTCTGAATTTGGTTCCTCCCTCTCAAGATACTAGGACTCCAGAATCTTTGTCTGTGTGTTCTGCTTTTTACCCATTTTGAGGCAGGGTCCTGGCCATGCTCTTCCTCTAGGGTTCCCAAGACTTTACTATTTAAGGTTTTGCCCTGAGGCAACAATTACAATGCTCTCAGTGTCAGAGGAAGGGATTGGAGCAGCTGAGGTTTACTCTGCTATCTTGGACCCTGGAGGTCAAGATAGGGGCCTTTTAAATTTCTGGGCTGTGGACTGGCAGTCCCAGGAGTAGTTGATGCCCCTGCCAGGGGCCCTGCATTTGATTCTTACCCTGCTCCATCAAGTCCCAGCCCTTCACTGATAGGCCTGGCAATGGCATTTGTGGTTGGTGGGACGACTTGCCACCATGTTGATCAAACCTCATCCCGGCCTGCCTCTCTCTGCGCCCCGTGGGGTCCGGCAATAACAAACATTTTAAAAGAAACATAAAAAGAAGTTGTTTAGCAAAAAGAATCAATATTTAAATTGTCTAAGAGAATAGGCAATATTTCACAACCTTAGTTACGCACCTCTTTAGAGTGGAGAGTGGGGTGTATTTTTAAATTTCTCTGTTTTTTTTTTTGCATTTTCAGATTAGTCACACTATGAAGAAGAATTAGAACCAATGGGAGAGTCCATGAAAAAGAATAAAAGAGAGAGACAGAGAGAGATAAAGAGAGAGAGGCAGAGGGAGACAGACCCAGACAGAGAGTGTGAGCAAACAATATGCTTTGAAATGCATTCAGACTCCATAGTTCTTTTTCTCGATGTGGATAGCATTTTCCATCATTAGTCTTTTGAGTTGTGTTTTATCCTTGCATTACTTAAAAGAGCTAAATCTATCAAAGTAAGTTATGACACAATGTTGCTGTTACTGTGTAAAATGTTCTCCTGGTTCTGCTCAATTCACTCTGTATTATTTCATGTGAGTCTTTCCAGGTTTTTCTGAAGTCTGTTCATCATTTATTATATTCCATTATATTCATATAACACAATTTGTTCAGTCATGCTACAATTCAGGGCATTCCATCAATTTCCTATTCTTGGTCACCATAAAAAGCTGCTATAAACATTTTTGTACATGTGGGTCCTTTCCCATTTTTATGATCTCTTTAGAATACAGACTTAGAAGTGTCATTACTGGGTCAATTAAATTTCTCTTGAACCTAGATTGGCATGATAGCCTTTGAACAAGAAGTCAATACAATTGACTCTAGATCAGTGACAGGAATTGCTCACCTCTTGAAAATACGAGAAGCTATAAAATATACTGAATCTCTAACTAGTTAATCTATCATTTTCTAAACTTTCTACAATACCAAAACATTGTTCTATTAGTAATACAATAATGAATCTGAATCAGGGAAAATATAAGAAATGAATATTGATCAGGTTTTCAAACATTTATTTTCTAGTCTACCATTATACACTCTCAAGTTTTCTGTCCTACAGATTCAAACTCTTTTTTTAAAATGTACATTGAATTTTTATTGACTACACCAAAAAGTGATATTCATGTCATATTGGAGCTAATGGAGATGATTAGTGAAAAATGGAAATTAAAGATGAACAAGGATTTGAGAACAGTGATAACTACATATCCCTACTATGAGTTCAAGTCTTTAGCATGGGTGAAATTTGATATTTCATGGCATTAACATGACTTATGTATATGATTAAGGAACCTTTATTAGTGAATTAAGAAGTCATGGAGAAGAAGTTTGCAACTATTTAGAGGCACAGGGAAATATTTTTGGAAGGTGTGAGATGATATTTTTTTCTGAGTTTCACCCCTAGAACATGACTGTTTGATTATTAATTAAAACTTTAGTGCATTATTGAAGCCTGCGTTTGAAAGCACTTATCAAAGACAGCAATAATTCCTAAAAGCTAGCATAATTTCATTACAAATAAGTTATGCCAGACTAAACATGTTTCCTTTTTTGACAGGATTATGAGATTGATAGATCAGGGCAGTGCTATCGAGATAATAGAGCTTGATTGCAGTGAAAAACTTGACAAGTTCTTTCATAGTAGCCTTGTGGATAAATTGAGAGATATGTATCACCACAGGTTGATTTGAAAATACTTGGATGACTGACCCTAAAGCATATTGGTTCATTGATTAATGCCAACATGAAAGGGGTAGGTGTAATAGATTGTCCCAGGGACCTGTCCCATGCTTACAAAATTTTAAAGAATTAGAATTGAGTAAAACTTTACTGATCACAAGTTAACCTCTTTTATTGTTTACCATCTTGAAATATTTCATGGATAGCACTATGTGATCATTCAGTATAGTATTTTAGATACACAGAAGTACTAATTATAGTTTTTAATCTAAAATTCTTTGCCTAAAATGTATTAAAATAATTTACAATTAGATGCTAGTATCCAACATCATTTAAAACTATAATTGGTACTTCCCTATATTTAAAATGCTATACTTAAGATTCTCACAATGCTTTCTATGAGGTACCTCAAGGAGCCCATCAAAGAGATAAAATGTAAATAATCATTTATATTTAGTTTATTGTCATTATATCATTTAGTAAATTTGGATAAAGTGAACAAATAGCTGTTAAGGTTTGAGGCTAACTATTGCTTGATACTTTTCATAACCCCATTCTTGGGTTTTCTTGGCAAAGATATTATGGTAGTTTGCCATTGCCTTCTCCAGCTCATTTTATAGATGAGGAACTGAAGTAAACAGTTCAGGATACTTGCCCTGGGTTACACAATTAGTGTCTGATGCTGGATTTGAACTCATGAAGAGTATTGCTGATTCTAAGCCCAGTTCTCTATCCATTTTGTCATATAACTGCCCACTTGACACCAAATTACCAGATTTGAAAACATCCCTCAGTAATGTTGGCAGTTATCTTGCTCCAAATTAAAGAGTGGTGCATTTAGGTGGATGTGCACATTGCTTATTGTCATATGGCATTTAACTATATATCTAGTTAATAGCTAAAAGAAATATGCTTATTACCAAGGTTATCGTTAAGAACCAAACAAAGCAAAAACAAAAGTGTTTCCTAAAGTGACAATGTGCTATAGCAAATAGAGAACCTTGAAGTCAGGTAGATATAGGTTCAAGCAGTGTGTTTGACACACACTACTTGTGTGACCCTAAGAAGGCACAACCTCTTAGGACCAGAGGCAAATTCAAATTACAGAGAAAGCACAAAATTGAATGAGAATAGGATGTTTCAAAACACCAAATTTCCTTATACAAATGAAAGCATAGGTCCACTCTCTGTCCATATCCTCTGTCCTGGGAATATAATATACTCCTATTTTTAAACTATTGCATCTTTTAAAAATTTAATTTATTCTTTTTTCATTTTCTAAATCAATTAATTAATTTATTTTTAGTTTTCAACATTCACTTTTATAAAATATCGAGTTCTCATTTCCATCCTCCATCCCCTCTTCAAGACAACATGCAATCTGATATAGGCTATACATGTATAATCATATTAAACCTCTTTCCACATTAGTCATGTTGTGAAAGAAAAATGAGAACAGAAAGGGAAAACCTTGAAAAAGGAAAAAAAAACAAATAAAAGAGAAAATAGTATGTTTCGATCTACATTCAGACTCCACAGTTCTTTTTCTGGATGTACACAGCATTTTCAATCGTGAATCTTTTGGAATTGTCTTAGATGATTTCACTGCTGAGAAAAGCTTAGTCCATCAAAGTTGGTTGCTTCAAAATATTGCTGTTACTATGTACAGTGTTCTCCTGGTTCTGTTCACTTCACTCAGCATCAGTTCATTTAAGTCTTTTTCTGACGTCCACCTGCCCATCATTTCTTATGGAGCAAGAATATTCCATTACTTTCATGTACCACAATTTGTTCAGCTATTGCACTATGCTGTCTCTGATGATTTTGTTTTTTGGGTGGTTTTTGCTTATTTTCAGTTTTAATTTCACTTGATGTGCATCTCCTCGATTTCCTATTCTTGGCTACCATAAAAAAGAACTGCTATAAATATTTTTTACATGTGGGTCCTTTTCTCCTTTTTATGATATCTTTGGGATACAGGCCTAGAAGTGGTATTGCTGGTTCAAAGAGCAAGTTCACCTTTATAAGCCTTTGGGCATAGTTCCAAATTTCTCTCCAGAATGGTTAGATCAGTTCACTACACCACCAACAATGCATTAATATTCCAATTTTCCCACATCTTCTCCAATATTTATCATTTTCCCATTTTTTTCATGTTACCCAATTTGATAAGTGTGATTGATGTGGTGCCTCAAAGTTGTTGTAATTAACATTTCTCTGGTCAATAGTGATTTAGAGCATATTTCCATGTGATTATAGATAGCTTTAATTTCTTTATCTAAAAAGTGCCTCCTCATATCCTATGACCATTTATCAATTGGGGAATGACTTGTCTTCTTAGAAATTTGTCTAATATCTCTATATATTTTAGAAATGAAACCTTTATCAGAGACATTTGCTGTAAAAGTTATTTTTTCCCCTAACCTTCTGCTTCCCTTCTGATCTTGGTTGCGTTGGCTTGTTTGTGCAAATCTTTTTAATATAAGCAATCAAATTATTCCATCTTGCATTTCATAATGTTCTCTATCTCTTGTTTGGTCATAAATTATACTGTTCTCCATAAATCTGAGAAGTGTAGTATCAGACCTTATATCTAAATCATGTATACATTTTAACTTTATTTTTGTATACAGTGTAAGATGTTTTTCTATGACTAGTTTATTCCATACTATTTTCTAGTTTTCCCAGCAGTTTTTGTTAAATAGTGTGTTCTTAACCCAGAAACTGGAGTCTTTGGATTTATCAAACAGTAGCCTGATTGATATGGCACTGAACAAATAATTTATGTAGAATTGTTATTTTTATTATTTTAGCTTGGCCTATTCATGGGTTACTAATATTTTTCCAGTTATTTAGATCTGACTCTATTTGTGTGGAAAATGTTTTGTAATTGTGTTCATATAGTTCCTGGGTTTATCTTGGCAAGTAGACTCCCAAATATTTTATATTGTCTACGGTTACTTTAAACTAACTAATACCTCTAAACTAAGTTCCAAAACCAATAAATTGGATTAAAACCTCATAAAATAAAAACAAAACATTAAAATATTTAACCATTTCAACTGTCCAAAAGTACAATGTTCACCCTGAAGTGGTAGTGGATTCTCCAAAATTATATTAATTAAAGACTAAATGACTAATTCCTGGGATCTTGCAGATGACATTCATTTTCAGGCACAGGTTATTAAAGTAAATGACCAGCATGGGTGATAACAGTTATAGTGTAGCCTATGAATTATCCTGAAAGGCACAAATCCTATGTTAATAGTAATTTATACCTTTTGATTGTCACATATCAACATTTATTTAATTTTATGTTTCTTAGGAATTGCTTTCTCCTAGCTCTTGTATTTCCTGTTAATGTTACCTGTTAGCTTATTATCACAGCCACCCCTCTCTTTTTATTCCCAGATTTCTGTACAAGGCTCGTTGGGGAAGACAGATAAGTTTCAAGTCCATATTCTTGCCCCATTTGTTTTCTTCTATCTGTGGGATATAGCCTCAATTGAAATTAAAACTGAAAATAAGCAAAAACCATCCAAAAATCAAAATCAGCACTTTTAACTAGCTAAGAATGTTATCAGAGACAGCATGGTACAGTGAACAGCATGATAATCTTAATAATGCTATAAATTGAAGTCAAGCTAGACAACATACTATACCTGGAAGAACTATGTTCAAATCCTACTTTTTATGCTCACTAGTTGTACATCCATTAGCAACATACTTAATTTCTATGCCTCACTTTCCTCATCTCTAAAATGAGAGCGCTAGATGTGATGAACTCTACTGTCCCTTCTAGCTTTAAATCACTGATTTTGAGACCTTCCTTGGGGCTGCTAGGTGGCGTGGTAGATAGAGCACTGGGCCTAGAATCAGTAAGACTCATCTTCATGAGTTTAAATCTGGCCTCAGATACTTACTGGCTATATGTTTCTGAACTAGCCACTTAATCTTGTTTGCCTCAGTTTCCTCATCTATTATATGAGCTGGAGAAGGAAACTGCAAACCACTTCAATATCTTTGCTAAGAAAAACCCAAATGGGGTCATGATTAGTCCGACATGCCTGAAATGGCTGAGCAATAACAACGTGACCTTCTTATAAGGGTTTCTTTTGTGTTCCTCAGTATTTGGTGAAGTAGTACTTACTGCCTCCATTAATTCCTTGTTGTTCATTGATGAGGCCCTAATAATCAGATATCTGGAGTTCAGTGCAACACACATTTTTTCAGACCACTGGCCCTGGGTTTGTAGAGGACTATCTCATTGTCGATGGGGTTGTTGATTTGACAATAGTTCCTGTATATCCTTGTAAAAACCTCATGTCAATTAGTAAATGCAAATCCTCATGCACTCACTTCCTACAATTCTTAATTTAAGAGAGGCCTGACTGCCTTCTCTTTCAAATGAATAAAACTTCCAGGTTTCCTCCAGCTGTGAAAGTGTATGAGTTCTAGATTTCATAACAACACTTTCTACTGCTCTAATGTCCAAGGACTATAATCACTTTAAATTCTAAAATATACAACAGGGAAGATTTTGGAGTACAATATAGAATTCTTATTGTGATGTTAGCAAATATATTTACATATTGCTTTTTGAGTTCCTTAAATTAATTACATTTCTACACTTCTATTTATAGCACTTGGAGAATTTTGGAGCTCGATGTACCTTTACCATCTATCTATCCATTCAACCAATATTTAGTGAATGCCCATTCTCTGAAAAGCACTATGACAAGTGCAATGGGCAATGCACAAAGGAATAACACATGAGAATAAGGCCTGTCCTCGTGGAATTTACAATATATCCTCTTTGAATAAATGTGCATAATACAAAATAATAAATGGGGGTGTTCTACAATAGTTCTCTCAGAACATTGTGTTATTCAGAGCAAGGTTATAGGTTTATTTCTTTTCAAATTTTGGCCTTATTAGAAAAAATAAAGAAGCTCATAGATTTTCTTCTATTTTAGCCATCTTGTACAAAGGATTGTAGATTTAGAGCTGAAAGACACCTCTTTGCTAATTTAGCCCAACCCTCTTACTTGGTCTTGGGTGAAAATCAGGCCAAGAGATATTAATCCATTCACCTGAGATCACCCAGGTAGAAAAGAGTGGAGATAGAATTCAAATTCTGGTTCTTTGACTAGAAATCTAAGATCCTTTGTGTTTTACCACATTGTTTCCTGTGTGCTAAAATTGTATTCCAAGAACAACTCCATGAGGAAAACTCCCCAGGGAAAGGGACTGTCTTTTGCTTCTTTTGTTATATCCATAGCTTTCAACACAGAGCCTGGAACGTACTAGGTGCTAATAAATGTTTACTGATTGATTGGTTGTGGCTCTCCCATGTGATTTGGAGGTACATGTCTTGGATTCTAATCCTGCCTCTGCTACTAAAAATGTATCAATGGTATGACTTTGGGCAATTTATTTCTCATTTCTGAAACTCAACTTTTGTATCTGCAAAATGTGGGCTTTAGGCTTGATGACACTATTTGTATTGCTATGAATCAACATGAATATCACATGACTTACTGTAACATTTTAAAAAAGACAAGTTAACAAAATGCAGAAGTATTAATGATGCCAGGGATATAGAGATACGTATTGGGATTTCTGCCCTCCCAATCCTTCTAAAGTATTTTGCTTTGCATGAGAAAATAGACATTTTAATGGAAAATAGGGTTAGTATTTCCAAATCCAGAAGTCAGTACTTGCTAGATCACAAATTTGGTAAAAATATGTATGCATATCTATGTCTATATCTATATCTACATATCTTCCTCATCCTTTATTTTCCTCAAATTATCTTGTAATTACTTACTTTGGGTGCTTATCATAATAATATTTATCTCCAAGTGATACTAGCTAACTGACAAAATCCATAAAGGAAGACAATTCACATGGATACATCATATGTCAAGATAGAAATCTATCTGACCCCTCATTTTTTGCCTTTTCTTTCATTATATCCATGCTTCTGTGGTACCATATTGTAGGTAAACTCTTCATCCCTCTTACTGTCTATGCTACACGCGATGAGAGATACATTCGGCCCCTCATTCATGGGGTTCAGTCTCTCCCATCAGAGTAATTATAAATCCTTAAAAATGTGAGACTTAAAGTGACCTAAACCAGTTTTTTTTTCAGTTACTGACAATGCCATGTCACTAAAGACAAAATAGTTTTAATTGGAAGAATAATTATACAACTAAATGGTAGATTTGATTTTACATAGGATGCCAGTTATGGTACCCCACGTCTGTAGTCTATACTGCTATAGAAGCTGAGTTTGATAGATTGCTTAAGATAGAGAGTTTTGTTCTATAGCAGATCTAAAAATAACTAGGTGGTCAAACTAAGCCTAGCAACACTATAAGTGAGTCCCCAGGAAGAGGGGAATATCAGAAAACCTAAGAAGCAGAGTAAAAAAAAAAAAAAGCTAACAACAATAATAAAACCAAAACAAAGAGGCTTCAATTAAGCTTGAGCACACACTATAATTGTCCTCTTTAGAGTAGATGGACATGAAGATAACACATTGTAAGAAGAAAGGAAGAGAAAGACAATAAAAGATGATGAGCAGCAAGATAGTGGAGTAGAAACAGGACCTCTGGTCGGCTCCATCTCCTACCACCACCAATTCATTTAAAAGGGGACTCTGAACAAACTTTGGAGCTACAGAACCCCAAAAAATGACACAGAGAAGCTAAACTCCAGCTGAGGACAGCCCAGCAGGAATCAGCCAGCAAAGCACTCTGGGAGCCCAGCCCAGGCTCCCTTGAGCCAGAGGTTTTAGCCCCAGGGCAGGCCTCACCAGCCACCAGGTGGAGGGACTCTAGATCTCCAGCAGCTGTGGCCATTTCCAGAATTATCAACACATAGATGTGAAGGACAAAGTGAGAGGTCAGTGCAGTGCAGACTTGGGACCCAGTAGTTGGGAGTATGTTGGTTTTACCCCCTGGGTGAGAAGCCACTGAGGGCTAAAGCGCAGCCTCTGCCATGTGGCAGCTTCAGCTCCTGGCCTGCAGACTGTAGGGGGACCAAGCAACCAATCTGAGGGGTAATTGTTCTTGCTTTAACCTGCTTAGAACTGGATTGCACTCTAGGGTGGAGATCCTGATATGTGTGACCAGTTTGCCAGAGCATTTGGAGGCTTCAGAGAGGGCACACAACTAATACCTCCTGCATCTGAGAAAACCCCAGTGTTTGGAACGAAGCTCCCCTCTCTGGTAGCAGAGTCCTACTGTGGCAAAAAGCCCAAAAGTCAAGTGATTTAGGGGCAAAATGAGCAGGCAAAGGAAACAAACTAAGCAAAGCAATCCAATATTACATGCCTATTTTGGGGACAAAAAGGATCAAAGCATGGAACAGGAGGAAGACAGTGAAGTCAGAACTCCTGCACAAAAACCTTCCAAGAAAAATATGATCTGGTTACAGGCCATAGAGGACCTTAAGAAGCAGATAAGAGAAGTGGAGGAAAAATTGGGAAGAGAAATGGAAACAATGCAAGAAAATTACAAAATGAGAGTCAACAGCCTGAGGAAAATCATACCTTAAAAAATAGACTAACTCAAATGGCAAAAGAGGCTCAAAAAGGAAATGAGGAGCAGAATGCCTTAAAAAGCCAAATTTGCCAGATGGAAAAAAAAATCTCAACATCTCACTGAGGAAAATCATTGCTTCAGAATTAGATTGGAGCAAATGGAAGCTAATGACTTTATGAGAAATCAAGATGATATTAAACAGATCCAAACAAATGAAAGGATAGAAGACAATGTGAAATAATTCATTGGAAAAACCACTGACCTCGAAAATAGATCCAGGAGAGATAATTTAAAAATTATTGGACTACCTGAGAGCCATGATCAAAGAAAGAATCTAGAAATCATCCTCCAAGAAATTCTTAAGGAAAACTGCCCTGATGGTTTAGAACCAGAAGGCAAAATAGAGGTTGAAAGAATCCACAGATCACCTCCTGAAAAAGATGTCAAAAAGAAAACACTTAGCAATATTATAGCCAGGTTCTGAAATTCCAAAATCAAGGAGAGAATATCACAAGCAGCCAGGAAGAAACAATTTGAACATTGTGGAAACACAATCAGGATAACTCAGGACCTGGCAGCTTCTACACTGAAGGATCGAGTGGTTTGGAATATGATATTCTGGAGGTCAAAGGAGCTGGGATTAAAACCAAGAATCACCTACCCAGCAAAACTGAGCATCATGTTTCAAGGGAAAATATGGTCATTCAGTGGAATAGAGGAATTTCAATCATTCTTGATGAAAAAACCAGAATTGAATAGAAAATTTGACATTCAGATACAAGAAGCCAGAAAAGCATGAGAAGGTAAACAGGGAAAAGAAATCATAAGGAACCTATAAAAGTTGAACTATTAACATTCCTACATGGAAAAATGATAATTGTAATTGATGAAACTTTTCTCAATGTGAAAATAGTTGAAGGGAATAGAAATATATACATTGATACATATATATATATACATATACATACATATGTCTATATTGGAGGGTATATGGGTGTATGAATACATATGTGAATGTGTGTATGTATGTTTACAGGTATACATAGATAGAGGGCACAGGACCAATACAATAGTAAGGGATGATGCTTAAAAGGTAAAATTAAGAGGTGAGAGAGGAATATAATGAGAGGATATGGGGAGAGACAGAATGGGCTAAACTATGTCATATAGAAGAGGCAAGGGAAAATGCTTACAATGGAGGGGAAGAATAGGAAGGCAAAAGGGAATGGGTCAACCTTATTCTCATTGAATTTAGCTTGGGGAGGGAATGACATACACACTAAATAGTGTATCTCACCCTACAGGAGATTAGGGGGAAGGGAATGAAAGGGGAGATGATGGAAGGGAGGGCGGACTGGAAGGAAGTGAGGTTGGAAGCATTCACTTTTGAAAAGGGTTGGGATCAAAGTAGAGAATGGAACAAGTGCGAGGTGGGATAGGAGGGAGGGAAATATAGTCAGTCTTTTACAATATATCAACTAAGGTAATGTTTGCTGCACATGTACAATCTATACTGAATTGCTTATCTTCCCAGTAAGGTTGAGTGACAAGGGAGGAAGAGAATGAATCTGGAATTCAAAGTTTGAAAATCAAATGTTTAAATATATATGTGTGTGCGTATGTGTGTTTGTTTGTGTATACTATTATTAATACTATTTTACATGTAATTGGGAAATAAGATATACAAGCACTAGGGCATAGAGATCCACCATGCCCTACTGGAAAAGTTGAAGCAAGTATGGGAGAAGATATGGGAGAAAGCAGATTGGAGGAGAGGATATCCTGTGGGACTGCTATTTTGATGTGTTGGGTAGGGGAAAAAGAGGGAGAAAATTTGTAACTCAAAATCTGGCCAAAATGAATTATGTAAATCAGAAGTTAATAAAGCATTTGGAAAATGAAAAATAAAGAAAATAGGAGCCATTAAAACAAAATAAAGACAATAAAAGTGATACAATGAAGAAAATAATGAATATAATAATTGCACATGAAATGAAAATTTAGAAAAAAAACTTTTCAAAATAGATATATTTAACATAACAAGCTTGTATAAGCATTCATGAGTATTTATGCATGTTTACATATTCATGCATAAATATATGCAATACATATATGTATATGTATGTGTGTGCATTTTATCTTCATGTTCCAAAAATGGTAATTTCTTTCTTGTTCTCCATCTTATCTTTTCCCCAAGAGATGGAAGAGTCTTTTCTTATTTCTACACTTACAGAGAAATAATCATCTCATATTTCTATTGGTGTTATCCATTTCACCTGAATGAATCCCTAAAGATGAAAGCTTTTAAATGATACACACCTATACATATGCGCAGTATTTTATATAATATTATATGTATTTTATAGAAATGGGTTGTTATATGCCAATTCACCATAATACAATGGCAAGCAGGTTAGTTATTCATGTAGTTTATATGATATAATTATATATTCATGTGTATATAATTTTTGTATATCATATTACTTATAGATGTATATACACATATGTGTGTATGTATACTACCTTTCAAAAAGCTTTCATCTTTTAGGGTGCAGCATGATTCTGGAGACAGCATGTATTGAGATCAACATATTGTATGCAGTGTTGGGCACACATTTGATAAAAGTTAAGAGTACTCTTAGACAAAATCTTCAGAACTGAGAAGGAGCCCAGGGACTATCTAGTCCAATCTATCCTTTACCAACATCCTGTCCACTAATATGCCCATCAAATGGTCACCTAGTCTTAACTTGAAGAAATCCAGTGAGGGGAAGCATACTAACACTTAAGGTACCTTTTACCTTTTAGTTATCTTCAGTTATTTGAATTTATTTTTCTTCAAATCAAATCTGAATTTGTCTCTTTGGAGTTTCTTCCCACTTCTATTTCTTTCTGGCATGAATCAAAAGAAATCTATTATTTGTTCCATATGATGAACTGTTTTACACACACACACACACACACACACACACACACACACACACACACACACACACCCCTCCATGGTATTCAATTGCAAAATATAACAGATTCTCCATATACAACGTAGAAGCAAAACATTTATTCAGACATGAGAAAACCCAATCTCAAAACCAGTAAGCCAATTCCATCACAGTAGCAAAGAAGTTAATAAGCTATAACAGCACAGAGAACTACAGCATCCTTTTGTCTTCCCACAAACCAAAGAAAATACTACCATTTATTCACAAACCTAACTGGCTTGGATGCATTCTCTCCTCCTCCCACTCTAGCTGGCTCTGACCCTCAACTTCCTGTGGGCTCTGCTGTATCCTTCAGCAAACTCCTCCCACCACAGGCTCCATGTGATTACATTCAGCCTATTCGGGGCAGAGTATATTTCACAGCAGGGAAGGACATCAAATTCCCTTAGGCCAATTAAGGGGCAGAGAAGATCTTTAAATTCCCATTACCATTACATGACCCTCCAAGTACTTGAAGATAACTATCATTCATTTCTCCTACTCCCTCAAAATAAAACTTTCTCTTCTCCAAGCTATCTATCTAATCTATCCATCTAATCTATATGTATGTCTATCTATTACTTCATATAAACTTCATGTAGCCTTAACTCAAAATACTATCCTGCTTACCATTCTTTTAGTGTGAATTGCCCTATAGTAGCCTACATCTGTTAAATTAGTTCAAAGCAACTTTTATAAAAAGACAACCATACATTTAATTATATGGGGGGAAAAGAGAGACATGATTTATGTGAACTAGCAGGCATCTAAAGATTTAAGAAAATTTATAGCTTAATACAAAGGTGCAAATTCTTCCAAATGCATTCTATTAATTGTAAATGCAAACTTTAAGAGTACTATAAAACATATGAGATACACATATTCGTGAAAAAAGGGAAATGTATTGGTTTTTGTTAGTAGTGACAAGTCAACAGTATTTCAGTGTCTCACTCACTGTCACCAGAGAAAAGCAAAAAGCAACAAGGACTGTTCCTTTGAAAACCAGGATAAAGAAAGAGAAGAAAGTAATCATAAGCCACCATAGTAAGTTCTACTCTCAATTTCTGTTCTTGTGATGAGTAGCATTCTGTCCTTTATTACTTTGCCCTCTTGAGAGGTGAAATCAACATTGGAATTTCTGAATTATAAGCTCCATGTCACTTATGACAGTCAATGGGTCTTACCTGTAAAAGAGCAGTGAGTTTTACATTAAATGGATCCTATCTTATTAATTAACAGAAATCTATCTCTTTAATCCAGTCAACATGACTCATTGGGGTCCAGTATTGTTCTGTCTAAAGTCAAATATGGAAGTCATGATTCATTATTCATTCTAAATAGATAGAATGTATCTGTTGAAATGTTATTGTCAAGTCAAGATCAGTCAAGATCAAGAGACCTTTATGAAATTTCTACTATTTGTCAAATACCATACAAGTTTCTGTGGATGCAATAAATCCTTACTTTACTTGAGAGTTGCTAGCAATTCCTACTCTCAAGAAACTATCTAATAGTAGGAAGATAAAGATGGATGGACCTAAGCTTTCAATATTTCAAGTAATCCCATATATGAAAAAGGACATGCAATAGACTAAAACTATAACTTTATTCCTCAAAAGTATAGTATTAATTTAAGAAGAGAAAAGATAAGAATCCATGCTTTATCTTAACACTCCAAAGAAGGTGAATTTTTCTTTATCTTCTATCTTATATTTTCTTCCAAGAGAGAGAAGAGTTCTTGCTACTATCCTGTAGGAGATATGCCCACATATGAGGAGAGGCGATCATATCTTGTATTTCTATTGGTGTATCCATTTCACCTGAGGTTAAACTTTAATGACTAGCAACACTGATATGATTCTTTTAATAAATAAAGATTTATTTAATTTATTAAAAATAATGTCTCTGGGGGTAGCTAGGTGGTGCAGTGAGTAAGAGTGCTGTCCCCGGAATCAAGAGGACACAGGATTGGTTCTGGCCTCAAATACTAGACACACACACACACACACACACACACACACACTAGCCGTGTATCCCTGGGCAAGTTACTTAACCCCAATTGCTTTAAAAAAAATAATGTCTCTGTAAAATTGGCACCAGATTAATACTTTGGTCATGTGATAACTGAGACTTTTCCTAAGTTTCCTTAACTGTAAAATGGTGACAATAATTATACCTACTTCACAATGTTGTTGCATGACTCACATGAGATAATGTTGTAAATGTGCTTAGAACAGTGCCTGGGACATGGTAGGCACTATATAAATGCTCATTCCCCTCCTTGGGCTCCCTCCCCATTAAAATAGACTGAATATGATTATTCAATTCTAGTAAATAATTCAAGAGGTAGGGATCCTGAAAGGTGGAGATAAGGAACAAGAACTTTCTAGGCATAAAGAATAGCTTTTGGAAAATTATGGAGGTGGGAAATTGTATGTCATGCATGTTCCTTCATTTATTTCAGTCATGTCTGACTCTTTACGACCCTATTTGGGTTTTTCTTGGCAAATATAATGGAATGGTTTGCCATTTCTTTCTCTAGATCATTTTACAGATGAGGAAATAGAGGTTAACAGGGTTAAGTGACTTGACCTGGGTCCCATGAACTAATAAGTGTCTGAATTTGATTTTGAACTCAGGTCCTTTTGACTCCAGACCTGGCCACTCTTTCTACTATACCACTTAGCTGCCCCTATGTCATTCATGGAGAACAGCAAGTAAACTACTTTGATTGAAATTGAGAGTCTGTGATAGGAAGTAATAGGAAATCATTCTATAAAGCGAGATTGGAGTCAAATACTGTAGGATTTTTAATGTCAAAGAGAGAAAACTGTCTATGATGCTAGTTACAATCAAGTATCCATTGCCCTGCCTCTAAAGATTTCTATAGAGAAGGCTCAGTGGGTTGGCAAAATAAGACCATAGGATCATAGGTCTAGTAATTTGTTGTGAAACATCACTATTTTCCTGGCCTTCTCTAATTTCATGAAGTTTTTTTTTTAATACTAACCTCCCTTTTTCCAAATTTCTACAGAGTAGAAATATGTAATAAAAATATATCACATATTTTGCTCCCTAATCACACAGTAATGGAAAGGAAAGAGGATGTGAAGTCAGTAGAAGGTTTTTGTTTTCAGCTCCATTATTTCCCCTCCTTTTTGATTTAGCACAAGTCATTTAACTTGAGGTTCAATTTCCTTAGCTGTAAGATGGGGGTAACATTACTTATAGTACTTACTCAAGGGACTATTAGGAGGATCAATTGAGAAAATCTACATAAAGTGCTTCAAAACCTTCAAAGGACTATATAATTATTGGCTATTATTGTTAGTTAATATCACATTTTCTCTATTATTTTCAGGATACCTTGGATCCTAGGTTCCCTTTTTGCACAAGCTAAAGACTGTAGTGGTCGCCTTTTTGTTCATGTAGACTGTTAAGGATATCCTTCCTTATGTTTCCCCACCCCCACCCAGTCACTGATAGAAATATTAATGTTTCTGCATTTAGTGATAGTATTGCTATTTTTTTAAATACACCTAAAAAATTTGGGTTTACCTAAGGTGAGCATTTCCAACTCTAATAAAGTGTTCTGATTCAAAGTACATTAGTACTTACAATACAAAGTACATTATTCCTAGCTTATCCCTTGCTGGAATCTACAAATTATGCAAAGAATAAAATATATGAAGTAGTAGACAGTAGCACTACGTTAATGATAAGATGAGGTGAGGGGTTAATTCCTAATTTAAGATCTAAAATACCAGCCTATAGATAATCAATGCATCACTTAAGTGTACTGCTAAAGGTCCATTGACAACTGAACTCCTCCCTGTGAGGAAGTGGAATATTAATGTCCCAGCCTGAAGATTCTAACCAATTACTTTCCCCAAACATCACTCTTTACTAACCTATTAGGATTTGAATTCCTTTTCCAAAGGGGGGAAAAACCCAAGCCAAAATTCTGCAATGCATGTTATAAAACTACATAGGAAAACATAAAGGGGAGAGATTTGTATTTTTATATGTTTGGTGGTTCCCCCCCCATGATTTATTCTTTGACTTTGACAGTAGAGCTAATTTGTGGACTCCTAAAAATTAAAGAACCTATGACACCTGGTTAAGAAGTTAAGTGCTACATACTTAAAGTCCTTGCTGATTGATCACTTCTGGTGTGTCTCCCTGAATCTGGAAGACAAATTCACTAATACTTAAGAGTTCTTACCCATACCGGGACTTGCCTCTGGGCTCTATGCATAATGACTCATTAATAATTAATAATCTCATAGTACACATTCAACTGCTTATAAATGAAAAAAAATTGTGCTTGGGCAGAAAAAGAACCAATTTCATATTGATATCTGTGAGTTTCAAGAAGGACCTCAAAGTTAAAATTATAAACTCAGAATCAATTTTCTCCCCTAGGAAATGATTTTAAAGTTGTGATTTTTCTTTTAGTAGCAAGAAAAATAAGAGAATTGGATTAGGTTCTTGGAGAGATCAAAGAGCTCTTTCCCTTACCCATCCCCCTCACCAAAAACAAACAAACAAACAAGCAAACAAACAAAAACCCACTGAGAATAATTGTAAGCAGCAGGAAGTATGAGTCACAGAGCTGTGCAAAATGTTTTCCTAAATCTCATAAATGGACTCCTACAATATACCTTTTTATTTCCCTTCTTGCTTCTCTGACAGGTCTCAAATAGTTAGTGTGGCTTTTGAACTGTGATGATAGCTACAGGAAATGCCACCGTTTATAAAGCTCTTGTAGTTCCAGAAAACGCTCCCGGATTATTACATTTATTGACTGATTGAGCTATGAATTTTCAAGATTAATGTTTGCCAAGGTATTTCTTCCAGTGCTTTGTATGGGAACTATATACAATCTTCAAATTTAAGAATATTAGCTTTAGTATCTGGGCAGCCAATTATTGGAGAACATCCTTTTGCAATTGAACAGATTTGTTGATTCAATATTCTTCACAGGTAAATTTGATCCCCTGTATATGGGTGAATTAGTTTCTTGGAACACAAAATGCATTTTTTCCCCTTCTCCCTAGATACAGATTTAGTCTGCTAAGGACAAGCAACTGCCTTGAGCTGCACATATTCCTATTGACCAGTAGGTGGCACTTTCAACCAGAGATCAATGATGGTTCTGAAAAGACCTACATAAAATGAGCTCTGCCCTAGCAGCCTTGTCCTTGGAAGACCAGAGCTAAAATCAGATTGATTTGAAATACTCACTTGGCCTTTCATCATAAATCTCAAAGTACATCAGTGGTCAGAGAAATAACGACTAAGTTAATATGGCATTATCTTACTCAACACTTTACAGAGAACACCAAGGATTTAGCTACCTCTCCACCTCTTCCACCCCTCCCAGTAACCAGGATCAGGGAAGTTACTTAAGATTTAAATGAGTGTTCTCTAACATTCATTTTGTTTCTGACCAAGACTGACTTGTATTGCATGATGCTCTATTTATTTTTTTCTTTCAAATTATGATAACAAGATAATCCTGGTAAAGATATGAAAGAAAAATAATTAATCTTGTTTTTAATACCTGAAGAAGGAAACAAAATTGTGAGGACAGGACTGTTCTTTTGATCAGAATTTAAGGTAGATATGTGATTTCTTCATCTAGGAATAAGCATTCCCTTCACACTTAGTAGTAGATACATTTCAGGGAATAGCCATGACTTTGAAATGTCTATCAGGAACTTAGAATAAATGACTAGCAGAAGTAATCAACCCCAGGGTTTGTTTTTTGTTTTGTTTTTCTGAATTCAAATCAAGCAGGTTACATAATACTTTAAAAAATTTTTAACTTTGTTAAATTTGTCAATATTTTATCTTTACTATGCCAAGTTTCCTAAATGTGCATGACCATGAGAGCACATATATGGAAATTATCTTGACCAGTAAGCAAGGACTTATTTGGTACATCAGTCAACGAGAATTTTTTTGAGGGTCAACTGTGGTTCCACCTTAAGTTGAGTCTCTCAATTCAAAATTGGAATTGAAATTAAATTGTAATCTCTAAAGCCAGTTCCTTTTGCATAGGAATGGAACTGTGTCAGTCAGGCAACTAACATTTACTAAATATCTACTATATATCAGGCACTGTGATAAGGACTAGGGGGAAAAAAAAGGAAAGGAAAACTAAAAGCAAACTCCCTGCTTTCAAGGAGTTCACAGCCTAATGAGGGAAGATAGCATGTACATGGAAAGAAATATATGGAAACAAAATAAGATAAATGCAGGTACAATTGAGGGTACTTTGAGAAGGAAGGTGTAAAGATTAAGTTCTAGGAAAGGCTTCTTTTTACAACTTTTTTGAATAATATTTTACTGCTCCCAATTTCATGCCAAAATAGTTTTTAACATTTGTGTTTTTATTATTTTGAGTTCCAAATTCTGTCCTGCTATTCCTCCCCTTCTCCCACCCTGAGACAATAAGCAATTGGATTTAAATTGTACATGCCCAACCATGCAAAACATATTTCTATGGTAATCATGTTATGAAACAAAGCAGAGAACGAAGCAAAAACTAAAACCATGAAAAATAAAGTTAATAATAGTATGCTTCGATCTGCATTCAGTTCTTTCTCTGGAGGAGGATAGCATTTTTCATCATAATCCATCAGAACTGTCTTGGATGATTGTATTGTTGAGAATAGCAAAGCTATTAACAGTTGATCATCCTGCAATATTGCTGTTACTGTGTACAGTGTTTTCTGGTTCTGCTTCATTTTCCATCAGTTCATGAAAGTTTTTGAGATTTTTCTGAAATCATCTTGCTTGTCATTTCTTATTGCACAGTATTATTACAATCACATACCAAAATTATCAGCTGATCCTCAAATGATGAACATCCTTCTTCAGTTCTCAATTCTTTGCCACCACAAAAAGAGCCGCTCTAAACAATTTTGTTCAAATAAGTCCTTTTCCCCCCACCTTTTTAAAATTTCGTTAGTATACAGTCCTAGTAGTGGCATTGCTGGATCAAAGAATATACACAGTTGGGATAGGCTTCTTGAAAAACAAAGGATTTAAACTGAGACACAAAGGAAGCTAGGGAAGGGAGGAGGTAGACATGAGAAAGCTTGAAGTTGGACCAAATAAGGGGTTTTTGAGGGTGGAGGAGTGTAATAGGGATGGAAATTTGAAGACCTTCCCTGCCCCTTAATAGACAGAGGGGAGAGTTTGAAGACCTCCCCTGCTTTGAAAGTAAACTCTGCCCCCTAATAGACTGAATGTAATCACAGGGAGCCTATAATGGAGAGAATTTGCTGAAGGGTAGAGCAGAGCCCACAGGAAGCTGGTCAGAGCTAGTGAGATGGTGGGGGAGAGAGGACACTCATTAAGGAGATAGAGAGGATTGTGAGTAAATATTGATCTTGTATTGGTTTGTGGGAAAGCTGAAGGATGCTGTGGCTCTCAGTGTTATTATGACTTCCGAATATCTTTTGTACTATGATGGAATCTGCTTCCTGGTTTTGGGATTTGGCTTTCTGGTGTCAAAATAAATGCTTCAGTTCTATCCTCTATCTGGAAATTTTAACATATTTTGTGATCAAACGTCATGTGGTACTTATAATCATGGTCTTTATTGTGATTGTGGGCACTCACAAAATTATCACAAAATTTGCAAATTATAAATAATATAAAATATTGCATGGGTGCTACAAGAAGACATACATTTTTGTTAGTAGACAGGGAATAATTAAATATTAGTGAGACAGTAAGGAGGATAGAGGAGGCAATATATTGCAGAAGATAGCATGAAGTGGGATCACTTGCACATTTAGAGAAATTGGCATTGGCAAAGAGAATGGTCACCTTTATATGTAAAACAGGGAAATGAGGAGTTAGTGAGAGAAGGCATATATGAGTAATGTGGAATGAAGAACAGGGGAGAGTAAGGAGGTATCAGGTTTTATTTTTTTTTCAGCCTTGAGGCAAGGCACTCAGCTGAGATTATAGGATGAAGTAGAACTGTGGGAGACTTGAAATGAGACAAAAAAAAGCTGTGGAAAAGCAGCTGGGTTATATGGAATAGTGAACCAATTATGGTGGAGTAAAAGAATTACCTTGCTATAGCAAGGGTACATCTGAGTTTATGTACTATAAACTTGTAGTGGACCTTCTCAGCATGGTTTCATGAGTTGTTCCAGCTTCATTCAGGAACATATCAATAGGGTAGTAGGAAGCGGATATTAGAAGTAATCCAAGGATGTGATTTTGAAGGGCAAATTCTCCTACATAAAATATAAGAGTCAAGACACCTTAGGGAAGATGACAGTGTGAAATTGAACTCTTTACCAAGGGCTCAATATATGAAGGGAAAAGAGTGAAACCAGTGTAGGGTTGATAGACTGAGAAAGAACTGGGTAGGGCAGGGATTGGAGATCATAGTCAACAAAAAGTGTGTAGGGTTGCAAGAGAGAGGGAAAGGTGTAATGACAATATATTATGATCAAATAAAAAAATTCAACATTCACTAATATGGATGTGAAGCATTTGGGGATGATGGCAAGATAAAGGGTAAGACCTCTGTGTATGTGGTAGAGAAGTAGGTCATGGGAAATAAGTAAATTGAGGAATAAAAAAGGTTAAGACATTTGATTGACTATCAGTATGTATCTATTTATATTAAAGTCCTCTGGTATGAGGGCAGGAGAAGAGAAAGACCATACATAAGTCAGGCATTGAATTCATTGAGGAAGGCAAGAGAGTATTCTAGAGATCTGTACACAACAGCTACTAGAACCATGACTGGGGTGATAAATATATATTGAATGTACCTCAAAAAAGAGAGGTTACTGAGTGATGGTGATAGAGGGAGAGCCTGCGAATGGCAATGGGGAACAATTCTAACTCTCCTACCAAGACTAATGTGTCTGGATGAATGAATGAAAACTAAAACAGTGCTTGAAAGGGTAGTCAGGCAAACTATGTCATCAGGAGGACTCCAGGTTTGAGAATGATGGGAATAAGACAGCATTCAGTGGAGGATGGAGAACAGGGTTTGAACAACCATAACTAGATATTCTGCATCCAAGGATGGGGAATGAGGGAATAGAAGTATGGTAATCATTGAGGAATCAGTCAAATTAGGTTATCAGTGTCCACAGGATTTCCTCTTGAGGTAGAGTTATACTGGGGCATCAGGTAGCTATGTGCAGCAGGAAAGAGGAGGGGAAGAATGCTGTATGGAGGGTTTTTGGAAGGAGCAAGGCAGGCTTAGGTGATGTGGATAGACCTACATGACACCCTTCTGCAACTTGATGGAAAGGGTTGCTTGGAAGATATATTAAGTATATCCATGTACATTTATTGAAGGAAATCAGACCGTAAATTAAACTCTAAACCCTAAACTATAATCGGTAGTATATTGGGACCATTAAACCTAGTTCCTTTTACTTGGGGCTTCACATATGTAACTGGTATATATGAGTTGTGGTAGGAGGAAATAACAGAATCAATATCAGGGTTAAGGAGTGGAAGGAAAAAAAAAGAATCTTCTAGCTTTCAAACTTCTGATTCTTTGTGGAGAAAAGCTAGTGGTTTCTAAAACAGATTTCTGTAAAAAAAAACTGTACTGGGTTAGGGGCAGGAAAGTTGCCATAGTTCATAGATGTGTCTAAATTTAGAGATGGACAGGCTCTTACAATTCATTTATTTCAACCTCTTTCCTAAAGTGAGAAACCCCCACCCAAAAGTAACAAAACACTACTCCCTTCCTCTTTCCAGCAACTTACAGTTGCTTAATATCATCAACAACTCTATCTTCTTTTTCAATAGAAAGAATAAAGCATAATACTTTCAGGAAAAAAAATAAATTAAAGAGAACTAAGAACTTACTACTCTCCTCAAAGAAAATATATCCTTCTCCCACCCCACCCCTCATATATATATATATATATATATATATATATATATATATATATATATA
>NW_027187419.1:26449688-26472267 GCF_028583685.1 Petaurus breviceps papuanus | reverse complement strand
TATATATATATATATATATATATATATATATATATATATATATATATTTCTAATTCATGTACAAATCTTTATGATCATTGGTTAGGGTTTAAAAGAGATAAGTATCCTTGAAAGAAAACACTTTGGATCATGAGAATAGTTTCATAGTTCATAAGCATTTATTGAACAAATAGAAATTCTTTCAAATCTCTATCTGGACTTTAATGAAACTCCACTGGTAATAAATAAAAATAGAAAACAACATTGGAGGTATAATATTGGTAACCTTTTGGAATCACGTTTTTGATGTGTTTATGTAATATAGTTGTCTAAATAGTAGAAATAAGGATATCTACCACATTGCACAAAATGTCAATTAATTTAATTTTAAATGTTTGTAAATCCTTACATATAATTTCATTAATGTAGGGAGAGCTCATTCTGGTTAGCAATTCCTCTGTTCATGTATTATTAAAAAATTTTGGTAGAAGCAGGACCTCCCGGCTGTTCCAGCTTCCACCTTCCCCCCAAAAAGGGGACTATAAAAAAACCTTGGAGCTGCAGAACCCACAGAATGACACAGAGAAGCTAACCTCCCACTGAGGACAGCCCAGCAGGCTGGTAGGAATCGGCCAGCTCAGCACTCTGGAAGTTGAGCTAAGCCCTACTCCAAGGCTTTAGCCCCAGGGCGGGACTGACCAGCTGCTGGCCTGAGGGACTCCAGATCAGCAGCAGATGTGGCCTTTTCCAGATTTATCAACACATAGATGTGAAGGACAAAGTGAGACATCAGTGCAGCCTGGACTTTGGGACCCAGTAAGTGGGAGTGCGTGACTTTCGCCCCTGGGGCGAGAAGCCACTGAGCTGGAACAGCCAGACAGCTCCACTGGCAGCTTCAGCTCCTGGCCTGCAGACTATAGGGGGACCAAGCACCAGTCTGAGGGGTAATCGCTCCTGCTTTAACCTGCTTGGGTCTGGATTACAGTCTAGGGTGGAGGTCCTGGGGTGTGTGTCCAACTTGCCAGAGCCTGTGGAGACCTCAGAGAGAGCATGCATCTAGTACCTCCAGCAGCTGAGAAAACCCCAGCGTTTGGGATGAAAGCTCCCCTGTCTGGTGGCAAAGTCCTACTACTGTGGCAAAAAGCCCAGGAGTCAAGTGACTGAGGGGCGACATGACCAGACAAAAGAAACAAAGCAGACAGAAGATTCCAACATTAGAATCCTATTTTGGGGACAAAAAGGATCAAAGCATGGAACAGGAGGAAGACTGTGAAGTCAGAGCTCCTGCATCAAAAGCTTCAAAGGAAAATATGAGTTGGTTACAGGCCATAGAGGATCTTAAGAAGCAGATAAGAGAAATGGAGGAAAAATTGGGAAGAGAAATGAGAACAATGCAAGAAAATGATGAAATGAGAGTCAACAGCCTGATTGAAGAAAATCACACCTTAAAAAACAGACTAGCTCAAATGTCAAAAGAGGCTCAAAAAGGAAATGAGGGGAAGAATGCATTAAAAAGACAATTTTGCCATATGGAAAAAGAATCTCAAAAGCTCACTGAGGAGAATCATTGCTTCAGAATTAGATTGGAGCAAATGGAAACTAATGACTTTTTGAGAAATCAAGATGGTGTTAAACAGATCCAAACAAATGAAAGAACAGAAGGTAATGTGAAATATCTCATGGGAAAAACCACTGACCTCGAAAATAGGTCCAGGAGAGATAATTTAAAAATTATTGGACTACCTGAAAGACATGATCAAAGTAAGAACCTAGACATCATCCTCCAGAAAGTTCTCAAAGAAAACTGCCCTGATGTTTTGGAACCAGAGGGCAAGATAGAGGTTGAAAGAATCCACTTATCACCTCCTGAAAAAGATCCCTAAAAGAAAACTCCTATGAATATTATAGCCAGGTTCTGGAATCCCCAGATTAAGGAGAGAATAATACAAGCAGCCAGGAAGAAACAATTTCAATATTGTGGAAACACAATCAGGGTAACCCAGGATCTGTCAGCTTCTACACTGAGGGATTGAAGAGCTTAGAATATGATATTCTGGAGGTCAAAGGATCTGGGAATAAAACCAAGAGTCACCTAACCAGCAAAACTGTGTATCATGTTTCAGGGGGAAAATATGGTCATTCAGTGGAATAGAGGACTTTCAAGGATTCTTGCTGAAAAAAACAGAGCTGAATAGAAAATTTGACATTCAGATACAAGAAGCATGAGATGGTAAATAGGGAAAAGAAATCATAAGGAACTTATCAAAGTTGAACTATTAACATTCCTACATGGAAAAACAACAATTGTAACTTATGAAACTTTTTTTCAGTAGTTGAAGGGAATATATATATATATATATATATGTATATATATATATGTCTATATTTGAGGATATATGGTCATATGAATACATATATGAATCTGGGTATATTTGTTTACAGGTATACATAGATAGAGGGCACAGGACCAATTTAACAGGAAGGGATGATACTTTAAAGGTGAAATTAAGAGGTGAGTGAGGTATATAATGAGAGGAGATGGGGAAAGACAGAATGTGGTAAACTATCTCATATAGAAGGGGCAAGGGAAAATGGTTACAATGGAGGGGAAGAATAGGAAGGCAAAAGGGAATGGATAAACCCTATTCCCATTGAATTTGCCTTGAGGAGGGAATGAAATACACAATAAATAGGGTATCTCACCCTTCAGGAGAGTAGGGGGGGAAGTGGATGAGAGTGGGGATGATGGAAGGGAGGGTAGGCTGTGGGGGAGGGAAGTTGGAAGCACCCACTTTTGAAAAGGGACGGGATCAAAGTAGAGAATAGGACAAGTGGGAGGTGGGATAGGAGGGAGGGAAATATAGTCAGTCTTTTAAAATATATCTACTATGTTATACTTTTGCATTAGCCACACATGTACAACCTATACTGAACTGCTTATCTTCCCAGTAAGGGTGGGTGACAAGGGAGGAAGGGAATGAGTCTGGAATTCAAAATTTTAAAATCAAATATTTAAATATATACATATGTTTAAATATTTGAATATTAAATATATATACTATTATTAATACTATTTTACATGTAATTGGGAAATAAGATATACAGGCACTGGGGCATAGAGATCCACTGGAAAAGTTGAAAGGGGTATGGGAGAAAACATGGGAGACAGCAGATTGGAGAAGGGGATATCCTGTGGGACTGCTATTTTGGGGCGGTGGGTAAGGGAAAAATGGGGAGAAAATTTGTAACTCAAAATGTGGCAGAAATTAATGATGTAAATCAGAAGTTAATAAATCATTTGAAAAATAAAATAAAATAAAATTTTCCTGTGCCTCCAAGTGATTAATCATACAATCATTATGTATCAGAGGTAGGACATTCAAATCTTTCTGACTATAAGGCCTGGCCCCTATCCACTACTTAATGATAACTCTTAGTAATAATTTCAAAAGATAGACTAAAGCATAATACTTTCAAGCAAAGAAACTAAAGAAAGCAAAATATTACCACCTTCTCCCAAAAAAGGATAGAGCATATATCCTTTTCTCCAACTCCAAATTACCTATTTCACTTGCAAATCTTTATGGTTGTGGTAGAAAAGATCAGTGTACTTGAAAGGGAAATTTGGGACTATGACATTCATTTCATAGTTAACAAGTATTTGTTGAACAAATGGGAATTCTTTCAAATCTCTGTCTGGACTTTAATGAAAGTACAATGGTAATAAATACAAAGTTTTAAAAATAGACAATATTGGCAACCTCTTGCCAACATTTTGTATGCAATTTTGGGTCCTTTATACTATTGTAAAGTAATAATTTCCCTTAAAATGATTATTTTTGAACTAATAGAATGTATTCAAAATCTGTCTTTGTGTTTAATATACACCTATGTCTTGGGTGGTGGGAGGAATAAGGTGTTTCCCCCTAGGAATAAGAGGAAGGAAGATGGAGAAGAACAGAGAACTCTAAAATGTGATTTAAGAAAAAATTCTAGTGTTTATTAAAAGGGAGATATAATATGTTCTCCATTTCCTCCAATGCCTGAAAATATAAAAAACACAAATTTAACAGATAGGGAAAATGGAGTGCAAAAGTAATGCAGTAAGAATTGGCAGCCAGGCTTGTTGAATGGAAGTGCAATGTTCTTGTCTGATGAGGAAATGATGAAACTTTAGCTAAAGAGATTTAATTTGGGGGCAACTAGATGGCACAGTGAAAAGAGCAGCAACCCTGGAGTCAGGAGGACTTGAGTTCAAATACAGCCTCAGACACTAGACACATTTACTAGCTGTGTGACCTTGGACAAGTCACTTAACCCCAATTGCCTTGCCTTGCCCCACTCCAAAAACAAGAGAGATTTAATTTAAGTATTAAGAACTCTCTTAGAGCTAAAGGTTGGGGGAAACAATGTCATTTTAATGACAGTTTGGGAATAATTCTGGGATAGTTTGTTATATACATGAGTTTTATTTTCAGCTACCCATAGAGGTCTTTTCCTACAGTTATTATAAAGAGCAGTAACATAGACCTAGAAGGAGGTCATTTTGGAAGGAAGAAAATAGATTTTGTTAAATGCAAATCTGTTATTATCATATACAAGCTAGAAATGGGGAAAAATTTGTAAACCAGCCATATTATTTATCAAATCGCCTTAAGGTATTTAGCATTGTGCTAATAATAACTCACATTTAATTGCAGAATACTTTCCAGTTGTAAATTCATCTCATTTTGTAAAGAAGCATTTACAAGCATTTTCCTCATAAATCTTTCTAAAGTAGGAATTTTCCTACTATCCTTCACTTTACAGATAAACAAACTGAGTCCCAGAGAGATTAAATGATTTGTCCATATTCAAAGAAGCACAAAATATCAGGGCTAAGACTCACTTAGACCTTCTGATTCTAAAACTTCTGATTCTTTCTGTTATTTTGTTCTGTCTCTATCCTTTTGAAAACCAAATAGTCCTATGGTTTATGTAAAACAAGAATGCTTTGAAATTCAATTATAACACCAATGAAATTAACTAAATAGAAAGCAGACTATGTAATTAAATGTGCTATGCTATTTTCCATCTTAGTCTATTAGCCATTGCATTTTCCACAGGCAATGTGGTATTCTGGAAAGGGCTAAAGAAGGGGAGTCAAAAGAAGACAAACTCTGATACTTAAAAATTCTATGAACAGAGAAAAAGCTATTGATCTGTATTTTAGTTTCCTTAGCTTTTCATTGGCTGTTGCTCACATTTGTAATGTATTTCCTCTTCTTCCCCCCACCCCCATTAGAATCATCGGTTTCCTTCAGCATTATCAGCTCAAACCCCACTTTCTACATGAAATCTTTCTTGATATCCATAGCTGCTCCAGTCTGCTCCCTACCCTCACTTTCTATTAACTTGTATTTACCTTATATATATGAGTGTGTGTGTGTGTGTGTGTGTATGTGTATACCTATATATGTATAGGTTTCTCCTGATAGAACATAACTTCATTGAAGTCGGGGACAATTTTGTTGTATTTTATCCCCATTTTCTAGAACAGTACCCGGCACATAATAGGCTCTTAATAAATCTTTACCTATTTAATGAGTTGCCTATAAAATTGAAATGTATATACTTACACAACCTCATTCATAGTGATTTTGAAGCCAGAATGCTATAACGCACATAAAGTCCTTTGTAGTTAGCCTGAAAGCACTATATAAATGTAAGCTATTGTTTCTTTAATGGCAACATGGAAAGAATCTTGGCTTTCTTGTATTTTTGTGGGTCATCATTGAAACAACAATAATAACATAAGTTTAATATTTGGTATAGGAAGATATAAGAACCATAGGAAGGCCTGCATTATATAAAGCACTCATTTGGGGATAAGGTGGCTGAGATGAAAAACACATACTAACAACACAGGAAGACATAGAGAAATTGTAATTTGCAGATAAAATAAAAAAGAAATCAAAGGATGACAGATTTGGAGCTTCAAAGATGCTTCTTCTTGTTGTTCCTCATTCATTCTTAAAGAGAACCGATGATATTATGGAGTGATGTCTTGACTTGTAAGTGAATTGAAGTGAGGCAGAGTTGCACAGTTATCAACCTCACCCTGTCTACCAAAGTCATCAAAGTCCAGTGGCAAGACAACAGTCAAGATGACTGATGATGGCCCAAGATTCATGGGTGACTTTGCCATATTTGATGTCTGACCAAACTTTAAGCATCACACAGTGCCTACTTCACCCACCTTCATGGCTTTTGGAATAAATTGCTTTCATTCACTCATTTCGCAAGAAGAAATCTAGGAAGTTTAGAGTTCATCTAGATTAGCATCTTTCCTCCAGATGATGTGCTTAAACCCACACAGCTAATAAGTGGAAGTGTTAGGACATGGTCTTGGGTCCTATTCTTTCTATGAGTAGGTGTTTATGTATATTTTTGTGTATACATATATGTTTATATGGGTGTATGTGCATGTGTGCACCTGTGTACACACACACACACACACACAAGAAATGATGAGGGATGAAACATATAGGACAGAGAGAGAAAGAAATATTTTTCTCTCCTGGAAGAGAAGAGAATTCTATGCTTAAATCTTTATATTTCTTAGTTATATTTTATAAACCTACATTTGAATGTTTGTATATTATGCTAACACTAATCCAAATGTCAGCTATTGATTTGAAAATTAAATCATATAGACCTGGAAAGCACCTCTGAGACCATCTAGTCCAACCCCCTAATTTTATAGAAGAGGAAACAAAAATCTAGCAAGGTTAAGTAATTTGACCAAGGTAAATGACTTGACAATAGTAAGTACTTAATATTTATTTAATGAATTTCAAGTGAAGGTAGGATCCTTGAGTAGGGGTGGCAAATAAGGCTTTAATACTGCTTGTGAATATTTCTAGGTACCAATAACCATTCCTGAACTGAGCCTTGCATACTGAGTACTCCAGGGAATTATTTCTAAAGCACTGATAAATATAAGTAGCATGGTACAGTTGGAAGGGCACTAGGCCAAGAGTCAGTGGAATCAAGTGTTGGCTCTGGCCCTAGCTCCACCTAATGTGGAGCAAACCACTTCAAATCTCCAGGTTTCAGGTTTTTTCTGAAAGTCTTGGGCTAAATGATCTCCAGATTTCCTTCTGACTCTTAAATCCTGTCATTCCCCACCTTTTATCTTATATATAGTAGAGTAGAATGCCAAATTTGGAATCAGGATGATCTTTCCCATCCCCTTACAGATAGCATGATGTGATGGTAAGATATCTGATACTAGAATCTGAAGACATTGATTTCTGTCCTAGTTCTGATACTTAACTTTTTGAATCTTGGGCAAGTGATTTAATTTCTCATCCTCAGTTCCTTGTCTATCAAATGAAGATTATAAAAGTCCCTGCTTCATATGTTATAAGAATCAAATGAGATAAAATATTTATAAAGTGCTTTGCAATACTATATATTTAGTTGTTATCATTGATACTATATTAGTCAATAAGTATTTATTTATTACCTGCTTTGTTAAGTGCTGGGGTTACAAAAAAAAACACATGGTAAAGGCGCCCTTCTCAAGAAGTACACAATTTAATAGAGGAGACAGCTTGCAAACAACTATGTACACAATGTAACTAGCACAGTTATATACAGGATAAATTATAAATAATTAACAGAGGGAAGACGCTAGAGTTAAGAAGGATCAGAGAGAACTTGTAGAGTATGGGATTTAATATGTGGAATTTGGATGAAGCCAGGGAAGTCAGCAGACATGCTTGAGGAAGTATCCAGAAAAAAATATGCACTGAGTCAGTAGTTGGAATGACTTGTTTTTGGAACAACAAGGAATCCAGTGTCACTGGAATGCAAATATTTGTATTGGGGGTCAGGGGTCAGGGGGGAGGGGAAGCAGAGGAGCTGGTATACTATGTAAGAGGACAGGGAAAAGCAAGACTTTGTAATTAGAAATTTGGAGGTGCCTCTTGGGAGAGCTGGTTCAGATGTAAAAGAATTCACTTAAACCTTCTCTTTTAGCCAAAGGGAGCTTTTTATTTTACATGGGGAAAACATCACAGGCCTCGTTAGCAAGAAAGCCAAATGAGACCCTAATATTTGGGGGAGTTATGGTTATATGAAAATGTTCAGGATGATGATGTATTTTTAGGATTTCTTATGGGGGTTTGAGATTTAGGGACAGGATAAGTACTACCGAGGTGAGGAAGGTGGTTGTTTGCAAGATAAGGAAAAGTTGTCATGACACAGGATGAAGAAGATGAATGACAGGATAGGGAACACAGGATAAGGGGGACAGAAGTAATTCTTTTGGTACAAGTGGTATGGTATTTGAAGATAAGTGGTAAAGGGCATTAAGACACCCTCAAGAGAGGCGGCTAGGAAGCACAGTGAATAGAGCACGAGCCCTGGAGTCAGGAGGACCTGAGTTCAAATTCGGCCTTAGACACTTAACACAAAAAAACTAGCCATGTGACCTTGGGCAAGTCACTTAACCCCAATTGCCCTACCTTCCCCCCTCCAAAAAGCAAAAACAAAATTCACCCTCAAGTTATAGGATGGGCTATAGAATGAGCCTCAAACCTCCTCAGCAGGCCTGGGAAAGTAATCCTTATTATTAACCCTCAGGGAATCATTTGTATCCACATCAGGAAGACCTAGGTTCAAACCTTGCTTGTGAAACATATTTTTGTTGTTGTTGAGTTGTTTCAGTCATGTCTGACTCTGTGACCCCATTTGGGGTTTTGTTGGAAAAGATACTAAAGGAGTTTGCTATTTTCTTCTCCAAGTAACTTTTACAGATGAAGAAACTGAGGCAGTTAAATGACTTGCCCAGGGCTACACAGCTAATAAGTCTCTGAGGTTGGATTTGAACTCAGGAAGATGAGTCTTCCTGACTCTAGGTCCAGACATTTATTTACTGTGGTCACCTAGTTGCCCATGAAACATAGTAGATGTATGACTACAAGCATGTCATCTTACCCCTTAGATCCCAAAGCATCTTTTGAAAATCTATTGACATCATTTGAGAGGGTATCCCCACTAGGAGATCTTCTTTTACTTATAATCACAGGTCCGCATTCCTCTTATTCTCCCTACACTTCTCAAAAAAAGGATCTCATTGACGTTTTATAACAATGAGGGAGGGAGGGAATGTTTCTGAGTATTATTCTAGGAAAATTAATTTAGCAAGGTCCAGAAGTGTGTGGTAAGAATGAAAAGGAAAAGAAAAGGATTAGGGAAACAGAATGAAGCAAGCACAGCTAACATTATTTGAGATACTAGGTGTTCACCAAAAGAAAAAGGGTTAACCTCAATTCTAAATGCTTTATTGGATTAAATTGCAATATGACCACTTTAATAATGATGGAAAACATTAGTTTCTTTCCAATACTGTGAGAACATCTTGAAATAAACAATTCAAATTATGTGGCCTCATCTGTGCCCTAAATATGTACAGAAGAATCCTTGGAGATTACATTAGGTGAATTTTATTTTGAAGACTGAGCTGGCATAGGCATTGTTTTCTTTGAGAAAGTCAAAACCTCTAACTCTAGGATTTATGTCTGCTTGAACTTTCTTTGCTCTTTCTCACTCTACTTTTTTGTTTGTTTGTTTCTGGCCTCCTCTTCATCCAGGTTGCTTTCATTGATGTGTCTCGGTGGAAAACTCAGAAGCTGAAGACACCGTAAACAATCACTTTTACTAAGCCATAGTACAAGTAAGGACAACTATGCCACTACCCATCAAGATGCACTTGTATGACTTCCAAATAAAAGCAGCATCCAGAGAAGTTCATTGGGGCCTGAGAAGACATATTCCTTATATATATATATATATATATTATCCTTGAATTAGGTCTCACACATGGATTTCGGGTCAAACCATCAGGACAAGGGCAATAAACTCAAGTTGGTGGGGCCTGCGTCATGTATAGTGACCTAGCCTACAACTCCCATGAAAGATTATAAACTTCTTCAGAGCAGAAATCAAATCCTTCTCAATTCACTTCTATCCAACAAGCATTACTAATTACATACATAGGCAATGGAGTTTAATGGAATTGATAGAAACTGAGGATGATTTTTAAATTATACATACATACGTATATGTGTGTATGTGTGTGTATTCCCCTACCATATTGTAGCATATAAACTATAACATATTACCCTTCATAGGAGAATTATGCTCAAATTATTTTTTTCAAATAAGATTTTGCCTCTTATTCAATGCTAAAAATTGGTTCCTGAGACAGTAAAGTTCCCATATCTTTAAATAAAATGAGAGGTGGGGGGGTAGAAAGGAGGGGAGATGGGGAGGGGGGATAAATAACAAGCCTTGGGTGGGTTTATGAAGATTTTGTTGCTGTTTACTACATCTGAAAAGAATGTATATACAAAGAATTGAGACATGAGAAAAGTATTGTTTCAACACTAATGAATCTGTAAGAATTAGGATTTGGGGAACATGAACAAGATTCCCTAGACATTTAAAAAATTTGAAACTGCAAACCAATATTTTCATGAAATCCCTTTAATACTAGTCTTTAGTAAGACTTTTCCCCATTGTTTATACTCCCAACCTCTGGCTCAGGGCTTTCTCATATATAAAACACAGGTAAAGGGGTCACTTGTTGTTCAGTCATTCACAGTCTTTGTGACCCCATGGACCACAGAATATCAGACCCTTAACCTTAACCTCAAAAGCAGCAATTGACAAATATTCTCTGCATTGTTGTCAAAAATATAGTGCGTCCACAAAAGGAGGGAGGAGAAGGGGCAATACATGCTTCATGCACTGGGATGGTTTCACTCAACACCAGACTTAACTCCGAGTGAGGAACAAACAGGCAACTTTCAAAAAGGAGTAAAATTACTGATGGGGAGCATTTGCTATACTCCTTCCTAAAGATCACCAGGAGGGCAATATTTCTTTCCTGAGCCAAATCCGGGAAGTAGAATCTAACCTCTTCCCTTCTTCTTCCAAACCAGCCCCACCTCAATGAGGAAAAAGCAAAGAAACAAACAGAAAAAAACGATCTGTTGCCTAATGGGGGGGGGGGAGAATATCTCCTGGTTAACAGTGGTGTACACCACTCCCCTCAAAAACAAACAAACAAAAAAACTCAGCACCACCCCTCCCCCCGAAAATGCAATACCACCCCCCCAAACAACACACTAAAAAGTCACAGATTATCTACCAGGTGGGCACCAAGGAGAATCTTTAATAATTTTTTAACAAAAATTAGTCCTTTACAAAGTCATCACAAGTATACTTTGCTTTTTAAACAAACAAAAAAATAGAAAAGGTAAACAAACAAGCAAAACAAAAGCTAGTCCTGATCAGTTTTCTGCACATATAATAACTCAAAATTAACTAGCATTTAAACTGAGTTAAGAGGGAAACTGGGGGCCCTGATAGTCCTTATCTCATCCTAGGAGTGTGTGGGTATATGTAGGACATTAGTGATTATTACAAAGATAAATTTTAATTTCTCTTTAGTTTAATTTGAACTTTGCCTCTCAGATGATGCAAATACCAGCTTTGCAGAGGGGACTCTGGAGGGTCATTCATAACAGCCCACACCTGTGCCTATTCTTACATCTCCATATCTCTAGGTTAGCCTCTGTGGCCTATTCAAATATGTTGTTTAGACTTTGCATGCGAGCACAGAACATTCCACATACTTGAAGGTCTACAGGTCTTAGTCCAGCTTTTTGGCAGTCTCTGAAGCAATGGGCTTCTGTTTATTCTGGGCAAGTTTCTCAATAGTAGAACAGCCATATCTGAGATCGATCTGGGTCCCAACAAGCAAGAAAGGAGTCTTTGGACAGTAGTAACTAAACTCTAGAACCCATTTTTCTTTCACATTTCCTTTTTTTTTTTTTTAAAGCAATCAGGGTTAAGTAACTTGCTCAAGGTTACATGGCCAGTTATTTCTGGGTGTGGTGCTAAGTATCTGAGCCCGGATTTGATCCCCAGGTCATCCTGACACTAGAGCCAGTGCTCTTACCTGCTGATCCACCTGGCTGCCCCTTCTTTCATATTTTTAAATAAGGATGGGGATACCATGGAAAAAAATAGACAAGAAGTACATCTATCTGTGGATAACTGAGGTTGCATGATTTCTCCTAAATTTCCCATTTTTCTGTATCAAACATGCCAAAAATACACAGTTATAGACAAATTACAACTGTGACTTCATAGTTAAATACCTTTGGAACAAATTTTTTATGGAAATAGTTCTGTTTTATGTGAAATCACAAGACACATCTCACCAAGAGCATCATTACCCACAATAACACAATTAATAGTGTGCATAACTGAAGTCTTTTTGTATCCACGTTAAGTATTTTAAATCCAAAATAATCTCAGCAGCTCCACAGGGGTGTTGGCAGCACTGTGAAGGGTCTCCTTCACTCAGGGATAGGGGCATGCTACTGAGGTAAGCATGAAAGGACCCTGTGCAAAGTGCAAGCTGAAATCTGGGCAAATAGAAAAATGATATAAAAATATAATCAAATAATATTCAAAAGAGAAAAATTTGGTCACATTATGGAAATGATGTAAATATACTCAGACCATATGCTCTATTGGTATATTTATACCATAATGGGTAGGGCCTTTGCAGAAAGTTTAGGGCAGTCCCTGGATGACAGTTAGACAAGAGAAGTACAGAAAGATGGGTTATCTGCTTCACTGCTGGAAATAACAGCACTGATGAAATTGTCAATTCATGAGATTACTAAGTCTTGCACCTAGTAGGGATTCAGTTAATGACTGTTAAGTTGAATAGAGAAACTCTTCAAATAAATGTGATTTTATTCTATCTTGTACATAGAAAAAGGTCTTCCTTTTTAGTGAAAGAAAAAAACTATTAATCTAATGACAGGAAAAAATAAAAATCAGCTTAGGTGTGGGCTTTGTAATTACTGCATTTAGACAATTTCAACTTCTATTTTGGTCCTCCAGTAAATTCTATGGGGTATTAAGAAATAATTATTCAATACTTAATAACTGAGTAAACTCTCAGAAATGGATAAAAAATTAACTTGCTCCCAAATAGACTGGTGTACATTTTAGCATTTTCTTAAAGATTAAATAGCAGTTAGTATTTATCAGGCATGTCTCACTAATGACAGTGATGAAAAATGACAAAGTGAAAAATCTTTTAAAGAATAGTTAATGCCACTCAAAATTCATATACGTAGAACTAGAATATGAGTGTTATTAGCTGTAGTCTATACAAATATACTTTGTAAATGTGGTAGTATAACATTTTTATGGACGATTGGTGTGCAATTTGATTTTAAGTGCTTTTTTCACTAAAATAAATAAGGGAGCACTCTGAGAATATGATATTTCACTGTATAAAATATAGTTAAAATGTTTAGCAAATACCTATTTTATGAAATATATGCTATGTTGTTTCTATGTGAGTAATTCCTAATATAGAAAGTTTAACCTTTTCAATTGAATATGATAGGTCTATACTCATGGATCATGGTGGATCCTAAGGGAGCTCAGGCAAAACCTCTGTAAGAATTTTAGGATAGCCCAAGAGATGCCAGTGACATTCTGAAAAGGCTTCCTCTCACCAAATATCTCCCTCCACTGAGCCTTGAAATTTTATCATTAATTCATCAATTAGCAAATACATTAGGCTGAATTAAGGAGAATGTAGTATCTAGAGAAAAAAAAGTGGTAGGTCCACTCTAGTGTTCACCACACTATATGTGGAGAATTGTTTTAATTGCTGAGCATCACATTTTAGGAGTTGGATGGCTTCCAGGGAAGACTGACTAGGACAGTGAAGGGCCTTAAACCCAAGTCATAGGAGGATTGGTTGAAAGAATTGAGCATATTTAACTTAGAGAAAAGAAGATATAAATGGGAAAGTTAGGAAATTTGTGAGGTATTATGGATTAGAGAAAAGATCCAACAAAAATGGAGTCAAGGAAAATCTAGGTTTAAATTAACTCCTTTGACACTAATTAGGTTTGTGCTCTTAGCAAAAACACAACAATTCTTTTTTTTTTAAGCAATTGGGGTTAAGTAACTTGCTCAAGGTTACACAGCCAGTTATTTCTGGGTGTGGTGCTGAGTGTCTGGGCCCCTGATTCGATCTCCAGGTCATCCTGACACTGGAGCTGGTGCTCTTACTCGCTGTGCTACCTGGCGGCCCCAAAACACAACTATTCTTGGTCTCAGTTTCCTCATCTATAAAGTGGGTTTAATAACACCTGTAGAAAATTGAAATAAATGTGAACCATTTTGTAAAAAAACTAGAGTATAAAAATGCAAGTTCTATTCTTTTTATAATTTTTAATTTTATATATTTTAATTAAAAAATATATAATTAAATTTTTAATTAAAAAAATTTTTTTTTCTGATACACATCATTCATTTCTGCCAGATTTTGAGTTACAAATTTTCTCTCCGTTTTTCCCCTACCCACCGCCCCAAAATAGCAGTTCCACATGATATCTCCTCCTCCAATCTTCTCTCTCCCATATTTTCTCCCTACCCCTTTCAACTTTTCCAGTAGGGCATGGTGGATCCTTATGCACAAGTGCCTGTATACCTTATTTCTTAATTACATGTAAAATAGTATTAATATTAGTACATATATATATGTATATATATATATATATATATATTTAAATATTTGATTTTGAAACATTGAATTCCAGGTTCATTCCCTTCCTCCCTTGTCACCCACCTTTACTGGAAAGATAAGCAGTTCAGTATAGTTTATACATGGGTGGCTAATGCAAAACAATAACATAGTATATATATTGTGAAAGACTGACTATAGTTCCCTCCCTCCTATCCCACCTCCCACTTGTTCTATTATCTACTTTGATCCCATCCCTTTTCAAAAGTGCATGCTTCCAACTTCCCTCCCCCCCATCCTGCCCTCCCTTTCATCATTCCCCCTCTCATTCCCTTCCCCTCTACTCTCCTACAGGGTGAGATACCCTATTTATTGTGTATTTCATTCCCTCCTCAAGCCAAATTCAATGGGAATAGGGTTTATCTATTCCCTTTTGCCTTCCTATTCTTCCCCTCCATTGTAAACATTTTCCTTTGCCTCTTCTATATGAGATAGCTTACCCCATTCTGTCTCTCCCCATCTCCTCTCATTATATTCCTCTCTCACCTCTTAATTTCAACTTTTAAGTATCATCCCTTCCTGTTAAATTGGTCCCGTGCCCTCTATCTATGTATACCTGTAAACATATATACACACATTCACATATGTATTCATATGCCCATATACCCTCATATATTACATATATATATATATTCCCTTCAACTACTGAGAAAAATTTCGTAATTTACAATTATTGTTTTTCAATGTAGGAATGATAATAGTTCAACTTTGATAAGTTCCTTATGATTTCTTTTCCCTGTTTACCCTCTCATGCTTCTCTTGCTTCTTGTATCTGAACATCAAATTTTCTATTCAACTCTGTTTTTTTCAACAAGAATGCTTGAAAGTCCTCTATTCCACTGAATGACCATATTTTCCCCTGAAACATGATACTCAGCTTTGCTGGGTAGGTGACTCTTGGTTTTAATTCCAGCTCCTTTGACCTCCAGAATATCATATTCCAAGCCCTCCAATCCCTTAATGTAGAAGCTGCCAGATCCTGGGTTATCCTGATTGTGTTTCCACAATATTCAAATTGTTTCTTCCTGGCTGCTTGTAATATTCTCTCCTTAATCTGGGAATTCTGGAACCTGGCTATAATATTCATAGGAGTTTTCTTTTAGGGATCTTTTTCAGGAGGTGATCAGTGGATTCTTTCAATCTCTAGCTTGCCCTCTGGTTCCAAAATATCAGGTCAGCTTTCTTTGAGAATTTCCTGGAGAATGATTTCTAGCTTCTTACTTTGGTCATGGCTTTCAGGTAGTCCAATACTTTTTAAATTATCTCTCCTGGACCTATTTTCGAGGTCAGTGGTTTTTCCCATGAGATATTTCACATTGTCTTCTATTCTTTCATTTGTTTGGATCTGTTTAACAGCTTCTTGCTTTTCCATAAAGTCGTTAGCTTCCATTTGCTGCAATCTAATTCTGAAGCAATGATTCTCCTCAGTGAGCTTTTGAGGTTCTTTTTTCATCTGGAAAATTCGGCTTTTTAAGGCATTCTTCTCCTCGTTTCCTTTTTGAGCCTCTTTTGCCATTTGAGCTAGTCTGTTTTTTAAGGTGTGATTTTTTTCAATCAGGCTGTTGAGTCTCATTTAGTAATTTTCTTCCATTGTTCTCATTTCTCTTCCCAATTTTTGCTTCACTTCTCTTATCTGCTTCTTAAGGTCCTCTATGGCCTGTAACCAGCTCGTATTTTCCTTTGATGTTTTTGGTGCAGGAGTTCTGACTTCACAGTCTTCCTCCTGTTACATGCTTTGCTCCTTTTTGTCCCCAAAATAGGAGTTTAATGTTGGAATCTTCTGTCTGCCTTGTTTCCTTTGCCTGGTCATGTTGCCCCTCAGTCACTTGACCCCTGGGATTTTTGCTCCAGTAGGACCCTGCCACCAGACAGGGGAGCTTTCATCCCAAATGCTGGGGTTTTCTCAGCTGCTGAAGTTATTAGATGGATGCCCTCTCTGAGGCCCCCACATGCTCTGGTAAGCTGGTCATGTACCCCAGGACTTCCACCCTAGACCACAATCCTGATCCAAGAAGGTTAAAGAGAGATTACCCCTTAGCCTGGTCACTTGGTCCCACTATACTCTGCAGGCCAGAAGCTGAAGCTGCCACATGGTGCTGGTGTCTCAGAGGATTCTTGCCCCAGGGGCAAAAAACTGAGGCTCTCCCACTTACTGGGTCCCAAAATCCAGACTGCAGTGACCTCTTACTTTGTCCTTTGTATCTATATGTTGATAATTCTGGAAACGGTCACAGCTGCTGCTGATCTGTAGTCCCTCTGGTAGGTGACTGGTCAGGCCTGCCCTAGGGCAAAAACCTCCAGCTCATGGAGGACCTGGGCTGGGCTCCAAGAACACTACACTGGCCAGATTCCTTCCAGCCTGCCGGGATTTTCTCAGGGGCAGGTTAGCTTCTCTGTGTCATTTTGTGGGTTTCTTAGCTCCAAGGTTTGTTCAGAGTCCCCTTTTTAAATTGATTGGGGGAGGTGGAAGCCGGAGCCCTCAGAGTTCTTGCTTCTATTCCGACATCTTGACTTCATCCCTGCAAGTACTATTCTTAATATAGGAATATAGATGTTATATTGTGGAGCAAACTCTTTTTTAGGTAGCAAGTTAAGAGGCAATCTGAGGCAGACTAGGACTTGAGTAGCTAAAACATAAAACAAAATACTTTAGTTTTAAGTATTCAAGAAGGAATTCAGACTATGGTTTGTAGAAAGTTTCACACTTTAAAAAAAAAATCTACTCTATGCAAACTTAATAAAACATTTAGAAAATTCAAGTTTCTTCTGTGTTAATCCTCAGCCCTGGAAGGCCAAAGTGGTAGGGAGGGTGGGGAACATCAGGAACCTGTGAGCTACCTTCAAATATGTAAAGAGCTCTTGTTTAAGTGGTATCAATCTTGTTTTGCTCGATCCTGAAGGACTAAAAGTTGGAAGCAGCAGGGAAGTCAATTTCAATTCAACATAAGGAAAAATTTCTTAATAGTTGAAATTGTCCAAATGTGTAATCACATGCCTTTGGAAAAAGAGAGCTCCCTGTGCCTTGAAGTTATCCAAAAAGAGTCTAGATGATTATAGGTCTATGGTGCTTTTGTAGGAATTTATCCTCATCATAAGGGTTGTACTAGATTTTTAAGATTTCTTCCAAATCTATTAATCTAAGAAATATGTGTTGTTAGCTGGAAGTTACAGAAATACTTTATGACACAATGTCTTGCTCTAAGAAACTTATTGCTCATTTGGTGAAGCAAAACTAACATAGACAGGAGAAAAAAAGAAAAGAATTCTTAGCAGAAAACCATTTCTGAAAACATTAGAAATTCTGAGAATAGAGGTCATTATGGATAAGAATACAGAATTATAGACTGCCAAAGCTACCAGAGGCCTCAGAGATCATCAAGTCCAGGAGTTTTTAACCTTTGTGTGGCATGGCCCCTCTTTGGCACTCTGGTAAAGATTTTGCCTCCCTTCTCAGAATAATACTTTTTAAATGTATAAACTAAAACAGGATAACAAAAATCATAAAACAACCACATTGAAATAGTTATCAAAACATATGCCAACAAGTTCATGGATGCCAGATTAAGAACTTCTGATTCTAGCCTAATTTATCTAAATAGGAATTTCATTTAAAACAACTTATAAGTGCCCACATATGTGCTATTAAAGACTCTCAGTAATAGAGAACTTATTACTTTACTTGGGACTCTACTCTACTTTCAAACTTTTTTTAAAATTGACCTCTCTGCAACTTAAATTCATTATTTCTCTCCAGCTGTCAGGAACTAATTAAAACATCTAAATCCTTTGTAAAAATAATTATAATAATAGCTATCATGTACATAGTTTGCAAAGTGTTTTACAGATATCATCTCATTTTATCTTTGTAACAACCCTAGGATGGGGGGAGGGCAAGTGTTATTATTCTCCACATTATACAGATGAAAATTAAGCAAAGAGAAGTTAATTGACTTGCCCAGTCTCTTCAACTCCTTGAACACAGTTATTGTCTTTTACCGTCTCCCTTCCCTAAGCCTTTTCTTCTCCAAGCTAAACATTCCCAGTTCCTTCAAATACTTCCTGAATGGAATGATTTTTGAGTTTCTTCTGTTCTCTGAATGAACTCCATCTTCTTCATATCCTTTTGCAAATGTCTTCCCTCAAATATGTTGTGCAGATCTGAATACCTCTGATGTGGATCACTTCTTAACCTTTGAGATAAGAACAATTGTTTTTTGTTTGTTTGTTTTTACTGATACATCATTTATTTGGGTCATTGGAACTAGTTTCATAGAAGGGTAGGGGTCTCCTTGTGTGAATCATTATTATCCTTATTATTTTCCCAGCAGCTTTTGAAAATTGTAATAATAGGGGCAACTAGGTGGCACAGTAAATAAAGCCCTGGCCCCGGAGTCAGGAGGACCTGAGTTCGGTTCCGGCCTCAGACACTTAACACGCACAAAAAAAAAAAAAAACTAACTGCATAACCTTGGGCAAGCTACTTAACCCCAATTGCCCTTCAAAAGGCCAAAAAAAAAAAAGTAATAATAACCTAAATGAGTATAGTAGTTTAAGGTTACAAATACCTTTCATAATGTGTGAAGAAGGTCTTGGGTCTCAGATCTTGCTGACCTTTGTCTGTCTTCAAGAGATTGTACTGTTTCCTTGGAACATCGCCCTTGGCCTCAAGACTTTCTTTTTCTACTGTCTCTTAAACTTTCCTGATCTTTGAAACAAAATTTGACTAGAGTCTTGCTTTGTTGCTTAGGACCACAAATCTTCCCAGTCCTTTAGGTAACTTTCTTTCATCTTTTGTTGTTGCCTCTATAAGTGAATGACAGTGCCTAATATCTGACCCCTCAACTTTCTTATCTGTTAGATGTGTGGGAGCGCACATGTGCATGCACGCTCACACACATACATACATACACACACACACATTGATTTTTTAGGATTTATTCCCATGAAAAGAGAATATAGAAAATTAGAAACTCTAAAACAAGACATGGTAATTGAAGTTCTTATGTTAGTGATACTCTCATCTCCTTCTGCCATAGCAAGACTGGCTATACCTCCCGATCAGGGTTCTAGGGGGTGGCAATTAGGTGGCACATTGTAGAGAGTGTAGAACTTGAATCAGCAAAAATTTAAATAAAATCCAGTTTCAGACACTTACTAGTTATGTGACCCTGGACAAATCACTTACCCTCTGCCTTGATTTCCTCAGTTGTAAAATGACAACAATAATAGCAGGCTATGGCAAGGATGAAATGAAATGACATATGTTAAGCACTTTACAAACTTGATTATGACATTTCTTCATCCTCCTTATCTTCATTTTCCTTGAGGGGTTGGGCTCTCTCTCCTCTTATGTCATTATCATGAAGCCCTACTCAGCTGCCAGTGATTAGTGCCCCAATTCCATTCAACCAATTAATGTGAATTAGCTTTTATAGAGGGATATTTACTCTGAAGGTATAGCAAGAAGAGAAATGTAAATATTTGCCCCAAACACCTAGTGGCATGGTCTTTTCTATACCACCTTGGACCGTGGGAGAACTGGCTCAGACTTAAGCCTTTCTACATAACATTTGCCCCAAGTTCACTTCCAAATGTGGTATATTGGATAAATGGATGAGTCTGACTTTCTGCTAGACTAAACTGAATAGAACATTCAAGATTTTATTTCTCAGTATCTAGCTTTCGGCACATATTGGTGTGGACTAAACTCCTGGATTTCTAGTGGTTTGCTCATCTGACATTTTGAAGCTCACAAAGTAATATCCCTTTCTAGTCTCCTTTGCTTAAAACAGGAAGGAATAAACTCAGAGACAAAGAATAGAGGTGTTTATTCAAAGGCCGCATGTTGGCATCAGATAACAAAGGTCTGAGACTTCTCCCCTTACAGCATCATCTCCCTCAATAAAACATAGACAGACCAGACAAATATCAACTGAGAGAAAGGGCCTGGCTAATTAGTGCTTTTTGAAGTAACCCAAGTTCTGGCTCCATAGCCAATCAAAAAATTTGTCTTCTACACATAGTTTGTTGTCCAGTTGTGCCCAACTCTTCATGACTTCATTTGGGGTTTTCTTGGCAAAGATACTGAAGTGGTTTGCTATTCCCTTCTCCAGATCATTTTACAGTTGAGGAAACTGAGGCAAACAGGTTTGAATGACTTGCTCAGGGTCACATGTTTGAGGCCACATTTGAACTCAGGTCTTCCTGATTCCCCGAGGTGGTGCTCTAGCTACTCACCACCTGGTTTTCCCATGGTTAATATACCAGGATAATTAATAGAATGCCTGTTCATCTTCAAAAGTTCACAAGTGAATTATATCATCTGAGCACTTTGTACATGATTGTAAGTTCTGGGCTTTTTGACCAGTACAAAAGAAACAAAAAACAAAATCACAGTCATTCCTCAACCAACTGTGATCTATGCTTTTACAACTAGTCAGAAAGTTCCTGAGACCTAGAATTTTTTTTTCATTACAATCTCTCACATATAAATCCACTCCATGACGTCTAATTCCTTCGGGGCTCCTAAGAAGAAAGGAAGGGAAGAAGCATTTATTAAATATCTACTATGTGCCACATACTGTGCTAAGCACTTTTTTTGGTAAGGGTGTGGGTAAGGTAAGGTAGCTGGGGTTAGGTGACTTGCCCAGGTCCCACAGCTAGTAAATATTGCTTATCTGTGGTTAGATTTGACCCCTTGTCCTCCTGATTCTGGGGCTGGTGCTCTATTCACTGTGCCCCCTAGCTACCCTGCTGTGCTGAGTACTTTTTAACAAATATAAATCTCATCTGAACCACAAGACAATTCTGCAAGTAAGTACTACTATCATCTCCATTTTACATTTTATTAAACTGAGGTAGATAGAAATTTGTGATCTTCCTAAGATCATATTAATAGTAAATGTCTGAGGCCAGATTTGAGCTCAGATCCTCCTAACTCTAGGCTCAGATCTCTATCCATAGTGCTACTAGCTACATCTAGAATGACTTTTTTCATCCAAGACTACTTGCATCTGTTGCCACCTTTTATACTAAGAGTGTAAAGGTCTCTCTGCTACATAGACAGCATCCTCTTAGGGCAGCTACTATGGCTGAAGAGCACCTGGTGACTCACTGTTCCATATAGCTGCATCATGTCAAACTTTGTCAACCATACCAGGACAGGTATGTCTCCTAAAACATTGGAATATCACTAGCCACACCTGCTACTAATTTTACTCAAACTCTCTACAACTTCTGAGTGACCAGAGAAAGAGGAGAGGTAATTTCACCAACTCAAGTGATGCTTACCAACCTTCAAGCTACATTCTGACTTACCTTATCCAGTGAAGCAGACACCTCAGCATAGCTATAAGGTCCAAATTATCTCATATGAAACTATAATATACTATGCTTAATCTCTGCATTTTTTTCTTCCTGAAAACTGTATATAATAGACCAATACTCACACTATAGTCTCTGATAATGAATTATAGTTTAAGAAGCTTGAAGATTTTCAAATGAGGTTAAGTGACTTGGTAAAGGTCATACAGATAGCACACATCAGAGGTAGGATTTGAGCCTTAGGTCATAAGCATATAGATTTAGAGGAGATACCAACTAGTTCAGCCCCTTCACTTTATGATTGTGGATGCTAAAGCCTAGGGAGGTGAGGTTAACCTATTTGACCAAGAGTATATAGAAAATGCATGTCAGTCCAATCCTTTAAACATCTATTAAACACCTACTACGTGTTAGAGGCAGCTAGATGGTACAGTGGATAGAGCATCATGTCTGGAATCAGGAAGATCTGAGTTCAAATTTCACTTCAGATACTTAATAGCTATGTAAACCTGAGCAAGTAACAACCCCTATTTTCCTCAGTTCTTCATCTGAAGGAAGGAAGGAAGGAAGGAAGGAAGGAAGGAAGGAAGGAAGGAA
>NW_027187419.1:26438177-26449678 GCF_028583685.1 Petaurus breviceps papuanus | reverse complement strand
AAGGAAGGAAGGAAGGAAGGAAGGAAGGAAGGAAGGAAGGAAGGAAGTAAGGAAGGAAGGATACACTGGAGAAGGAAATGGCAAAATACTCAAGTATCTTTGCCAAGAAAACTTCATGGAAGATGGCAGAGTAAAAGCAGGAACTTGCTTAAGATCCCACACCAAACACCTCCAATACCTGTAAAATATGACTCTAAACAAATTTTAGAGCTACAGAACACATAAAATGACAGAGAAAAACATATCTCCTGTTGAAGGCCACCTGGCAGGCCTCCAGGAAGTGTCTATCACACCAAGTTGTGAGCTAAGCAGTCCCATGTGAGCCATACTGGCCAAGACCCAGGACAGCCCTGACGAGCAGCACAGGCTGACCAATGCAAACTTCAGGAGAGTGAATCATCATCAGTTGTGGAAGTTTCCAGACTATTCAAGCCATAAATGGCAAAGAGAAAATAAAAGGTCAGTAGGGAACTGGTGGAATGTGGAGGCAGAAGAGTGCAGTCTGGCCCCTGTCCCTTGGGCGAGAGGTGGAGGAGGCATGGGGTCTGCAGCCGCTGCCACATGGCTGCCTTTATGTAAACCAATGACTATGACCTAAATTCCTGATGAGATTCTAGAATGTATTAATACATGTTTCATTTTTCTTTTTATTCCTAGTATCTAGCATAATGTCTGAGACGTATTAGGTCTTTAATAAATAATTAATACTTGATTGATGGATTAAATGTACCTTTTGTTAACATATAGAAAGGAAGGTGATGATCTCAGAACCAGCCTGGATTGATCAAGAATATGTGAAATTATTTCCATTTCTTTTTTGACAGTTACTAGGACCTTGTTGATTAGGTGAATTTGAAGAAATAGTAAATTTCAGCAGCATATTTGACATAGAGTTTTATTTTATCCTTTTAGAGAAGAAGAGGGGATGTGACCTACATAATAAAATGGCTAATTGAAATCAGAATATGTTACAAGATCTAACTAAAGAGTAGTGATTAATAGACTAATATAAATATAAACATAGGTTTCTAGTGGTACACCACAAGGATCCGTTCTTGGCCCTGTACTAGTGAATATTTTTATCAAGGACTTTGACGAAATAATAGATGGCTTGAATGTTAAATATGGAAATGACACAAAGCTCCTTAGGATGTTATACGATCGAATCAGAAGCAAAAATCCCTTTTGGCTAATACTTCCCTAAACACACTCAAAGGATGACAATGTAGGGAACCAGGCACCTTCTTTCTAATCCTTGCAAAATTCTAATAAAAGATCATAATTCTTTATTGAACTAAATCCATTTATAGATAAAAAAAGAATCTGTAGGTATTATTTAGTTGTCTTTCTTAAATGGCTTTTAAAGAATTTCTTACAAAAGCACCTTAAGATTTAGGATGAATTTTTACCATACACTATAAATTTCCTATTTTCTAAAGACTTCATTTCAAATATAATTGATATTTGGGATACAACTTTGTATGTGTGTATTAATGAATACTGGACCTCAGATTCCTTGATTATTAAATGAAGGGGTTAGTGTAGATGATTCTGTAATGTCTCTTCCCGCCCTAATAATCCAGGTTTCTCTGCCTTGGATTGGAAACGATGCCTGTATAATTGCTGAAATTACAATGAAAGATTATACTCTTTCTTTATTAACATAACTATGTTAGTAAGAACTTACCTGCCTGTCAACAAACAGAAATATTAAAAGCTAATGTTTTATATTAGATATTTAAAGAAAGAATAATGCAATTTTGGAGAGGCATTTTTAAGGCTTAAACAGGTGAGTAGCTGCACATGTCCCACAAGATTTTAATCTTACATTTATAAATTCAGAATTAGGGAAATGGGTTCTTCTGTGATGTTATTTCTTGTGTGTGTATGTATGTGTGTGTGTGTATTCATTTGTGTGGCAGATAGGGAAAAGGAATTGAAGCTAGAGGACCATTTGAATTATTTCCCAGAGTGAGGTTTGTTTAAAATCCCCACATTATATTAAGAATGTTTAAAAAATACCTCTAAGATATTAAACAGATAAATGTCTTAGGCTTTCCATCTATGTCAGTAATCACAAGAGGTATTATGAGTATTAATGTGATAATGACTTTGAGGCACTCTAAAATCCTTGAACAAAAGACATTATTTAAGTGCCAGCTGTGATTTCCTTTGGTGACTGGTTATTTTCCTCCAAGAGGTGGTTGCATTTTTGTGGTTGACATGGGTGCCTGACTGGATTGGTTTGCAATATGTTTTGGAGTTGTTATATATGATCCTCAGACTCTCCACACATGGACCATTAAAGTAATACCTGTAAACCTGTCAAAGTAGGAAGCCTAGACTTCCTGGTGGAATGTAAATCACCTCTCTTTCTCATCCCCATGTTATTTCCTTGCTTTCTACTTACCTCTAGGGCTGCAATTTGGGAGTTTCCTGAAACTTCTTCTTAGGGCTAGAAAAAAGTCCTGGCTGATGGTCATTAACTATAAAAGAGTGAACACTGAAAAGTGACAAGGTGCAAAGGTTGGCAAGCATTGCTTTCATTCCAGCACCTGAATCCTTTAAAATAAAGGAAAGGCTCTTGCTTTTGCTCTTTGTAAACCAATCATGCCCTCAATTTGACAGATCTTTGAACAAGTGAACAATTTTCTCTAAGCACCTAGAAGGAATAACTTAGCAAGGAGCTGGAGATATGCAGACTAAGAGGATTTGTCTTATTAATAAAGTGGTGAGAAGAAAGAAAATGCACAAGATGAATTTTGACCATGCACTTTACTGTTATGGGTTTTTGAATGGTTGACAAAAATTGAATGTTCCTTAGCTTTTCCTCTTTCTAATTATATGGTTATTGACATGTAACATAAATGTTTCTTCTTATCCTTAGCATTTAGTAGTAATTGTTTATCTGAAGAACTCTTGGGAGAAAAAAAAAACAGCTATGAATAAGTTAAAATCCACAGATCAATCCCTTTTCAAACAAAAGGCATGCATACTAATCTACCAACTGTCATGATTTGTGACTTCATAGGAGTTCAGGAATATTTTCAGAAAACCTTACCCTCAGAAACCCTTCATTCCTTCTCCAACCACCTCTTTTCTAACCTGTTTGCCACTATCTGACCACACTTCCCCCTTATTTCCCCATCACTGGTTCTGGAACTATTATAAACCTTGATCAAATCTACCCTTCCCTTGACTTGGAATGATGTATATTAATATATAATCCCCTTTGCCCTAATCACCAATCCCTAAATTTGCAGGCTCAGAGTGCCCCTCCTTGGCCACCTTTTCCCTTCTCTGATGTTTTTGGTTTCCCCCCATTAAAATTTAAACTTCTCAAGGGCCAGGTCAGTCTTTGCTTTTGTTTCTGTATCTTTAGCACTTAATGTTAAGGTACTTAAATTATTTTTCTCTCCCTCATTTACTCATTCATCCAATAAGAATTTTTAGTTCTTGTTGCTGACTAAAAGCTAACATTTGGTTAGTTAAAGATTTTCAACATAGTTTCCATATTATATCATTTGGTCTTTGCAAAAACCTTCTGAATTAAATGCAATTACATTAAACCCCAGTTTACAGATAAGGAAATTGATACTGAAATGTTATATTATTTTGTCAAGATCACCCTGCTATGGAGTCAGGGGCCTGAATGAGAATTCTAACCTACATTTCCTAGATTCCAAGCCCAGGACTCTGTCCATTTTGATAATCATCTAAATGTGCAACCACAATGGTACAGTGACAGCAAGAAGGGAAAAGTGTGAGGAAAACATAGGGAAAGAGAGCCTTAATGAGGTTGACTTGGAGCTTGAGGAGAGTGGAAGAGGTGTGTAGAAGGCACTGAAGAAATACTTCTTTTTCTCCACATTTTTGCTTAGTGACTAATCATAATAAAATTCACTCCTGTGTAGTATTTTAAGATTTATTAAATGCTTTCTTCAAGACAACCCTATGAAGTAGGTAGTGAAATTACTCTTATACACATAGTAAAACCAAGGCACTGACAGATGAAACAACTTATCAACATTCACACAGTTAGCAAATGTCTGAGGTAGAATTATCTCATGACTGTCTTCTAAGTCAACACTTTCCATTATAACATTGCTTTTAGAGCTCTCTGAGAGATGACAACTTAAAACCTGGAAGAGACTTACATACTGATTTATTGTTTATGAAATACTTAAAGTTCTTTAAAGCAAGATGCTTTTTAGATAACAGGAATACCATTAGCCATAAAGTTGTGGTACCTGGCTCTGTAATCTACTGGGTTAGTAAATTTTTTTTAGACTGACCAGATGTTCAGTCAAAAAGTGCCTTCTCTGCCCCAATATTCCCCATGAACTTGAATGTCCTTAGCTTCTGTAGCTAAAACAAAGTTTCAAGGAATAACATTTTCCTGCTTTGAACTTGCCTTCTTTCTACCCCCTCTTTCCTAGAGGGTTCAGGGCTGGCAGTTTATAACTCAAGGAACTCTCATATTCTATGACTGAAGAAGGGAGTGGACAGTCCTGCAGTTCTGGGTTTTAGAAGAGTCTTATTTGATTGACCAAAACACACACACACATATGTGTGTGCATATATGTATGTATATGTACACACACATACATGTGTGCATATGTATGTATATACATGTGTGCATATGTATATGTGTGTATGTGTGTATATACATATACATGTGTGTAGGAGATGTATCAATGAATTTTGTAAAATCTCATGTTTGTATGCTATAGAATAGAGTTGTATAGGGTCCCAGTGTATCACTCCTCTAAATCTTTGTAAGAGGGTTATTCAGTTAAATCAACCATATGAAACATGCAGAACATAGGTCACTATTAGTTTCTGATCAAATGGATGAGTCCAGCACCTCCATCTCCAGTCAAATTGATGGAACAACGGGAGCTACTAGTGAGTGGTTGATTGAAGAGTCAACCATTCTTCCTAGTGGTCAGTAGAAATTCTCTGTTTGTATTCTATGGAGCTATCTGCTTTTGCATATTCAATCTTCTCCTTTTTCCCTTGTGTTTTCTTTCAAAGTAAAGAAAGGAGAGCATGGAGAATATGTGGGGTTACATTCAGATGTCTAGAGCTAGAGATAGAACATATAGATAGAGGTAGATGTATAGATATAGAACCCGTCTCAGATTCTGGAACTCTCTCATCATTGGTGCAAATGATTGCCCTACCTTGCATGAGAGGTGGACTAGTGTTAGCCAAGAGATAATGACAGCTCTTGCCAAATGGCAAGAGCTTACACGTCCACCCCCTCCCCCACCTCATTACACAAATATTGACTGGAAGTGTCATAGAAGCAGTGTTCTACTAGGTTTGTTCTAGAAATAGGTCACTGTAAACACTTGGAGGGACTTGTAATAACACTTCACTGAACTCAGAAAGCCTCTGAAGAAGGTCCCTCAGCCAAGTTAAAGAAGTTTTCAGTGATCTCTATTTCTCACCTGACAAAAGGGTGACTCTCTATTCAATTTTATCCTTTATTTACCAGTCACTTATTAAGCACCTCCTATTGCCAGAATCTAGAGGTACAATTACTTTGTACCCCATTTTTTTCTATGAAAAGAGGTAACTTCAAAAGCTGATTTCTATAGCACTTTAAAGCTTAAAAGACTTTCCTCATAATAACCATAAGAGAAAGGTAAGCCAAAGATTATCATCCCCATTTCACAGATTTAATGTTCCAGATGGTATATGGATTTGTCCTGTTCATATAGCTAGTAAGCATTAGAGCCAGGCTTCAAACTTAGGACTCCTAATTAGAAATCCAGGACTCTCCATTTTACCAGACTTGCTAAATTCTCTCTACATCCTCCCTTGCCCCCTTCATCCTCTAATGATGTTTTATCTTGAATTTTAACATTTCCCAGAGATGCCAAAGTTAGATAGGTCACCTATTATGCAACCCAGCTAGGGGATTAGTGATGCCTTAGGAATATTTTTGCTCTTTGGAAGCAGTAACTTCTGATTACCCAAGTTCTGAAAGCACACTTTATAAATATCAGAAGCCCTTTCAGCTGAACAGTGTGCAATATTATAATTTTACCCTTTTGATGGAGTTTGGGGAACTGGACTTGGAATCCTCTGCTACTTCCTCAGGTGGAAAGCACTGTCACTTGTGAAATGAGGCAGAAAGGAGTCTGGGAGGTGTTGAAACAGGCTGGGTGTGTGAGGAGCTGAACAGTGCGGGAGCCCTTCCAGTCGCTGCACATTCCTCTGAACAAATCTTTGAAGCTCTCCCTTTGTCTTCAGTTCTGCAAGCATGACTGTGCTGCCTGGCAATGGGAGAGCTGGGCCGTGTTCCTCAGGCACTTAGGCAGAGAAGCAGTGTGTCAGGGCTGAGGTGATTAGTGTCACAGCAGCTGTAGGCTAATGAAATGGATGCCTCTGTGGTTTGTTGGCTTAATTGATGGGAAAGGGGTCATGGTTGAGCCTATGTCTCTGTTGCTATTTGTCTCCATTCTGGAAACCTAGGACCAATGGGAACTGATTGGTGTCAGAACATTCTCTCTTGGCTTGACGCTCATGTTAGCGCTCCACTTCTCAGGAAGTTAATGTACTAATCAACCCTTGTTCGCAAACTGATCTGTGCGGGGAATGTTGGCAGACTGAGGAATGTAGTATCAGGAGCAAAGAGAGCAGCCCCTTCTCATGTGGCATCTTTCTTAGAAATGTCATAGACATTATCCCCCTGCTCTTCACGTTACAGTCACCTGAAAATCAGGGCAGCTGTTGTAACCTCTGACCGTGATAGAGAAACTGAGGGAAAAATGCTGTGTCCTAGCAAGGTCATTATGCTAGTGATGGACTGAAAAGTATTTTGCATTTCTTTGTTTTAGCACCCAGTTCTAATGTTTCCATGTTTCTTTGACACTCTCTTCTTTCTCTTTCCATGACATTGCTTTCTCCTAGTTTTTCTCCTACCCGCTGGACCATTCATTTTCTCTCTCCTTTGATGGATCCTTTTCACTTAGCATAGTGCCTGCCACATAGTAAATATTAAATAAATGTTTATTGATTGTTTCATCTACCTTCCACCTGCTAATAGTGAAGAAAGTCCACCAGGTCTCTGCCCCGGGCCCTCTTCTCTTCTCCATTTGTGCTGTTTCACATGGTGATCTCATCAGCTTACATAGATTAAATAATTCTTTCCATGCTGATGATGCTCAGATCTACTTGTCCAGGCCTAAACCTTTCTCCCAATCTACTGTCTTGCATCTATGACTGTTAAAATGGATCTCCCATAGACACCTTAAATGCAATATGTCCAAATATGAAATCATCACATCCCCTCCCCCAACCAAATACTCCCCTCTTCCTAACTACCTCATTACTGTGAGGTTATAACCTGCCTCCCAGTCATCCAAGCTTACAACCTAAATGTCATTCTTTGCTCCTCACTCTCTCCCCATGCCCTATCTAATTGATGGTCAAGTCTTGTTATTCCTACCTTAATAACATCCCTGAAATACCCCTGTTTCACTCCTCTAACATTGCAGCCTCCCTTGTCAACTCATGCCTGGATTACAGCAGTAGGCTGCTGGTTGGTTTCTCTGCCTAAAGTCTCTCTCAAGTCTACTCCCTTCTCCTATTAAATATGCTCCAGTGACTCCCTGTTACCCTCTAGGATAAAACATAAAATCCTCTATTTGGCCTTCAAAGTCCTTCATAACTTTCCACCCACCCTCTGCTAAGCACATAACTTTATATACCTTATTCCCTTACACATTTACTCTGTGACCTAGTGACAGTGACCTTCTTGCTGTTATTTGCCACTCCATCTCCCAACTCTGGGAATTTTCACTGTCTGTCCCCAATGCCTGGTACATTCTCCTTCCTCATCTCTGCCTCCTGGCTTCCCTGGATCACTTAGAGTTTCAGTTAAATGCCTGATTTCTCCAAGAAGCTTTTACCAATCCTCTTTAATCTTAGTGTCTTTTCTCTGATTTATCATGTAGATATATGATAGATAGATTATTTCTATATCTATAGGATATATCTATAAATCTATGTAGGATATCTATGCATGTATCTATCTATCCATATATATGAATATACATGGATAAATGTATGTAACATATATACACATATAAATAATCTTACTTATACAAAGTTGTTTTATATTGCCTTTCCATTAGATTGTGAGTTCCTGGAGAGCAAGGACTTTTTATTTTCTGCCTTCCTTTCTCTCCCTACAACTTAACATAATGGCTTGTTACATAGTAGGTGCTTAATAAAGGCTAGTTGATTAACTGACTGACTTAGTGAGCACTAAATAAATGATTATTGAATTGAATTATTTCCCTAAATAATGACACTTAAAGTGGATTGTCAGTTATCAGTATTAGTATATTTCTTCCATCATTACAGAATTATAGATCTAGAAGGAACATGGAGAGATTACATAGTCCAATTTATTTGTCTACAATAATCTATACCATTTCAGAGACATGTTCATTTTTTTTTGCTTTTTAGAGGTCAATTGGGGTTAAGTAACCTGCCCAAGGTTACATGGCTAGTTTGTGTGTGTGTGTGTGTGTGTGTGTGTGTGTGTGTGTGTGTGTGTGTGAAGTGTCTGAAGCCGGAACTGAACTTGGGTCCTCCTGACTCCCGGACTGGGGCTTCACTCACTGTGCCACCTAGCCCCCCCATATTTTTTCTTTAAGATAGTCCCATACCAGCAGACCCTAGGTTAGGGTGATAAATTTCATGTGCCTTTTGTACTTTTTAAAAAATATTCAACCTTATGAAATCATCAGGTATTAAGAACTTAAATTGTCAGAGGAAAGAGTAATAACTCTGGAATTAGAGGAACTGAGTCACCATTGTCACCATTGTTCTTTAGCCATTTCAGATGTGTCTGACTCTTTGTGACCCTATTTAGGGTTTTATTGGCAAACATACTGGAATGTTTTGCCATGTCCTTCACCAGCTCATTTTACAGATGAGGAACTGAGATAAACAGGGTTAAATGACTTGTCCACAAGCTAGTGCCTGAGGTAGGATTTGAACTCAGGAAGAAGAGTCTTTGTGACTCCAGGCTTGGCACTCTATCCACTACACCACTTTGCTGTCACATTGCATGGAAAACAAAAAGGTTGGCCATTTCTAAGTCCATAATAATATAATCCCATATGTGACCTTGGGAAAGTCATTTAACTTCTCTGGACCTCAATTTTCTTACTTGTAAAATTAAAGGATTGGACTAGATGGCTTCTGAGGTCCCTTCCTGGAGTATTTTTAATTCTATGACATGTGGATAGTGACAGAATGGGACAAGTATTAGACTATGGAGCATAGAGAACTTTTGTTCTGTATCTAATCAACTTTGTGACCTTGGACAATCATTTATTGTTTTTTTTATTTAATATTATCACCTATAACATAGGAATAATGAATGTTTCCAGGAAGGAATAAATAAGGCAATTTATATGTCTCCCCATTCCTCTTGGGTGTTCTTTGTGCCTCCCTTTTTTATTTATCATATTCAACTTTATACTGTAGTTATTTTGGTCCTTCTCTTATCATTTTATTAATTTGGCAACATTACTGCTATTTTATCATGTTTCTGTGTGTGTGTGTGTGTGTTTGTGTAGCAGCAAGTACCCCAGCATCCCCAGGGTAGCTGCCAACACAGGTTCTTAGATCTGCTTTTCTAAAGGAAAGCAACTCAAAATGGGTTAACAATCTTGCTTTAATCAATCAAACATATCATTTACCTAGTTCAGGGGAAAAAGGTCAGCACCCTGAACTTCAGAATATACAGACAGAAACATTTCAAGTAGACAGGCCTCCAACTGTCCAACCATTACATCCATACCAAACCACAGTTACCAGAGAGGGAAGCATCAACAAATGGGTTTTTCAAAGCCAGGGGCCTCTCAACGGCTGCCCAGAGTATCATCTGGTCAAATTACACAACACTTCTCAAAGTGAGCCCCAAAACAAAATCTCACATAAGGGATCATATAGCCTTCTCCTGGGTCAGAGAATGTAACAACCCTCTTGACCCACTTCCCAATCACAAAGCACCAAGGTGTGGGCGGTCCTGAAAAACAAGCCTTCCACTACAGGCTTCAGGTGCACTTAATCTAGGAACAGGGAAGATCTTAAAAATGTACCTTACAGTGTGTGAGTGTGTGTGTGTGTGTGTGTTTGTGTGTGTATGTTCCCCTACCTGCTTTCCCACTTTCCACATCTTCCTCTGGGAATTAAAATCAAATCAAAACATTATCCTGAATATTAGCTTGAGTTTATTTCTTGTTATATATATATTCATATAGATGTATTCTAAACCTTAACCTGACACCAATAGTTATAAATTAAACCCTACCTGCTTCCCCTTAAACTATTATTAATTAAATTAAATTCAGTATATATTTATTTAATTATAAATAGGTTGTGAGACACTGTGGTAAGTAGTGAATACACAAAGATAAGAAGCAACAGCAGCTGCCTTCAAGGAGCTTACATTCTACTAATTGAAGATTTGTAACTGTATGTTGAATCAGTTATATTTTAGCCCTGAACCAAGCCTGGGAAAAATGATGTTCATCTGCTTTTTAACTGTTGCAAGGGTGGGGACCTGTAGCCTCAAGGCCACATGTGCCCTTTGTGATAGTAATGGCAATTAAAGATTCCCCTGTATTGGCTTGGTTTTCAAATTGATTGTATTAAAACCCAGAGTTTGTTAATCCCACCTGTGGGATGGGCTTGTTGATGTGAAAAGAAAGTCCTGAAGTGGGAGGAGCTGGTGATGTAGATTTGGAGAGACAAGAGAGAGGCGGAAGTTCTTTTTGGAAGCAGCACCTCGTGGAGAGAGAGAGAGACTAAGAGATTGCTGGTGGCCGCTTTGAATTGCCCTGGACTTTTGAGACCTGCCCCCTGAGCTGCCAAGGACTGAGGAGACATGGCTGTTTTGCTGGTACTTTGTCTGTCTGTTTTGATGTTATTTTGCCAGATTTGTCCACTGGTGAAAGACTGTCCTGTTGAAGAAGTCCTGGAACCTGGCATTTGGTTAAGAAGGCCTGAGACTGTCCTGCAGACAGAGAGTGAATACTGTCCACTGGTGAGGGACAGTACTGTTGTTGCAGGGGTCTGGAGACTGTCCGGCAGACAGAATGAACACTGTCCACTGGTGAAGGACAGTGCTGTTGTTGCAGGGGTCTGGGAGCCTTTCTGTTGGTTCAGAAGCCCTGAAGAAGGATTTTCTTGTTGTATGTTTACAGAAATCCTGGGAGAGGGCTTTGCTAATGTGTTCAGGGGTTCTAGGACTGTTCTACAGACAGAGGATAAATTCATGAAGGGACTGGCAATGTATCTTATGGCCTTGCTAAGCCTTGTCTCCCCAGGAACTAAGATTGCTGAGAACTTTCCTCGTGTCAAGATGAAGAAAAGACCTCCATTTGGGTATTAAGTGCTGTGTTTAAACTTGATGTAACTCTGGGGTAGATTCAGTTGTGATCCAGGGGTGGGGAACTTTTGACCTT
>NW_027187419.1:26376468-26438167 GCF_028583685.1 Petaurus breviceps papuanus | reverse complement strand
AAGGTCAAAAGTTCCCCACCCCTGGATCACAACTGAATCTACCCCAGAGTTACATCAAGTTTAAACACAGCACTTAATACCCAAATGGAGGTCTTTTCTTCATCTTGACACGAGGAAAGTTCTCAGCAATCTTAGTTCCTGGGGAGACAAGGCTTAGCAAGGCCATAAGATACATTGCCAGTCCCTTCATGAATTTATCCTCTGTCTGTAGAACAGTCCTAGAACCCCTGAACACATTAGCAAAGCCCTCTCCCAGGATTTCTGTAAACATACAACAAGAAAATCCTTCTTCAGGGCTTCTGAACCAACAGAAAGGCTCCCAGACCCCTGCAACAACAGCACTGTCCTTCACCAGTGGACAGTGTTCATTCTGTCTGCCGGACAGTCTCCAGACCCCTGCAACAACAGTACTGTCCCTCACCAGTGGACAGTATTCACTCTCTGTCTGCAGGACAGTCTCAGGCCTTCTTAACCAAATGCCAGGTTCCAGGACTTCTTCAACAGGACAGTCTTTCACCAGTGGACAAATCTGGCAAAATAACATCAAAACAGACAGACAAAGTACCAGCAAAACAGCCATGTCTCCTCAGTCCTTGGCAGCTCAGGGGGCAGGTCTCAAAAGTCCAGGGCAATTCAAAGCGGCCACCAGCAATCTCTTAGTCTCTCTCTCTCTCCACGAGGTGCTGCTTCCAAAAAGAACTTCCGCCTCTCTCTTGTCTCTCCAAATCTACATCACCAGCTCCTCCCACTTCAGGACTTTCTTTTCACATCAACAAGCCCATCCCACAGGTGGGATTAACAAACTCTGGGTTTTAATACAATCAATTTGAAAACCAAGCCAATACAGGGGAATCTTTAATTGCCATTACTATCACACCCTTCTAGGTCCTTGGGTGAGGTCTTTTAACTGATTCCAAGTTTTATAGAACAAACCCTTTTATTAAGAGGACTTGTTCTATGAAGTTTAGATTAAGGCAAAGGGCCACACTTGAGGACTTAGAGGGCCATATGTGGCCTCGAGGTCACAGTTTTCTCATCCCTGGCAGTGATTCATTTTATTTGTCCTAAATCTACCTCCTTCAAATTTTGGAAAGTCTAAGGTCTCATAGAGAATTTTCTCTTTGGTTTTCAGCAATTTTAATGTAAATAAGTCACATATAGCTATTGGTCCTTTTGGTGGTTAGGAGATAGTACAACTTTTCTTATTCATAAAGGGCTTGTATTTCCTTTTTTTTTTCAACTAGGAAGGTTAATGACAACTTGATTTACCGGCTAGGCTCCACACCCTTTTATGGTATATGATGGGGAAGGTCGGAAACTGCTGATCATAGAGTAGATTTGGGTTTGGCTGAATTTTCCTATTTAGCCACAGATTGCTTATAATAGAATATAGGAACATTCTTTGTGTGTGCATTCCTTGCAGTCATTCATGGCTCAGGACAGTGAAGGCAAGCAGACATAGTCCTGTGCTTTGGTGTTCCCAGGATTTACTCTGGCTGTCATAGAGCCTGGTATTGCTCTTACTTAACCTAATGCCAAAGCTGGGAATGCAACTTGCTGAGACTATAGTCCAAAATGTTAACCACTAGCTGCAACATGTCCCCTTGTGAGCTATGGGCATATTTTGTCTTTGAAAACTGTTCACCATAATTTTCACTCAATACTCAAGTTCATTATCATTTTAGAACAGAGACATGTTACTTTGGGGATTCTCTACCTTTAGGACGAGGACAATATTATTACTTCTTCCCATTGGTTATAGAGGCTTGACTTGGAATAATTTCAAGTGTCTTATTTTGGAAAGAGAATCAGGAAGGGAAAAAGAAAAATGTAATTCTTCAAGAGGTGAACAATTTCATCTATATTTGTCTATGTGTATATGTATGTGTGTGACAAAAAAGGGGGAAGAGAGAGAGAGAGGGAGGAAGGGAGAGAGAGAGAAAAAGAGAGAGAGAAAGAGAGAGAGAGAGGGAGAGAGAGAGAGAGAGAGAGAGAGAGAGAGAGAGAGAGAGAGAGAGAGAGAGAGAGAAATTGATTTGATTTGAATTCAGGTTCCTTTCAGCTCTAAAATTGTTCCATAGGTGCATCTAGGTGTAATGGTAATGGTAATTTGAATATCTTCCCTGCCCCTTAATAGACTTAAGGGAATTTGAAGACCTTCCCTGCCCTTAATAAGTCAAATGTAATCACATGGAGCCCATGGTGGGAGGATGGAACAGAAAGGTGGAGCAGGAAGGAGGAAGGGAGGATACAAGCAGAGCTGGGAGCAGGCAGCTTGGAGGCAGAGCAGCCAGCCTGAGTGAGAGAGGGGCATTTTTGCTTAAGGATGTCTTCTTTGTTTTGAAGGCCTGATGGAAGGAATGCTTGGAGATGTCATTGCTCACTGCATTGGTTATGTGTACCAACTTCTTGGTTGCTAGGATGGATTTGGCTTTCTGGTGTTGGGATTTGGCTTTCTGGTTTTTGATTCTGTCTTCCATGTTGAGAGTCTGTTACACTTTGTGATTCAGAACTACACCAGCAAATTTAAAGCTTCAATGGGTGTTGTGAATATTGCATTGGTGTTTTACTAGGTAGAAACTAATTTGTTTTATGCATATTATCAACATTTCTGATTTTTAATTTTCTTATCTGTAAAATATGGATAATAACCCCTTTCCTCACTTTATTAATTCAAGATTGTTATCCTTTAAAAAAAAAGCAATTGGGGTTAAGTAACTTGCCCAAGGTTACACCACCAGTTTTTTCTGTGTAGGTGTTAAGTATCTGAGGCCAGAACTGATCCTGGGTCCTCCTGACTCCGGGGCCAGCATTCTTACTCACTGCAAAACCTAGCCTCCCCTTTTTATTTTATTTTTTTGCTTTCTAGAGGGCAATTTGGGTTAAGTGACTTGCCCAAAGTCACATGGCTAGTTTTTGTGTTAAGTTTCTGAGGCCAGATTTGAACTCAGAATCCCCTTTACTCCAGGGCTGGTGCTCTATTCACTGCACCACCTAGCCACCCTAATTGTTATCCTTATAACAATCAAAGGTTATTAGTTACTCTCCTCCAGAGTTCTGTCCAATTTATCAATATTCTTCCTAAAGTTTGGCACCCAACAATCAGATGAGATCTGATTAAGGCAGAAGACAGTGGAATAGTGGGATTTCCCTAGTCCTGGTTACTAATATAATAACTTAGACAGGAACCAATATAGTACCTTAATATAGCCTTCAAGTTTGCAAGGGTTATTCTGACTGCCAAATCCCAATGTTGAAATGACAATGTGAAAGCTCTTAGGGAATAACAAAACACGACACAAACATATGCTATTATTTTTATTGTTCTTACTATCAGTATTTGTATAATATGATATTCAAATAGAATAGTTGCTAATGAAGCTAAGGCCATTATAGTTTAAGTAAAACCAAGGGATTAACATAGGATCACAAAATTAGAATGACTAATAGAGTTCATCTAGTCTGTCCTATTAGAAATGTGGCGTCTTTAGGGACAGGGAACTCAGTATTTGACTAGGCAGCCCCTTATATTTTTGGAAAGTTCATATTGTTAGGAAATGTTCCCTGTACTGAGTTAAAAGTTGGTCTCAAAAGTTTTCAGTCATTGATCCTCTGGGGCTAGATAAATGTCATCCATATATATACACATATGCATATACATATACACATAATATACGTGTGTATGTATACATATGTATGTGTGCATATGCATACATGTATACACACACATATATATATATATATTAAATAATAGCTATAGTTTTAAAGTTCACGGAGTGCTTTACAAATATAATCTTATTGCTTCCTTATGATGGGGGGGAGAGAAACATTTATTAAGCAGCTGGTATGTTTGAGGCACTCTGTTAAGCACTTAACAAATATTTTCTCATTTTGTCTCCTTCATAACAAATCTGAGAAGTAGGTGATATTATTGTTCCAATTTCACAGTTGAGGAAAGTGAAACAAACAGAGGTTAAGTGACTTGCCCAGGGTAACACAACTGGTAAGTGCCTCAGGCCATATTTAAACTCAGGTCTTTCTAACTCCAAGCACAACATTCTATCCACTGAGCCACATAACTGCCCCAATAATAATTTTGTGAGGTAGGTGCCATTGTTATTTCCCTTTTATTTCTGAGGAAGCTAACTGAGGTACCCAGAGAGAAAATGATTTGTTTATATTACAGAGCTATAAAATATCTGAAGTGTATTAGAATCTGGCTCTTACTGCCTCTGAGGCTGGTGCTCTGTCCATAATATCTCTTTGAACTCACAGTCCCTCAAGTATATGAAGACAACAATTATAATTACTTATTTTTACCAAATTATCTCTTTTCCTGATTAAAATATCCCCAATTCTTTAAGTGATCATCCTATGACTTGATTTCAAATCCTTTCATAATCCTGCTGGCCTTTTTGTGAATGAGCTAAGATGAGTCCCCAAGTATAGTAATTAAGATCCTTCTGTTAATCAGCTATGTTTTCAGTATCTCCTAGAAGTGTACTAACATTCTATCCTTCACTTTCTTTTTTGCCATCTTGCAGTTCATAAGTTCATTCACAATGGGTATGGTGGATGCCTAGAGAAATAGTATAATTGAGGTAATTAGAGTTTTAAATTTTGAGTCAAAGGATCTGGGTTTTAATACTCTTCTACTGCTTGTGCTACCCTTCAGTAAGTTATTTAATGTTTATGTACTTCAGTTTCCCAATATGTAACTTGAAGGGGTTTGGTCAGAATGATCCTTCAGGTCCTTTCCAGCTGGGATATTCTATGGCCTTAAAATCTGGCCAAACTCCTTCATTTCGTGTATAAGGACACTTGGGTCTGAATTGTGATATCAATTTGCTTTGTATGCATGAGTGTGTGTGATCCTTGGAAAAGTCATTTTACCATTTGGTGCATCAGTTTTCTCATCTGTAACATAAAAATTGAAATATATGAACTTAAAGCCCTTCCAAGTGTAAGATTCTATGATTCTATAAAATATTCTAAATTCTATAAAATACAGAAATATTTAGTGACTTGAGCAGAACTTATACTAGAATTGGGTGTCTTGCCTGCTAATACAGGGTTTTTTATACTCCAAACTAAGATTGCACTCTTAACAACTAATTGCTAATGACAAGTTTCATTCTACTGATGTAAATTTTTTGCCTCTAGAGAAACTAGAGTCCTTAAACTTTAAAGGAGCCCTTATGTAAGTCGCTTGCTTCATGATGAGCCCAACCCAGGAACTTTATGAATGAAAAATAGCATCATGCATTTCACTGATCTGGAGTAATGAAAACACAAGTCACTGTTTCTACCTCTTTTTGGACATCCTTAAATTCTTCTTGGTTGCTAAGTGTGTGATCTCTCATATGCAATATATTATAGGATTATAGAATTAGAACAAGAAGGGACCTAGGAAGCCATATAGATCAACTCCTTTATTTTCTCATTTAAATTAAAATCTTAAACTATTAGAGCTGAAAGGGGCTTTTGACAGCATCAAGCCCAAGTCACTCTTTAACCCCTTATTTTAGAGAAGAGAAAACTGAAACACAGAAAGGGAAATAGGATTTTCCAAGTTCACACAATGGCAGATCCTGATTTAGTATCCTGCCACCCTATTTCCTTGCCTTTAAAAGCATTTTACACCGAAAAAAAGCCCCTTTTGGGGATATTCAGAAAATGAAGTTAGTTTGTGCAAAAAGAAATCACAATTTCAGGGAGGTATTTCAATGAATTTTCTTCTTCTTATCCCAGTTAGTGATTATATAATTAAGGTTTCAGGTTGCCAAGGTTTCTCAGTATCACTACAGTCTTCACAGCTGACATTCTTATAAGATTTAGATACAGAAACTTGGAGTATCCCTGGTAGATGTAATTGAGGTTCTCATCCAATATTTCAAATTGAGAAGACAAAGCAGATTTTGAAGACAAAGCCCTTTCTTTTTCTCACTTACTTGAGACCACTAGCATTCATTTGATTTCCTGATTGCAATGTAGATGGCTGCTACTGTCAGCCTTTCTGTGTTATAAAGACAAGACTGTCAGTACCAGTGAAAATTTCACAGGAGGCTAGGAAAAGATACTAAGAGGTCAACACACTTTGCAACAAAAGAAGTTTATCAGGTTTGTACACTGATGTGATGTGAGGAAAATTTCTGTGTTCTTCATCAAAAGGAATCTCTCCTCACCATAAAGCCTAGGGAGAGAATTGTTATTCCCAATCCTGGTTGAATTCCAATAGAAAGTAACTATTAAAAAATGCCATTTGCCTATACTAGAATCTACAATGCTGCAATTCAGCAGACAGGGAAGATTCCAGTGGTTTATCACAAAATTACTGGAAATAAAGATGGAAAAGACCAATTGGGGCTTATAAAATTGGACTCTTCTGCATATTTTATATTGCTTTGCTTTCAGAAATGATTTCACTATCAGAAAATCATTCCTGGTATTTGCCCAACAGTGTTTTTTGTTTCTAATGCCAATGTATTTTCACTTACAATTTTTGATTTGCATTTCCTCAAATGCATCTGTTGTTTAATTGAAATTTGCCATTTCAATTATTAACAGGCAGAAATCTCTCCTTCTACTGATTATTTAACTATTGCTGAAACTGCTATTGTACGAAAATTGATTCGTTTCTTATCAAAGTAATCCCTCCCTCCTCAAGTTTGTTATAGTTCTTTGTCTAAATTTCTCCTTTAACTTATTCCCTTTTATCTTACATTATATTATTTATCTGTCTTAATTCATTATCCTTGTCATTAGGTTGTGAAGCTTATGAGGGAAGCATGTATGTGTGTATAAGTACACACATACGTATACACATATATTTATTGTACATATGTATTTATATATGTATGTATACATATATCATACATAAATATATCACTGTATACACAAACATATATGTGCATTACTTTATATATGTACACAGCACACACATATGCATAGAGAATACATATAAAGTTAATAAATACACATATATACAAAATGGTTAAATACAAATCACTTTGTAGGGGAGGCCACTAGCATTTGGGGGAATAAGGAATGGTTACATGAAGAAGATGGGTCCTGAGGTGCATCTAAAAGGAAGAGAGGGACTCTATGAGATAGAAGGGAAAGGGAATTGGGAATAAGCATTTATATAGCACCTGTGCTAAATATTTTTACATATATTATTTCATTTGATCCTGACAACAATGATTATTATCCCCATTTTATAATGGAGGAGACCAAAACAAACATTTACATTACTTACCCAGGGTCACATAGCTAATAAGTGTCTAAGGCTATACTCAAAGCAAGGTCCTCCTTACTCCAGGCCCAATACACTATCCACTGTGCCATCAGATACCTCAGAGAGAGGTAAGGAGGGAGTGCATTCCAAGTATTGGGATGTTCAGTGTAAAGACACAGAGATAAGAGGTAGAATATCAGAAGTGAGGGGTAGAGAGGAGGCTAATTTGATTGGATTCCAGAGTATCAGATGGGACATAATATCCCATGACCCTGGAAAGATAGGTTGAGGTGAGTTTATATAGGTCTTAAAAAGCTAAACAGAGACATTTATATTTTATTCTAGAGGTGATATAAAGACCATTGTTTAAGTGTAAGAGTCATATCATCAGATTTGATTGTAGGAAAATCACTCTGGCAACAGTGTACAGGATACATAAGAGTAAAGAGATTTGAATCAGAGATATCAATCATGAAACTACTGCAGTAATCTACACAAGAGAAGGTGAGGGTCTGAACTAAGATTATAGCTATGTGAGAGGACGGTTCGGACATAAAAGCTGTCAAAAGGTAGTAATGGCAAAATTTGGAAGTGAATTGGATGTGTGGGGTGAGAGAGAGTAAGTATTCCAAGATAATTGCAAGATTACAATCCTGAGATAATAAGAGATATTAGTAATGCCTTGGACAGAAACTGAAAAGTTTGGAAGGGGTTTAAGATTTAAGGAAATCTCACATGATTATAATATGGATCAATACATGAAGTACTTTCGTAGTATAAAGTGCTATCCAAAATGATTTGTAATTGCCATCATCTTCCTCATCATCATCACATGTACTAGAAAACATTTTCTTGATGGAGTTGATGGAACCAAATCTGGCTTCAGGGGAAAAAATGAAGTCTTTTGGTAATGTGTTATAAAGGACTCTATCCAGAGTAAACATGACTTTAACATTGGTGACTTTTTCTATTTTTTTGTCCATCCTATAAATTATGAGCTGCTTGAATAGTGGTGTACTATTTTCTATGATAATTCAAGTAACTCTTAGTCCATAGATAGATATGAATGGGACATGTTGGATGCCATGAATACTTAACATTACTTGTGCTAGAACTGGTGAGAACGTTAAAAATAATCTGTTCTCAGTTTATTCTTATAGAGATGAAGACGTTTAGCTGGTAGCTCGAACTATGCCACTAACTCATTGTGTGTTCTTGGATGAGTCATGTAATTTCTCTGTCTGAAGAAAGATGAGGAAAGAAAGCAATATTTTTTCCTTTATTCATGAGCTTTGCCCTCTGGCACCTCCAGCATCGTATACAGGTAATTGCTTCAGCCTGCCTTATTCTTCTCTATCATCACTATTGTATTATATTTTCCACTAATATCCTGAACTAAATCAAAATAGTAATAAGAGCTACTTCCCTTTAGGAAGTCATTCCAGACTTACCCAACAAGATTTTAACTATCCCATTAGTATTATGTTAATCTTTGTATAGTTTAATGCAGTGAGATATTTTATGTCAGAAGACTACATCCTAGCTCATATTTTCTGCTTAAAATAAAGATAATTAGGAATTTCACGTATTGTGCTTTTGTGACATCTTAAGGATAAATATGTGAAGGCCTCTACCAGGACCAACATAGTTAGTATTTTCCATCCTTAAATGGGCCTAGAAAGTGGAAGATGTCTGATATTTAAATAAACATATTTAATAATTAATGTTGAAAATTTTGAGATATGAAAAAAATAAACTCAGAACAGTTGCTAAATAACAGCATGACTTTTGACCTAGCTAATTGCTTTTCCATGGGTATTTTGTTGTGGTTGTTGTTGTTCAGTCATTTCAGTCAGCCAACCCCTTGTCTTATTGGGGCTTTTCTTGGCAAAAATATTGGAGTGGTTTGCCATTTCCTTCTCTAGCTCATTTTACAGATGAGAAAACTGAGGCAAATAATGTTAAGTGACTTTCCCAGGGTCACACAGTAAGTGTGTAAAGCTGGATCTGAAATCAGGTCTTCCTGACTCTAGGCATAGCACTGTATCCAGTGTGCCACCTGCCCATGTGCTTTTATCATGTATTTCTATTTACACACAGAGATATATGCACAACCCCCACCCCACCCCCCCCAAAAAAAACCCAGGAAACTCTTGATGACACAATTTGCTATAGATCAGAACTCTGTAGAAGGATTATTTTGAACCCAGAAAATGGTAGAGTCACTAAAGCATTTAAAGGATCTAATTATTAAGATAATTACACCTCTAAAGTAGTTTTATTGCATGAACTCTGAAGACAGCATTTTGTAGGAATTTGAATTTATTTTGGATAATGGGATCATTGATTTAGAACAGAATAGATCCTTAAAAACATTTGGTTGGAACCTCCCATTTGCACATGAGGAACTGAAATCCCCCAAATCAGTCCAATATCACACTGATATTAAGCAACAGAGGCAGAATTTGATCCTAGATCCTTAGATTTTAATTGTTTCTGATTTTCACATATTTGTATGGCACATCATAGTTTTCTCTTTTGTATTTAATTTTTTCTTAATTACATGTAAACAAAAATATTTAACATTCAATTTTTAAAATGTTGAATTGCAAATTTCTCCTTTTCTCATTCCCCACTCCTTCAGAAAGTAAATAATATGATAGAGATTTTACATGTGCAGAAAGGCAAAACATTTCCATATTATCCATATTGCAAAAATAAAATGCAGACGAGAAAACAAGAATAATAAAATTTTTGAATGCATAATTTTGCATTTAGACATCATCAGTTCTTTCTTTGGAAGTGGATAGAATTTTTCATCATAAATCATTTGGAATTGTCTTGGATCATTGTATTACTGTGAATAGCTAAATGGATTACAGTTGATTATCATACAATATTGCTATTACTGTGTACAGTGTTCTTCTGGTCATACTCATTTCACTTTGCACCAGTTCATACAAGTCTTCCCAAGTTTTTTTCAAACTGTCCTACTGTAGCAGCAAGCACCCCACCATACCCAGGGTATGCCAACAGGGGTTCTTAGATCTGCTTTTCTAAAGGAAAGCAACTCAAAATGCGTTAACAGTCTTGCTTTAATCAATCATAAGTCATTTATCAAGTTCAGAAGAAAAAGATCAGCACCCTGAACTTCAGAGAATACCAACAAGTTACAAGCAGAAGTTTCAAGAAGACAGAGAAACAGATCAAGCAAACAGGTCACCAACTGTTCAACAATTAGATCCATACCTAGTCAGTTACCAGAGAGGGAAGCATCAACATCTGGGTTTTTCAAAGCCAGAGGCTCAATGGCTGCCCAGAGTCTCATCTGGTCAAATCACATAACTCTTCTCAAAGTGAGCCCCAAAACAAAGCCTCACATCAGGGTTTATACATCCTTCTCCTGGCTCAGATAATGTAAAAACCCTCTTGACCCACTGCCCAATCACAAAGTATCTCCTGAAAAAAAAGCCTCCTGCCACAGGCTACAGGTGCACTTAAGTCTATCAAAGGGCCTAGGGGCAAGGAAGATCTTAAATTCACATTCCCATAACACCTGCTAATCATTTCTTATAGCACAATAGTATTGCATCACAATCATAAACAACTTATTCAGCCATTACCCAATTGATGGGCATCCCTTCACTTTCCAATTCCTTGCCACAACAAAAAGAGCTGCTATAAATAACTTTGTACACACATGTCTTTTTCCTTTTCTTTAGGGTACACACCTAGCAGAGGTATTGCTGGGTGAAAGGGTATAAAAGGGGTGCCTAGGTGGTGCAGTGTATACAGCACTAGACCTGGAGTCAGGAGATCTGAGTTCAAATTTGGCCTCAGACACTTAACACTTACTACCCATGTGACCTTGAACAAGTCACTTAACCCCAATTGCCCTGCCTTCCCGTTTTCCAAAAAAAGAAAGAGAGACAGAAAGAAAGGAAAGAAAGAAAGAAAGAAAGAAAGAAAGAAAGAAAGAAAGAAAGAAAGAAAGAAAGAAAGAAAGAAAGAAAGAAAGAAAGAAAGAAAGAAAGAAAGAAAGAAAGAAAGAAAGAAAGAAAGAAAAGAAGGAAGGAAGGAAGGAAGACAGAAAGGAAGAAAGAAAGAAAGGAAGAAAGAAAGAAAGAAAGAAAGAAAGAAAGAAAGAAAGAAAGAAAGAAAGAAAGAAAGAAAGAAAGAAAGAAAGAAAGAAAGAAAGAAAGATGTAATCAAAATTATTCATTTTATATTCCAAAATTCACTCTATCACTCTTTTGGTCACAAATTCTCCCCTTTTCTATAAAACTGACAAATAAAGTATTCCATGCTCTCCTAATTTGCTTATGATATCACATTTTATGTTTAAATCATGTTCCCATTATGACTTTATCTTAATATATAGAATCTGATGTTCGTCTATTCCTGATTTCTACCAAACTGTTTTCCAAATTTCCCAACATTTTTTTTGTCCAATAGTGAATTATTTTCCTAAAATCTTGGATCTTTGGGTTTATCAAAGACTAGATCACTATGGTTATTTACTTCTGTGTAGTGTGTACAGAATCTATTCCAAACTTTATAGTTTTCAAAATACTGTTTTATACATTGTCAGAGCTGACCCACTAAGTAGATAGGGTAGTTCTACTTTTAGGTATATTCATTCATTCCATCATTCATTTAAGTGTTTATTTATATATTAACCATTCATTAATTCATTTCAGCCCCATTTTACCTATGAGAAAAAAAAACAGGCTTTAGCATAGCTATCTTGTTTAAACTCATACAAGTAGTAAATTATATATTAGTACTAGTATTAGAATTAGAATTCTGGTTTTCTGCCTCCAGTCCAGGTCTAATTATACTCTAATATTCAACTCCTATGTCAGAATTTCTTAAATTAGGGTCCACAGCCTTTAAAAACAGATTTTAATAATTGTTTTTCAACACAATTGGCTTCGTTTTTAATCTTATGTCTTTAAGTTTATGCATTAAAAACATTATTCTGAAAAGGGTCAGTAAGTGTTACCAGATTGCCAAAGTGGTACCTACCATAAGAATAAGAAACTTGCTTTAACTAAATGCCATTTGATAAATTTCAGTATTACTATTTAAAAATAAATGTGTTTTTATTAACATTCTCTTTATCCTTAATGAAATGTTAGTTTTTTAAAATTAGGCTTTCTTAGAAATACATTTTTCAGTCATGCTTCTGTGATTTATTATTATATGTTCACTATTTTGTTTTGTTATAGACAGCAATTCCCATAATATTTGAGAAATATTATTCAATAAATTAGATAATGACTATATTCCATGGTTTTTTAACATTTCACATACATTTTTAATAATTTATGTCTTTTTATTTACTTTTAGTTTACAACAGTTTCACAATCTTTTAAGTTTCAAATTTTTTCCCCCTCACTCTCCACCACCAGCCGTCCCATAGTGGTATGTAATCAAATATAGGTTCTACAAGTACCCTCACATGGAACATTAGTCATGTTGTAAAGGATTATAGCCACTGGCTGAACAATGAGAAAGAAGGGATAAAAAAAACCCACAAACGAGAGAAAGCAAATAGTTTGCTTCGATCAGAAGTCTCTATAGTTCTTTCTCTGGTTATGGATATCCCTTACCATCATGAGTCTTTTGTAGTTGTCTTCTAAACTTGCATTGCTTAAATGAGTCCAGTCTCTCAGAATCAGTCGTCACACATATGATGTATCTGTTATTGTGTACAAAATCCTCCTGGCTCTGTTCTCCTCACTCAGCATCAGTTTGTATAAGTCTTTCCAAGTTATTATGAAGTCCGTCTGTTCCTCATTTCTTATAGCACAATAGTATTCCATCATATTCATATACCACAACTTGTTTAGCTATTCCCCAATTGATGGGCATCCCCTTGACTTCCAATTCTGTACCACCACAAAAAAAAGTTGCTAAAAATATTTTCGTACATACAGGTATTTTTCCCACTTTTGTGATTTCTTTGGGATGTAGCACCAGAAATGGTATTGCTGGGTGACTTATATATAGAGCTTTGGGAATAGTTCCAAATTACTCTCAAGAATGGTTGGATTAGTTCACAACTCCATCAACAATGCATTAGTGTTGCAATTTTTCCACATCCTCTCCGGCATTTATCATTTTCCTTTTTTGTCATCTTAGCCAATCTGACCAGTGAGATGTGGTACCTCAGAGTTGTTTTGATTTGTATTTCTCTAGTCAACAGTGATTTAGAGCATTTTTTCATATGCTTATAAATGTCTTTAATTTCATCCTCTGAAAACTGTTCATATTCTTTGACCATTTATCACTTGGGGAATGACTTGTATTCCTATAGATTTGACTCAATTCTCTATACATTTTAGAAATGAGGCCTTTTTCAGAAGCACTGTTTGTAAAAATTCTTTCGCAATTTCCCACTTCCTTCCTAATCTTGGTTACATTGATTTTTTTGTACAAAATTTTCAATTTAATGTAATCAAAATTATCCATTTTGCATTTCATAATGCTCTCTAACACTTGTTTGGTCATAAAATCTTCCCTTCTCCATAAATCTAACAGGTAAACTATCCCTTGCTCTCCCAGATTACTTACAGTATCAGCATTTATACCTAGATCATGCACCCATTTAGACTTGATTTTGGTATATAGTGTAATATACTGATCTATACCCAATTTTTTCCATATTATTTTCTAGTTTTTCCAGCAGGTTTTGTCAAATACTGAGTTCTTATTCCAGAAGCTGGGGTCTTTGCGTTTATCAAACAGTAGATTACTATAGTCATTGACTGCCGTGTCTCAAGTACTTAATCTATTCCACTGATCCACTACTCTATTCTTCAGCCAGTACTAAATGGTTTTGATGACTGCTGCTTTATAATACAGATTGAAATCTAGTATGACTAGGCCTCCTTCCCTATCATTTCTTTTCATTAATTCCCCTGATATTCTGGACCTTTTTGTTTTTCCAGATGAATTTTGCTACTATTTTTTCTAGCTCTATAAGAAAAGTTTTTGGTAGACTGATTGGTATGGCACTAAATATGTAATTAATTTAGGTAAAATTGTCATTTTTATTGTATTAGCTCGACCTAGCCATGGGCAACTGATGTTTTTCCAATGATTTAAATGTGACTTTGTGTGAAAACTGTTTGATAATTGTGTTCATATAGGTCCTGGGTTCATTTTGGCAGGTAGAATGCCAAATATTTTATAATATCTACAATAACTTTATTTTTTTTTTGCTTTTTGGAGGGCAATTGGGGTTAAGTGATTTGCTCAAAGTCATATGGCTAGGGTTTTTTTTTTATGTGTGTTCTGTGTCTGAGACCAGATTTGAACTCAGGTCCTCCTGACTCCAGGGCTGGTGCTCTATTCACTGCACCACCTAGCCACCCCTACAATAAATTTAAATGAAATTTCTCTTTCTATCTCTTGTTGGATTTCATTAGAAATATCTAGGAATACTGAGGATTTATGTGGGTTTACTTTATATCCTGCAACTTTGCTAAACTTATTTATTATCTCAAGTAGGTTTTTTACTTGATTCTCTAAGTATATCATCATATCATCTGCAAAGAATGACAGTGTAGTCTCTTCTTTGCCTAATCTGATTCCTTCAATTTCTCATATATTTTTAAAATGTGTCAAGTCAAAGGCACTGAGTTTTGATGTTCTTCCTCTTTGTTTCCCTTACCCCAGAATTTTATGTGATATTGAGCTAAATGGAAAGAGTTTTACATTCGAGATTTTATGAAATTGGCATTCTGGTGAGTAATCCCATCTATAATGCATCACTCTTGGTGGGGTGTAGATCATAGTTGTTTGTGTTCTTGATATGGCATTCTCAGCCTTCTCAGTGGGAGAGTCCCTATGTTTTTCGCTGAAGCTATAAATCAGTGTGTCTGGTCAGCATGACACTATTGTGAAGGTTGTATGTACAAGATTTGGACTTTGAGTAAAGACTCCTGGCACTCAGCAGGGGAGAACAGATTGACTTTGCTGTCATAGTTGTGTAATGGTAACAGACATTCAGGAGTTAGGGGGAGCAACTGGGTACAAATGTCTATGACAAGAGGAAAAAAAGTCATAAAATTTTAACTGATATCTCTTGGTTCCCTTATAAGAAACTGTGTCCTACCTATACCTCAAAGTAAAGCAGGGACAACTTGCTGCAGCTGAATTCCTACTACCCCATCTTTCTTTTGCACCCAGCTCTGAACTCTTAACCTCAACTACCTCTTCAGAAACTGCATCCAGTATATAGAATTACGGAGAAAAGGAACTTCCTGTGGAGATGTTTAACTAGTAAATGAACTCATCCACCATTCTTTTCTGTGAGCTACCCACTACTCTTACTAGTATGCATGATGTTCCAAAAATGATGTTTTCTGGCTTCCCCGTGCTTTTCTCTTTTCCTGCTTTTTTATCCTGCTTATTTTCCTTCTGGGATTTTCTTTTCCCCCTCCTCATTCTTTATTGTACCTACACATCTTCTGGAATATAGTACCATTGAGATGCTATCCCTGTTAAGTCCTCCAGTTTATTTAGTGCTCTGGATTTTGTGATAGTCAAGAGACTAGTTCAAAGTCCCAAAACATTCCCTTGTTATGGAGCTGAGGGGATTCTGTCATTCTAAGTGTCTAAGAAGTTACTTCCTTCTATACAGCAATCCAGGGAGTGCCACTTCTCTAAATAGTCTTTGAATAATAAAAAGACCTCATATTTATATACAGCTTTGTAGTTTGTGAAGACCTCTACATAAATTATCTCATTTAAGCCTCACAACAATCTTGTGAAGTAGGTGTTGTTATTAACCCCATTTTACAGAAGAGGAAACCTGGTTTCAGAGAGATTAAAGCCTTGCCCAGGCTCCCACAGCAAATAAGTATCTAAGGAGATGTTTCATCTTACGTCCTGCTTACTTGAAGTCCAACACTTTGGCTATTACACAACCTCTCTCTCACTTTGAAGAGACATGATGTAGCATAAGGTAAATAAATAGCAATTTGAAGGTAAAAGACCTGAATCTGTTACTAAATAGTTAGAGTGGTTTGGATCAATTTATTAAACACCTGCCTTTGCCTCAATGTTCTTCATCTGTTCCCCTATGCAACAATTCTCCCCCTCCTCATATTCATTTTCCAGACTTTCTTCAAGTTCCAGCTAAAAATCTTACCTTCTATAAGAAGCTTTAGCCAATCACTCTTAATTTTAGTACTTCCTCTGTTATTCTTTCCAATTTCTCCTGTATGGTTTTTTGTACACAGTTGTTTCTATATTATTTCCTTCATTAGACTATGAGTTCCTTGAAAGGAGGAACTACTTCCTTTCTTTATAACTGTACTACTAAGCACAGTGCCAGACACATAGTGGGTGTTCACTAAATGCTTATTGACAAACTGATTGATCTGCAAAATGAAATTAATGATAAGAGAAGTGAAAGTATCTTTCCAAGTGAAAGTGATGTGGCATTTTGCCTGATCCTCTTCTTAGTTCTTTTCTCCCACTTTCTTGTGCCATAATGTAATTATATACAACTCTTTGAGAACAGGGTATATAATAATAGTAGCCAGTCTTCATAAAGTGCTCTAAAGTTTGCAAAGTGCATTTGCCTGTATTAAATTATTTGATTGTCAAACCAACTTTGTGAAGATAGGTGATATCATTAGCCCCATTTTACAGATGAGGAAACTGAAGTAGATAAAGCTTAAGTGACCAATAGTTAGGGAGAATTTTAGGAAGGATTTCAACTCAGGTCTCCCTGCATCCAAGTGTATCTACTGCACCACCTAACTACCCATGAGAATTGTGAGAAGTAGAATAGAGTAAGAGATGGGGCATTGAACTACCATTTAGGAAAATCTAAGTACATATCCCTTCTCAGATACTTACTAGCTTTGAGGCCCTGGAATATTCGTCTAATATTTCTGGGCCTCAGCTTTCTCATCTGTGAAATGAGGGGTTTGGACTTGGTAGTCTATTAGCTCCATTCCTTCTCTAAATCTATGAACTTATAATGCAAATCTATGTCTCTCTATAGATTAGCACATTTTAAATGCTTAATAAAAGTTTGTTGAGGGCATGGGTGGGAATCAATTATGTTGGGATGATCTAAATAAACTTAAGGTGTTAGAAAATGGAATGAGTTGAGTGAAAGAAGAAGGACAAGGAAGAATGAGGAAATTATTTCACATAAAAGAGGCACACAAAGAAGAACTTTAAAAATGGAAGGAAAATGGTGGGGTGAAGTGAGCAACATTTGAACCTTGCTCTAATCAGAATTAGTTAAAAAATAGAAGAACACACCCACACACACACACACACACACACACACACACACACACACACACAGAAAATCTATCTTACCCAACAGGGAAGTAAGAGAAAAGAAGGGTAAGAAAAAGAGTTGGGAAAGCTGATAAAATGAAAGGTGGAGTAAGGGAGGTGGTGGTAGAAAGCTAAACAGACTTTAGACGGGGGACAGATGAAGGAGAAAGTAGGGATAAATAGAAGAGAATAGGATAGAGGGAAATGCAGTTAATATTCATAACTATTAATATGAATGGCATGAACTCACATATAAAACAAAAGTAGATCACAGAATGGATTAGAAACCGGAATTCAATAATATGATGTTTATAAGAAGAATACTTGCAAAAGAAAAAAAAAGTTAAAATAAGGGGCTGTAGCAGAACCTATTGTTCTTTAGCTGAAGTAAAAAAAGGCAGATGTAGCAATCATGTACTTGGGCAAAGCAAAAGCAAAACTAGACTAAATTAAAAATGATAATCAATAAAACTACATTTTTCTAAAATATAACAGACAATGAAGTAATATGAATACAAAATATAGAGGCACCAAATAGTGAAACATTCAAATTCTTACAGGAAAATTTAGATGAGTTATAGGAGAAAATACATAGTAAAACTGTATTAGTGGGATTGGGATACCTCAAGTTTCTCCTCTCAGAAATTGATAAATCTAACCATAGGATAAATAAGAATGGATTTAAGGAGATAAATAGTGTTTTTTTAAAGGTAAACCTGAAATACCTCTGGAAAAAATTAATGGGAAAAGAAATAAGTATACCTTTTTTTCCCTCTACAATATCTTCACAAAAATTGATTATGTATTAGAACATAGAAACCTCACAAATACAAAAAAAGCAGAAATTTTAAATGCACTTTTTAAGACTGTAATAAAATTGTGCTCAATAAAGAGCCTTGAAAGCATATGTTAGAAATTAATTGCAAACTAAGCAATCTAATCCTAAAGGATGAGTGGCTTGAAGAACAAATTGAAGAATGATGAATAATTTCATTAAAGAGAATGACAACGATAATATAACACATCAAAATGTATAGGACAAAGCCAGAGAAGTACTCAGGGGGGAATGTATATATCTAAATATACACATCAATAAAACAGAAAAACAACAGATCAATAAATTGGGTGTGCAATTAGAAAAGTGGAAAATGAATTAAATAAAAATAGACAATTAAACACCAAATTGGAAATCCTAAAAATCAAAAGAAACTATTAAAATTGAAAGGATATAAAAATTGAAAATTTGACTTGAAAATTGAACTTAAAAAATTAGAAACTAGTTTATGAAAAAAATCTATAAAAGGATAAACTATTGCTAAATTTGATTCAAAAAAGGAAGGAAACTAATTTACCAGTATCAAACATGAAAAGGGTGAATTTGCCACAAATGAAGAGCAACAGAATCCCGAAAAGGATGATGTGAAACAATTTTCCAACCTAAGACAACTTAGAAGGATTAACAGTTATAACTTTGTCTAATGACTAATCATTTTCAAATAAGATAGAAAAAAGGAGACATGCTCAGTAAAGGCATTTTACTACAGTCATAAATGAATGAAAATAATTCAATCAACACTTACTACTTGCAAGTCACTTAGCTATGCTATAAGAAAGCAACTATGGAAGCAAAATGGTCCCTGCCCTCAAGGAGTTTACGCTCTAAAGAGGAAACACTACCTCTAGAGGAGTAACTAGGTCTGGGAAATCTGATAGCCATTGGAGCTGAAGAGCAATCATTTGACATGCCTTTTAAAAAAATAATGGCAATCATAATAGAGTTTCTGAAACAAGAGATGGGAAGTGGTTTATGGTACAGTTGTGGTACAGATGGGAGCAAGAAGATGGTTGTTGGGAAGCATGTTCTGGTGTCCTAGACCATCTTATAAAAAAAAGTAGACACTCCCCAATCAGATCAGCACAGCCTTGGGTCTATAATTCTGAGTTGGGTAGCATGGCAGAAAGATTGTGAAGGGGAAGCATGGCCTCATGACCTTTAGACTTAGTGGGCTCTCAATAATCAGGAAAACATGGCCCCAAAATTTTAAGACACTTTCTACCAAGGGATTTCAAATAAATGGTGAGGTATTCCATATTAATCTTTTTGCAGAAATCATTCATCTAATTAAAACAAATCAGGGAAGACTATACGGACATATTAAGTGCCAAGCTTTATGCTAGTGCTAGGAATACAAATATAAGCATAAAGACAGTCCTTTCCCTAAAAGAGCTTACATTTTAACAGGAGGAAAACAATACATAAAAGAAAGCTGGAAAAGTATGCAGAGTTGGTCATGAAAGTACCCAAAAGAACTGTAGAAAAAGTCTAGGGGAAGAATCAGGCATATAGACTGGAAAGAAATAAAAGAATCAGTAGTCTTATCATCCTCCTTAAAATGGAGGTTCTAGAAGAAACCAAATAATAAAAATTTGGAATTACAAGGGTGTAGGATACTTCAATCCGACCCCAAAGCACTGAAGAGCCTTCTAAATAAGATACACTATCACTTAAAAGAATCCCAAAATTTCACTTCGACAAGCCACACAAGAAAGACCAAGTGGATTAAGAAAACCTATTATCTAGACTATGATATTAAGTAGAATGGACTCTATGTGGTCTTTCATAGAAGTGGTCCATTAAATTGAGTGGATACCCATCAATTGGGAAATGGCTGAACAAGTTGTGGTATATGATTGTGATGGAGTATGATTGTGGTATAAGAAATGATGAGCCGGATGGTTTCAGAAACACCTGGAAAGATTTACATGACTTGATGCAAAGTGAACAGAACCAAAATACTGTACACAGTAGCAAATTTAATGGATTAACAACTGTGAAAGACAGTTATTCTGATCAAGATGGTGAATCAAGACAATTCCAAAAGACTTATGATGAAAAATGTTATTGACCTCCACAGGGAGAATTAATGAACTCTGGATGCAGATTGAAACATACTTTTTTTCCTTTTATTTTCTTGGTTTTGTGTATATTTTTTACATGGAAATATTTTTTGCATGACTTCACACTAACAATCAGTATCATAGTCCTTGCCTTTTAAGGGATAGAGGAGGGCTAGGGAGAGAGAGAAAACTTGAACTCAATATTCAAAAATGAATGTATTTTTAAATATAATTGGGAAATATTTTCAAAAACAAAAGAATGAAAATATATTTAAAATCTGGTTCATTATTAAAGATTTCTTGGAGATATATTGCAACTGGACTATGACATAGGCCCAGAACTGAACAGAAGGAGGGTAACAAAATGAAATTTTTTTGAGAAAATATATAGTCCTTTTTATTAATCTAAGCTTCTCTGTGAAAGAAATGCTCTTTTTAAAAGCATCAGTATTCTTTTTTTTAAGCATCAGTATGCTTCTGATAATCTGGTGATACTATATGACTGCAAGTCATGGAATCTAACAGTTACTAAACAACAAAAGTTAAGAGTGAACCATAAGGCAATCATGAGGCATATGATTGACTGTATAGACTATATATAACCAATCAAGATTAGTGTGAGAAAAATAGTGTAAAGGATTTCAACAGACAGATGCTTGGTCAGAAAAGAAGCTGGAATGGACATGTGGAAAGAGAAAGAGATAATTACTTACCAGTCCACCTGTTCCATTGGCATATATCTGATGTCAAGAGTCTTAGAAGGCCCTAGTTTAATGAGTGCATTTTCTTCTGGATATTAATGGAAGGATATGGCAAGGGTATAATCTATAAGAATAAAAGAAAATCACATGAAGGAGTTGAACAATGAATTTGTCCATCAAATATTTGTTTTTATTGCTGTTCAGTTGTGTTCATCTTTTGTGACTTCATGGACTATAGCTCTCCATAGGATTTTCTGGGCAAAGGCACTATAGTGATTTATAATTTCCTTTTCCAATAGATATAGTAGATCCTTTTATCAGACAATCAGAGGTTAAGCACCTTGGTTAGGATCACACAATTAGAAAGTGTCTGAGGCTGGATTTGAACTCAGGTCTTCCTGACTCTAGGCCCTGTACCCTATCCACTAAGCCACTAGCTGCCTCAAGGAAAAATTAGGACAAATTAAAAGAAATATTATCAAGCTTAGTGGGTAAATTTATATATTGGATTTATCACAACCACAAAATGTCTCTGGCAGAAAATATAAATACTCAAAAGGAATTGGAAAAAGATATGAATGGCTATTAAAAGAAGTAGAGCTATATCTAACCTTTAAGATTAAAATCAAGCAGGACAATAAATGATGCTAATTCAGAATTATGTACTTATTTATGCTTAGCAACCAATTTACTTTTTCTATTTCATTTAATCCTAGAAACAAAAGAATAAGAATAATGCAAGTATCATTATTCCCATTTTACTGCTAAGGAAAGTGACATTCAAAGAGGGTTATTGACTTGATTTCCACTCAACATGTTGTGGAATCAAATAATTAGGATTCAAGTATTAGGATCCTTAATCCAATTATTTTTTCCCATCATTCCATTAGGATCATATAGAAATTAATGGGCTTTCAGAAATTTTAAGAACACAAGAAGAAAGTAAAAGCACATAAGAAAGCATTCTGAAAACTTCCTCTTAAAGATCGCTTTTGCTGACATTTCTTACATTCTTGGGTCACTTACTGAAAACCAATGGCATTTCTTTTTGCTTTAGACTTTAGAATCCAGTTGTCCTAATCCTACAGCAGCTCTTTCCATGACATAGAACTGCCTATAGTCTTTCCAAATTCTTTGTGGTTTCTATTGGCAATGGAATATTACACAGATGAACCACATATCTAACTCATTAGGACAATTTTAACACTCCTAAATCCCCAGACTAAAGAGATTGACTGGTTGAGGATTCTGGCTGTTCACATTCAAATGTCATGTACCTTGTTTGACTTTAGAATTCCTATATTAAGCAATGTCACCAAGAGTCCCACTTTGCTTCAAGAATTATTTGTTGTGACAGATGAGATACCGTATAATCTGAAGGGAATTGAGGCAAGTACTGTACTCATTTGCATGTCAAAACCGCCAAAGCACTTCTTTCTCATTTTCTATTGACAAGGATTGTGTCTTTCTAATGACAGCTAGCTGAAAACTTTATGCATTGCATTGCCTTCTCTAAATGCCTTGCCTTCATATCACATGCATTCAAAACTTCCTTTTGAGTTTATATATAACACAAATAGTATTAATTAAGGCCTGTCCTGGGATTTTCTATTCTATGATGGGGTCTGAAATAAAGAGAAAAGAATCTCTTGGCCTTTCATTTCATTATTGTTAACTTCATTTGAAAACTTAGAAGAAGCCAGGGAAACCTGGAAACTTGCCCACCTATTTCATACTCAGAACCCCTGAGAAAATTGACTAGCTATATGTAAAAGTTCTTCCATGGAGAAACTTTTTTTAATTTTTTTAAGTGAAATTTAACCTGTGAACAATGAATATTTAATGTTACAATCTAAGATTCCTCAACAGGGAAAATCTGCCTTACCTGACAATTGCTGTGTGTGTGGGTGGACAGATAGGAAGGGATGTGAGGGATGTCACACATGTGAAGATAAAAATAAAGTCAATAACACTCACTGTTGTCTTGTAAAAAATATCTTAGTAACATTGGAGTTGTGCCAAATTCAGTATAAGGAATGACATTACAAAGAGAAAGTTCACAAAAGGAGTGGAAAATTCAAAAAGATGGGAAGAGAGGGATCACTTTGGTCATAGGGTGACTTTTACATTTATTCTGGCAACAAGGGACTTTTATTCTGTCAGCTTCCCAAACTGTTTACACTTTAAGGAAAAAAAAAACTAAACTGATATAAATGACTGATTCAACTATTTTTTTTTTAAATTAAGAATTAAGAATAGAGCACTGGCCCTGCAGTCAGAAGGACCTGATTTCAAATCTGGACTCAGACACTTGACACAAAACTAGCCTTGTGGCCTTGGGCAGGTAACTTAACCCCAATTGCCCTACCTTCCACTCAGCAAAAAAAAAAACAATAAATAAATAAAAATAAAAATAAATTAAATTAAATTAAAAAAGAATTAACTCTGGTTAGAGTACTGTACTAAGTGGTGAAGCAAAAGGAAAATGTAGATGTGATCAGTATTTATAAAGGCAACACTTGCATGTTGCATAAAGAGCTGTCCTTGAAGTCAGGAAGACATGGCATTGAGTTACACTTCTGTTCTTTGACTGTGTGACCCAGGAAAAGTCAATTGACTTTTCAAAGTCTCAGGAAATTCTCTTTTTTTCCCCCTAATTACATTTTATCTTTAATTTTAGTTTACATCATTCATTTCCACAAGATTTCGAGTTACAAATTTTCTCCCCATTTTTCCCCTACCCACAACCCCAAAAGAGTGATCCAACTGAATATCCCCTCCCCCTATCTGCTCTCTGCTATATCCTCCCTCATTCCCCCTCCGACTTTCCAGTAGGGCAAGATAGATTTCTATGCCCCAGTGCCTGTATATCTTATTTCCCAGTTGCATGTAAAAATATATATATATTAAACATTTGATTTTAAAACTGAATTCCAGATTATTTCCCTTCCTCTATCATCACTCCCTTTACTGGGAAGATAAGCAATTGAGTATATGTTGTACCTGTGTAGCTATGCGAAACATTTCCATTGTGAATATATTATGAAAGACTCTATTTCCCTCCATTCTATCCCGCCTCCCACTTGTTCTGTTCTCCTCTTTGACCCTGTCCCTTTTCAAAATGTGTGCTTCCAACTTCCTTCTCCCCCAACCTGCCCTCCCCTCCATTATCTCCCCTCTCATCCCCTTTCCCCCTACTCTCCTGTAGGGTGTGTGTATGTCATTCCCTCCCTAAATAAAATTCAATGAGAGTAAGGATGACTCATTCCTTTTTGCCTTCTTGTTCTTCCACTCCATTATAACAGTTTTCCCTTGCCTCTTCTATATGAGATAATTTACCCCATTCTGTCTCTCCCCATCTTCTCTTATTCTATTCCTCTCTCACCTCTCAATTTTACCTTTTAAGTATCATTCCTTCCTATTCAATTGGTCCTGTGTCCTCTGTCTATGTATACCCGTACACATATATACACACACTCACATATGGATTCATATACCCGTATAACTTGGTAAAGGAAGGAAAAAAAATGACCGAAGAAAACAAATCCTTAAAAAAGATACAATTGGCCAAATGGAAAAAAGAAAATACATTGAAAAAAAAAACAGCTCCAAAAAACAGTAGAATTGGCCAAATATAAAAGGAGGTACAAAAGTTAACTGAAGAAAATAATTCCTTAAAAAATAAAAGTGGGCAAGTGGAGGTGAATGAGTCTATAAGACATCAAGAATCAGTCCAACAAAATCAAAAGAATAAAAAAAATAGAAAATGTAAAATGTCTTATTGGAAATACAACTGATCTGGGAAACAGATCCAGGAGAGATAATTCAAGAATTATTGTACTACCTATAAGTCATAGTAAGAAAAAAAAAACTGGATGGCATTTTTCAAGAAATTAAAAAGAAAAACTGCATTGATTTTCTAGACCCAGAAGGTAAAATAATCACTGAAAGAATCTACCAATCACTTCAAAGAGATCCCAAAATGAAAACTCCAAGTCATACTGTAGCCAAATTACAGAACTCCCAGGTCAAGGAGAAAATTTAGCAATCAGCCAGAAAGAAAAAGTTCAAATATCAAAGAGCCACAGTGAGGATTACACAGAACGTAGCAGTTTCTACATTAAAGGAAATTAAAGCAATAATAATGAGCTATTTTGCCCTACTATGTGCCAACAAATATGACAATCTAAGTGAAATGGATAAAAATTTATAAAAGTACAAATTGTCCAAATTAGCAGAAAAGGAAATAAAAAATTCTAAAACCCTATTTAAAAAAAGAAATTGAATAAGTCATAAATGAGCTCCTTCAGAAAAAAATTCTTCAGGGCCAGATGGATTTACAGCTGAATTTTGCCAAACATTTAAAGAACAATTAATTCTAATACTATATAAACTATTTAGAAAATAAGGGGAGTACTACCAAATTCCTTTCATGTTGGAAATATGCTGCTGAGACCTAAACCAGAAAGAGCCAAAACAGAGAAAGAAAATCGTATACCAATTACCTTAATGACTATTAATGCAAGCATTTTAAATAAATAAAATATTATCAAAGAGATTAAACAAATTTATTACAAGAATAATATATTATGACTAAGTGGGATTTATACCAGGAATGTAGGACTGGTTCAATATTAGGAAAACTATCAGCAAACTTGACTATATCAATAACAAAAAAGAAGAGTATTTATCCTGTCTAGAAAAAAGTTAAGCCTCCTGACTTCCACTGTAGTAATATTTCTAATAAAATATGTAATTTCTAAAAAAAAATCCTTAAAATAAATGCATGTTTTATATATATATATATATATCCTGTCTAGACGTTATCAATAACAAACAGAAATCCTATCATTATCTCAATAGATTTGGGAAAAGCTTTTGGCAAAATACAGCACCCATTCCTATTTTTAAAAAAGCATAAGAATGAATGGAATTTTCCTTCAAATGATAAGTATCTATCTAAAACCATTAGGCAGCCTTATATGTAATGGGAAGAAGCTTTAAGCTTTCCAAATAATTTCAGGAGTGAAACAAGGATGCACATTATCACCACTGTTATTCAATATTATACTAGAAATGCTAGCTTTAGAAATGAGAAGAAAAAGACATTGAAGGAATTAGAATAGACAATGAGGAAACTAAACTATCACTCTTTGCAGATGATATGATGGTAAGCTTAGAGAATCCTAGAAAATCAACTTTTAAAAAGCTACTTACAACAATTAACAACTTTAGCAAAGTTGCAGAATGTAAAATAAACCCCACGTAAGTCATCAGCATTTCTATATATTACCAACAAATTCCAGCAGCAAGAGATAGAGAAATTCCATTTAAAATAACTCTAGATAATATAAAATATTTGGGAGTTCACCTGCCAAGAAAACCCAGGAAGTATATATATATGAACACAATTACACAATGTTTTTCATACAAATAAAGTCATATATAAATAATTGGAAAAATATCTTTTGTTGCTTATGGTTATGCAGAACTAATATAATAAAAATGATAATTCTACCTCAAGTAATTTATTTATTCAGTGCTATACCAATCAAGCTACCAAAAATATTTTTAGAACTAGAAAATAATTAAAAAATCATCTGGAAGAACAGGTCAAGAATATCAAGGGAAGGGGAAGCTAGGTGGTGCAGTGTATAGAGCACCAGCCCTGGAATCAGGAGGACTTGAGTTCAAATCAGGCCTCAGACTCTTAACACAAACACAAAACTAGCCATGTGACCTTGGGCAAGTCACTTAACCCCAACTGCCCTATCTTCCCACCTCCAATAAAAAGCAAAAAAAAAAAAAAATCAAGGGAATAAATGAAAAAAAATTGCAAAGGAAGGTGGCCTGTAGTTCTAAAACTATATTATAAAGCAGCAATCATCAAAACTATTTAGTACTGGCTAAGAAATAGAGTGGTGGATCAGTGGAATAGGTTAGGTACACAAGACACAGTAGTCAATGAGTATAGTGATCTACAGTTTGATAAACCCAAAGACTCCAGGGATAAGAACTCATTTTTTGGCAAAAGCTGCTGAAAAAACTGGAAAAGTGTATGGCAGAAATTAGGCATAGACCAACATCTCACATTGGGTATCTTGCTATTATTTAGTATATTAGCATATTATTAGCATACTAGCAGAGTATTCTCACTTTGTATTTCGGGTTGTTTTTTTTTCCTAATGGTTTTTTTTTCCCCCTTTTGTTCTGATTCTTCTTTCACAACATGACTAATATGGAAATTTGTTTAACATGAACATAATGTATAACCTATATCAGATTGCTTGCTTTCTTGGGGAGGGGAGAGGAAAAGGAATAAGGGAGAAAAATGTAGGACTCAAATCTTAAAGAAAGGAATATTGAAAACTATCTTTACTTGTAATTGGAAAACATAAATACTATTAAGTGAAAATACAAAGAGGTACATTGAAAGAGTTCTATACATTCTCAGGCGGGGGGCGGGGGAGGAGAGAATTGATGATGGTAGTCAGAGAACATTTCCCAAAAAATGGTTTAATGAGTTGATCTTTAAAGAATGTGTGGGAATTCAAGAAGAGGTGGGTGTTGACCTGGGGTGGGGAGGACATTCCAGGCATAGAAAATAGGCTTTTATGTTCCTTATATTAGATCCTTACTGATGTTTTGATCCTCCTTAAGGATCAGACGGAATAGGGCTATACATAGCCAGCAGGTGTTGGATATTTTATGGATATAATCTAATCTAAAAATGACAAGTTCTAACTTGTTGTATATGCCTGTTCTATGTCAAACCTTATATTGTGACTCTGGATATCTTTATTGGGCCTTTTTTCCTGACTTTGCAAATCAGTAACACTGCTGCTCAGTCTCTCTGATTGGTCTGCATTACTTTCCTTTCTCAATTTGTATTCTGTTTGCTTTGGCAACTCTCTTTGCTGTTCCTCCTATGTCTGCCTCCTTCACTACAGTTGGCATTATTGGGTTCTTAGGTATTTTAGCTGACAACAACTATACATATTAGATATAAGTATGCCATATACAAAGTAATGATGATAGCTAACATTTCTATAATGCTTTAAGGCTTACAAAGTGCTATATAAGTATCCTATTTTATCCTCCCAACAACCCTGGGAGGTTGACGCTATCATTATTCCTATTTTACAGTTTAGGGATTGATTATGAGTGAATAAATTAAGAACAAGTGGAAAATAGAACAAATTATATTATATGCATTCATTTTAGGATATTTTGAGAAATTATAAGTTTTATTAGAAAAATTACTAGAGTGGAAGTCAGGAGGTTTAATTTTTTCCTAGGCACTGCCACTTGCGAGTTTGTAATTTTGAGCATCCCTCTTGCATCTTTGCATCTCATTTCTTCATTTATAAAATGACAGGATAAATACCCTGGAGGTTGTACAAAAGTCTTACAGCAGGAAAACAAAGAGTAAGTCATCTATATGATATTCAAATCAAGTAGTAATGTAGACACAAGAAAACACAATAGTTATATTCTAAGTTGTATGGAACATCTGGCCAGAAGTCACGAAAAGAGTTAAAGTAGGGCCTTCTTAGGTGAGGGAGAAAAAGATTCAAGTAAATATTGATGAAGTAGGTATTATTTTAGTTAAATTAATGACAAGACATATAATTGGTACATAGGAAATTTTATTCTTTTAACTCATAGTGGGCAGTGTGGAATAAGTTGAAAGAACACTGGGCTTTAGGGGAAGAGAATAACTTTCAATAATTGTTGCCATACTTTTTTTAGGCATTTGATAGGTAAGACACTCTATCTGAATCTCAGTTCCCTTTCTTGTAAAATGTGAATAATATTTCTGAGTTATTTCATCATTTAAGGTATTTAAACTATGGGCTAACATCTCGATAAAGTTATATGTTCTCAAATCTCAGATGAGAAATATCTTCTTTGTGTGTTCCTTTCCTACCAGCTGTGCCTGGGATGCCCTAATTGCATAGAGCCATTCACCTGGTGGGAGCTTCCTGTGGTGCAGGCATGGTACCTAAGAGAAATTTAAAAGCCTCTCTGAGAACAGCTGTGCCTACAATCATTGTTCAGCAAAAGAAATAAAAATCAACTCAATAAATATTTACTGAATGCCTCATATAAACAAGACATTTTATGTGAAAAGATGGGGTCTGTAAAGAAGAGTAAGATATAACATATTTTTGGGGTCTTAATATTTCCTGTCTGTAACCTGTTTTGTTTGACTCCAGCCACGCACAGTCAAGAAATAGACATGTAAAAAGTTAAATTACGCTGGAATGTTTAAATATTATTTATTTATATGTTGTTATATAATATTTATGTATATTTTAAATGACCCAAATTTTATTTTATTTTTTTTTTGCTTTTTGGAGGGGGAAAGGCAGGGCAATTGGGGTTAAGTGACCCCCAAGGTCACATGACTAGTAAGTGTTAAGTGTCTGAGGCCAGATTTTAACTCAGGTCCTCCTGACTGCAGGGCTGCTACTCTATTCACTGTGCCACCTAGCCACCTCAAATGACACAATTAAAAAAAAATACACTAAAGGATTAAAAAAAGTAGATTTCCAGGGGGCTCTGAGTAAATTTTTTTTTCTTTTAGTAAAGAGGGCAAAAGGCCAAATAACTTTGGGAACCTCTGCCTCATTGTCAGGCCTACAGCTCATTGCACAACTATTGGTATAAGTACTAAGATCCCCTTACATTGAAGCAGGTCCTTCCCATTAGGGGCAGGTCTAAGGCACATGTGTACTTGTTTGTGAGCTGTTTTCCTCACTTTTGAAATTAAACTTCTGTTTGTCTCCTGACTCTAACCTGCTTTGTTTTGCTCCGGTCACCCACAGATCAGAGGTCTGTTCCAATCTGATTGATACCCTGTAAACTGCAAGTGCTAGTGTTCCTCTTAGCCCTGGAACTGTGACCCAGAACTGTGTATGGTCCTTGCTGCTGGGTCCTGTGCTCAGTGCCAGTTCTAGGTTCCCTGGAAATTCTTTTTGACCAGTTGTCTGACTCCCTTACTGTCTCTGGGCTGTGAGTTCTCAAAGCTCTTGCTGCTGTCATAGTCACCTCCAAGAACCATTGCTAGTGTTGCTGTCTCCTGCACTCCAGATCAGCCCACACCCCGCTATCACAGACCTCTTCACCAACTCTCTAAGTTGTTTTCTCTGGATAAATGTTTCATCCTGACCTTGCTGAATCTGTCCCCCAGAATTTGATTCAAGGCATTACTTTTAAATTTTTTGAAGGGGAAAGTTTGGAAAATTTGGCTGTGTTTCTGCCTCTCCTCTGACATATCAACTCTGTATCCCCCTCTCCTAGCATTTCAATTTATATGTTTGTCCCATTGAGGGTGTGTCTCTCCTTACCTATCTACATATACATGTATTTTATACACTCATATATATGTATACATATACATGTATATGCACATATATTGTATATGTGCATATATTCATATGTGTTTGTATGTGTGTGTATGTACATGTACTCTTCCTTCTGATTCCCATATTCCTTTTCCTCTTCCTTACTAATTGTGTAACCATTGAAAATCTTATTATGTTTACTGAGCTTTAGGCAACTCTCTCAAACCTTACTGTAAGTTATGGATGAGTTGTGATTTGCTTTAGTAAGTGGTCTTCTATAATGGCAAGCACAGAAGCAGTTCACACCTTGTTTCAGCTATTGAATTATCACCTTGTTCAGTTTCTTTTGAGCCTTGTTTCAAGTCTGTTAAGAAACAGAACATGTGATCCCCACAACTTGGGAACCCTAGAATTTATGGACTCCTGCAACAAGAAGGGTCGGAGCTAATGACCATATATAAGGAGAGACCCAGCAAAACTGAGAAGGGGACTCTTGTGGTGGCAGAGTAAAGAAGGAGAACACTTGTGGCATCCTGGCACTATTTGTCTGCTGTCTGTGTTGATGTTTGTTTGTGACACTTTGTACAGAAGCCCTGGGACTTTGCTGGAAGCCCTGAAAGAGGATTTTTTGTTTGTATGATCACAGAAGTCCTGGAGGGGGGTTTTGGAGGTCCTAGGACTTTAGTGATGATTTGTGCTGACATCTTGGACCTTGTTTGTGGTCTGTGTTGATTTCTATGTTAATGATTTGTTTTAAGTTCTCAAACTTTGTTGGTGGGTATGAGTTGATTTCACAGGCAGAGAGTGAATCTTATGATGATGATGCCAGCAATGTGCATGAATATTATTGTGGCTCTGTCAAGCTTTGTCTTCCAGAAACAGGAACTGTGAAAGACTTGAGGTGGACTGGACATTGTGAACTTCAATATGAATTGGAACTGGATGAAGAACTGGACAAGCAGCTGGACAAGGAACTGGGAGCTGCCTCCCTTTGAACCCAGTTGAAAGTTGAATAGATTCAGACAGGATCTGAGACCATGGAAAGGGAACCATGGAAGCTGAGAGCCAGCCTCAACTCAAGATGAAAGAAGACTTTACTTGGATACTGTGTACTGACAGATTATGATTTATGGTGACCTGGGGTGGGGAACTTTGACTTTTGTACTTTGTGATTGAATTAAGGACTTTGTGATTGACTAAATGAATGTACTTTGCTTAAAGCTAAGTGACCACTCTGATGAAAACTACATGGCCATTTTAGTGTTAAGTTTTTAAGTTGTGAACATTGTGAATGAATGTACTTTGTTTTTTGTGAATGTTTTGCTCTGATTTGTTTTTGAATAAATAGAGAGTTCACTCTACGGTGTAATCAGAACCTTGAAGCTGTTCATAGCAGCAGTCCTCTGGAAAGCTGCTGATGTGTGGCTTTATATCTTCCCATAACAATCAAATCACTAAATCACAGGCTTTTGATATTTGGGAATTTTAAATATTAAGTAGGCTTTATAAGAGTTAATGCAAATATACTGTTACAGTCACAATTAATATCTAAAGCAAAAAAGGCCTTTCAACCATCTCAGGGGTAGAGCATTGCAATTGACATCACTTTGTAATAGACTTGGATATCATCTTGGAGGATGTCTCAGTTTACTTTTTAACAGATTTTTTGTCTTCACTCAGTCATGGTCAGTTGATGGAGGCAGCATTAAACAAATTAAGAGGCTTAGTGAATACTTCTTAGTTCTTAAATCTTGATGACACCAGAAAGGTTGTTTTGATTTATAGCAAATATAAGTTCAATTTAAACAAATTCATAAAAATAGTTTCTGAAATAACAACTTATAAATCAGCATTTCCTTTCAGAAATGAGAAGACTTGGAAAGCTAATTTTCAAAAATTCACTTTAGATTTACAGGGAAAAATAGATAATCTATTGTATTTAGATCTCAAAAAAATAAAATAGTCAACAATCAAATTAATTTCCTGCCTTTTTCCCTCTAAATATTTACTAATTTTAAGTGATTTTTTTAAGTGAATAGGATAATTTAAGGATTTTTTTCCAGAAACTTATATAAAAATGATTCTCAGATTAAAAATATGTTTTCTTGGAATCAAGCATTTTATTCAATCCTCTTATTTCTTTCTAGTCTCTTGATAAATGTGGGGTTTGTTACTTTCCTAAATGAGTTCAAAATATGCATGACAGCACAAGAACACTTAAAGTAGAGGCATTTTGCCCCATCAACATTTCTAAGTTTCTTTTGTTCCTGTAATCTCAGATGTTACCCTCTAAAACTGTCCTTGGAGGGTAAAAGGGGTGAATTGGGGCAAGGTGTTGTGTGAGATAGGATATACTTTGTTCACCACTTTTGATTCATGATTCCCATCCAGTTCATCTGAATGGAGTTTCAAAGTTGATACAGTGAATTAGGAAATAGATTATGAACCTTTTTTCATTATCTCCCTCAGTCTGATTTGTGTACATACAAAAATTTCTGGTAGTGAATAAAAATTGAATAATTATCTTTTGGGATGGGGAAAAATGTGACAGATCTTGGTATTAGAAGCTTCTGCTGGACTAAAACCTGTGGTCTAATGAAGGAGCTCAAAGATAAATCTCCACAGGAATTTGGGGAAGTGACTCTTTAATCAAAGCAGCTTCAGCAGAAGTCAATGAGAATGCTTTTACATTTTTATGTGTACTCATAAAATGGCTACATACATATGGCTGTTAAATACACATACTTTAACAGTTTATCTTAAATTGATTAGCTTGGTATCACAGAAATGATTGATTAGCTTTTATCTTTTGGTAAGAATGAGAAATCATTTTTTTAAGTGGCAAGCTTATCAGCCTCAGTGGCTATTTGAGGAAGCACAGATCTTTAAATGGATAACAGCATGCTAATTGTACTACTGAAATTGCAAGTGTTTTGTGACTGCAGAGATGTTATTATTAACAAACATTTATGGAGTATGAACAGCATTTCAGGTGTCATATAAAACAGACTAATGGATGTTCCCTTTCCAATCCACCATTATTTTGCTTTAGGGTAGGGAGGGAGTAGATGGTTCTGAGCAGTTCGGTACAGTCATGCAGATGTTTTCAAAAAATGTTTAAAGTTTAATGGGAGGGTGAGTCTGTTTTTAAGTAAACGGTGTTTTCCCTTCTAATAAGTCTTAGGAAAATGTCTCTAACATATAACAAAAACTTTATTAATGTTGATTAGTCATAGCTTCCTTTGTAAGTTTACCATAGCAACTCTTTATTATTATTAGCTATGAGGTTCTTGTTTGTGACATTAGATGACACCAGTTCAATTAATGGAGATCGTCCAGGAAATAAGAAAGTTACTAGCATTATAATCAAGTGCTGGTTAATGTGCCACAATAGTCATATTTCCTTTTCTTACAGGTCATCAATAGCAACTCCAAATTAATAAACAACAGGGATTTAGTTTTCAGTAAATTTAATTAAGCTGGTCCTTATCTATTTTCAAAATGGCTTAGCTATGTTTGAAAGACCTGGAGCAACAGTTACAGAATAACACAGCTAGCTAAATTGTTCTAATCCCTAGCTAAATGAAATAGAGACAAAATTAACAAGTACTCAGAAAAAAATTAGGATTTAAAATATTTTTGTGTGATTTTAATGTTGAAAATGGGAAAAGGCAACTAACCATTTTTCTGTTCCTAAATATTTTAATATTTGCTCTGTGTAAAAAAAAATCCTCAGTAACATATTAACCTATCAAGCAGCATGGGGGAAAATAGCCATAATAATGCTGTACCTGTATTATGTTTTGACTTTTCAAAAATATTTGCAAATATATATATATATATATATATATATACATATATATATATAGTCTCACATAAGTAGTACTTATTTCCATTATGATATATTGAATCAATCGATCTCCAAAATTTAAAAAAATTTCATTTATCCCTTGAAACAATATGTGATATTCTAAGCCTTACCTGAATATATGACTCTCATCTTCATTTTCAAGAAAGATTAAGCATTCTTAACTTAAAAAAAATACCATTTGCTAGGATTTAATTATGATTTTCATCATGGATGTTAATAGAGGGATGAGTGCAAAGCAACAAATTGAAATTCCTTAGTTAAAAATTGTAAAGGAAAATAATGAGGGGCTGGTACAAATTTGACTCTTTTGCTCCCATCAATCATAATTTGCATAGAACATATTCTAAGAAGGAGATGTGAACTTTTATGCTTATTCTCTACATATCTGCCTCTAAAGGAGGTATGCTTTTGAGACATCCCAAGGGTCTATAAAGATTTAGGTCTTATTTGTGGATGCCCTTGTTTTTAATGATTTGGTATACATAGATAAAAGCCATTAATTATTGTTTAAATTTTATTCAAATAATATTCAAATATATATTTCCAGGTATACATATACACACATACTTTCTCTTTTTCTCTCTCCTTCTTTCCAGATCTCCATCTCTTTCTATATCTGCTTCTCTATCTAAACACACACAAACACATAAACACACATGCATACACACAGAGGATATTCTAAAATCTTAGAGCAGATTTAAACTTTAGAGCTGTTAAAACTTTAATAGATTATACTTCCTCTAAGACTTTTGGAACATCTTGCATATGACATACATACTCCCATGCATAAATATACTTAGAATATATGACTACAAATCCCTTATTTCACATATGAATTAGTCTATATGGTTTCTTCAGTATGGCTAGTCTTTCCACCCCTTCCAATTGTAACCTTTCTATAATGGGATGGATAAAGTCTAGTAGTTGATATGACAAAATAAACACCAACAAAAATCAAAAAGAGTCAAAATCACCTCACAGTCAGCCTTTTGGTAATGAAATTTAATAAAACTAACTTGGTTTATCCTCTGTTGCAAGATGTTGCTGGGCCTTCCCTTGAAGTCTTTCAGTCCCAGTTTTATGAAGCCTGCCTTTGTACTATGGTGACATAGCCTTTGACAAAACAGAGTAATTCTGACATTATGGTTGTTCATTAAAGTAAGATTTCAGTAGAAGATGTGTGCATGTTACAGTTTCCTCGGAAGTTATCTTAGTGGAATAAAATAAATAATATTTCCAAAATTCAATTACCATTGCCTTCTGCTTAAAATTAGACAAAATTACTCATCCACTGTTTTATATAATTTATAATCATAACCCTTTCATAGTCTATGGAAACAGACTTGCAATCTAGCGTCACAGGATCATAGACTGAGAGTAAGAAGGAATCTCAGATGCTACATAGTCTAATCTCCTCCATATATATATATATATATATATATATATATATATATATATATATATACATATATATATATATATCAAACAGAGGTCCAGGGAAATTAAATAACAACCTATCTACGGTCATACATGCAACATATGTTAGAGGTGGGATCTGAAAACAGGGGTATTGACTCCAAAGCCATTGATCTTTCTGATAAACCATGTAACCTCTCTGACATATGATATTATTCAAATGAGTAGGCTTTTAAAAAACTGTTTAGGTGACTTGTTTTTATCATTTTTGATTCTAGAGAAAATGGTATTGGTAATTTAATTTTGGAAATGCCCTTTATTTTATGCAATTAAGATCAATTCAGATAAAAATGCAAGATATCTTGTTTAGGAATAAATGATAAATGATATGATGATTGCTTTAATTAATGTCTATTCCTTTAATGAGGGGACTAGAGAATATATTGATGCTTTGATTATTAAATTATCTCTCTGTTTTAAAAGAAATTATGTATCCCCTGGGTAATTTTAATTTGGTCTCTAACTGGAAATTAGATGATATCATTTGGGATACCTCATGAACTAAGGTGGGATATGAGACTACCCACATAGTTTTATGAACATTCAAGTATATTATTTGAAAGAATATGAATAAAAAAGGCAAAGGCAATGTTTCTATCCTATTTGGAATTCTTTTGATGCTAATATTTAACATGAATAATTAAATCGGCATTAGAAAAATTAATTGTGTTTTTAAACGGTTTTCTTTATTACTGTCACTAGTGTTATTACTATTAGTCTTAACATATAAGCCAAATTCTTCTTCAATCTCCTATTAGGAACCAGGTTGATGAATGAGAGGTATTTCCCTTCTTGAAATTGATAATTTGACTTTAGATGAATAGAATATATGGAAATGTCCTCAGCAACTGATGTGTTGCTTCAGTCAATTTTATGGGGGTCAGGGTGATAATGTAAAGATATTGTTATGAAAGAACAAAAATCAGCTACCCATAACCTCTGTCCAAGCACCACATAACTCAGGGATTGTGAAGAAAGAGGGAAAACTAAAGAGATTTTTAAAGAAAACAATTTATAATAGATGAAAGAATAGATTTTTAAAATTTATTAGGATCTCCTTGTTAATCCAATTTGCCTTTAATTATATCTGCTTAATTGTAACATGCACTAATAACTGTAAGAGTGTTTAACAAATTATAAATGGTTTACATATATAATAATATATTATGTTATTAGAAACATAAAATATCAATCTATACTTAATTTGTTCTTGATTGCTAATAAAACCATATTTCTCTTCACTAGTTAACAACATGACCCCAAGTCAAGTACTTTCTCCCATCGTTGTTCCCTAACCCCCAGTTTTCAACTTTTTTTTGTCTTGTCTTCTCCAATAGATTGTAAGCTTCTTAAGGTCAGTCTTTCTTTGTTCTGTATTTTTATCTCTAGTACTTAACACACTGCCTGGCATATATTAGACACTAAATAAATGCGTATTTTGCATTGACAATAGATCTGTAAGTACTAATTTGGTACCTGGGGTAAAAAAAAAAAAGAACATAAAACATGCCCTCGAGGCAAATGTATAAATTTTTTTCTGAAAAATCAACACAACAAATACTCTACCCTGTCCTGGGGAGTCAGATAACAATTTGTATGAAAGGAATAAATTGATGATTATTTTGAGGAGATCTCTGCATGTTTGGATGGGAAATCACATTGGGGCAGCTCACCCAGTGTATGGTTCATAGGATCATATATTTCAAGCTCAGTGGGTAATTGGATTTCTTTTAGGTCTCAATGGTAATTTGATAAAATTTCTTCATTAAACTGAGGAATCCTAGTCTCATAAAGGACCAGAAGAACTAGAAGAAGGACTTATCATCTCTTGCCTCCTAGCTTTTCTGACTGCCTTCAAGATTTAGCTCAAATCACAACTATTTTTACAAGAGGCATTTCCTGTGTTCATTCTCTCTCTCTCTCTCTCTCTCTCTCTCTCTCTCTCTCTCTCTCTCTCTCTCTCTCTCTCTCTGTCTCTCTCTCTCTGTCTCTCTCACACACACACACACACACACACACACTAACACACACACATATACACACACTGCATGTTGACTTCTTCATTAGAATATGAGCTTGTTGAAAACAGGGACATCTTTTTGTGTGTGTGTGTTTAATGCTTTATATGGTACTTGGTATATAATAGGCAATTTAAAAATGCATGTCAAGTGACTAATATATCCAAGATCACAAGAGTAGGAGGTGACAGAACTGGGAATCAAACCCAAGTTCTTTGACTCCAGAAGAATATTGTCTTGTAGTTTCCTATGTAATTAATTAGTGTTGTCAACTAGGTGTTACTATTAGTTATTTCTATACAGCTGAAAGGATGTGAATGCTAGTAAAATATAAATTTAATACATTTAAACATTGCACAAAGTTTAAAGTAATTATTTGAAATTTTATTGCTTTTAAAATTTCAGTGGCTTGGACAAAGACCTCCTCATTCTGTCCTAGTGGTGACTCTAGTTACTGATGTCATCTTACTGGCAGCACACTAAGATTTTAGCTGCTATAAAAGTGGCTAAGGTACTTGTTATAGGATTGTAAATTTTTAAGATCTCCCCTAACCCTAGGCTTAAGTGCATCTGGAGCCTATGGTGGGAGGCTTATTTTTCAGGATACACTTTGTGATTGGACAGTGGATCAAGAAGGTTGTTACATTTTTTGAGCCAGGAGAAGGCTATATAAGCCCTGATGGGAGGCTTTGCAGCTCATTTTGAGAAGTGTTGTGTGATTTGACCAGACGTGACTCTGGGCAGCCGTTCAGAGCCCCCTGGCTTTGAAAACCCAGATGTTGAGGCTTCCCTCTCTGGTAACTGACTAGGTATGTATGTAATGGTCAAGACAGCTGGAGGCCTGTCTGCTTGATATGTTTTTCTGTTTTCTTGTCACTTCTGCTTTGTAACTTCTGTCTTTATACTCTGAAGTTCGGGGTGCTGACTTTTTCCCCTGAACAAGGTAAATGATATATTTGATTGATTAAAGCAAGATTGTTAACCCATTTTGAGTTGCTTTCCTTTATAAAAGCAGATCTAAGAAACTGTGTTGGCAGCCACACTAGGGATGCTGGGGTGCTTGCTATAATAGTACTGCTGCAAGTTTCCACAAAATAAAAAGCAATAGATAGTGAAGAACAAGTATAAAGAAGATTCTAGAGAGATGTGCATTATCAGTACCAGGGGAGGAATGTTAAGTCCAAGGGAATGGGTTCAAATATAGGCACAAATATAAATTTTAAGAGATAATATCCATTAAGATATGGTTGTAACCAATCAATCTACCAAAAAATATTTTATAGAACTAGAAAAATGGTAACAAAATTCATCTGGAAGAACAAAAGTTCCAGAATATCAAGGGAATTAAAGAAAAGAAATGCTAGGGAAGGTGTCCTAGCCATACCAGATATTAATCTGTATTATGAAATGGTATTCATCAAAACTACTTGGTACAGACTGAGGAATAGAATAGTGGATCAGTGGAATAGATTAGGTACACAAGACACAGCAGTCAATGACTATAGTAATCCACTGTTTGATAAACCCAAAGGCCCCAGTTTTGGGGATAAGAACTCCCTATTTGACAAAAACTGCTGGGAAAACTGGAATATACTATGGCAGAAACTGGGCATAAACCAATATCTTACACCGCATACCAAAATAAAGTCTAAATGTGTGTATCATCTAGGTATAAAGGCTGATACTATAAGCAATCTGGGAGACCAAGGAATAGTCTACCTGTCAGATTTATGGAGAAGTGAAAATTTTATGACCAAACAAGAGTTATAAAACATTATGAAATGCAAAATGGATAATTTTGATTACATTAAATTGAAAAGTTTCTGTACAAATGAAGCCAATGTAACCAAGATTAAGAGGGAAGTAGAAAATTGAGAATGAATTTTACAACCAGTGTCTCTGATAAAGGCCTCATTTCTAAAATAAACAGAGAAGTGAGTCAAATATATAAGAATACAAGTCATTCCCCAATTGATAAATGGTCAAAGGATTTGAACAGGCAGTTTTCAGAGGAAGAAATTAAAGCTATCTATAAGCATATGAAAAAACGCTCTATATCACTATTGATTAGAGAATTACAAATCAAAACAACTCTGAGGTACCTCAGTTCACTGGTCAGATTGGCTAAGATAACAAAATAGGAAAATGACAAATGCTGGAGAGGATGTGGAAAAATTGGAATACTAATGTATTGCTGGTGGAGTTGTGAACTGATTCAACCATTCTAGAGAGCAATCTGGAACTATGCCCAAAGGGCTATAAATAAGTACATACCCTTTGACCCAGCAATACCACTTCTAGGGCTGTATACCAAAGAGATTATAGAAGTGGGAAAAGGTCCTGTATGTACAAAAATATTTATAGCAGCTCTTTTTATGGTGGCAAAGAATTGGAAATCAAGGGTATGCCCATCAATTGGGGAATGGCTAAACAAATTGTGGTATATGAATGTAATGGAATATTGTGCTATAAAAAATGAGGAACAGACTTCATAATAACCTGGAGAGACATATATAAACTGATGTTGAGTGAGAAGAGGAGAACCAGGAGAAATTTTTACACAATTGCAGACACAACATATGTGTGATGATTAACTTTGAGAGTTGGGGCTCCTCTCAGTAATGCAAGGTTATAAGACAACTCCAAAAGACTCATGATGGAAAGAGATATCCACATCCAGAGAAAGAACTACAGAGTCTGAATGGAGATTGAATGAAACTACTTGCTCTCTTTCTTTTTCTTGTTTTGTTTGTTTCCTCTTTCTCATTGTTCAAGGCTTTGGTGATAATCCTTTACAAATTGACTAATGTTTAATGTGAAGGTATTTGTAGATCCTATATTTGATTACATGCCACCATGGTGGGGGGAGGGGGGAGGAGAAGAAGGGGTAGAAAGTTTGAAACTCAAGTGATTGTGGACTGAATGTTGTAAACTAAAAGTAAATAAATAAAATTTTTAAAAAGATATGGTTATAGTCAACAAAAAATGGCAAACTTCAAGCAGGGAGGTAGTAAAAAGAAAAGGTATCAAGCAGGTGAGAAGAAATCAGGTTTTGCAAGACACATGCAAAAGTGTCTGCTAAGTGCAAGATCAAATTAGGAATTAGCATATGATTGGAGGAACCAAAAAGCCGGGATGAGGAAGGGCCAGAACTGAGATCAGGATCTTAGGCTAAGGTATGAATATAGAGGTGCCAGAAAAAGGTCTTAAAATACAGAACAATCAGACCAATGATGGTTTGGTGGCAAAATCACTTCTCCAATATAGCATATGACTTTTTCTCCTTTTGAACAATCAGCCCCTGCTGTAAGCAGGTAGGATTTCAAAGATCCTTCATTTTCAGAGGCAAGTGCAACCTGACATTGCAAATTTTAACTGCATAGGCTCAGGACTGCAAGTAATAATACTAAACATTAGCTCAATTATATAGGTACTACAATGAAGAAAGTGAAGGTGAAAATCACAATCTTTTTAGAAATTCTAGTGCATGAGAAAATTTGAAGTTCATAAGTAATATTTTATGCTTGCAAATGCCGTATGGTACATGCATGGGTTGGAACCATGACTGTTTTTTTAAGCACCTTTACAATGGAAAAAAAAAATTACACAGTAGTTTAAATCATACTGCTTTAATGGATGTGTTATACATAGAGATGATCACATCAAATATGAAGAAGAAGGTATTAAAGAGCCATTACCACAGCATTTATCCGACATTTCTCAGTAACTGAAACATTTGTGCTAAATGAGCAAATGAACCGCTGAGGAAATCTTCAGTGTTCAATAGCCCTCAAAGTTAATCTGTATTTATTTTACCTGTGGTGAGGCAATCTGACAGTTACTTGAGAGTAGAAATCATGGGTAGTAAGGGCCAATGGTTCACAACATCATCAGAGATTTTATCTTATTGTTGATACTTTTTTTTTTCTCAGTTGGGGTGAATAAACCTGCTCATAACCAAATCCTCTTGAACCTTATCTTCAAAGTCAAAATTGTATCTGTGGCTCCAAAAATGTTTGAATAAACTTTCTATCTCTTTTTTCTTTCTTTTTTTTTCTCTCCTGCTTAAGAATTGTGTATATAACCCCCTCACTAATTCTAATTTATCTCTGGCAGAAATGCTTTGTTAGTGTGTTGTGTTAGAGGCAGGGGTTTTGGAAGTTTAATGAGAATATATTTTTTAACAATGCTAATTCTTATTTTTTTAGGTACCAGTTTTTAGAGTTGGTTGAGTTGAATTTTAATAATTATGGAATCTTTTTCTGGATTTAATTTTAGCTCTAACATACTACTATGAGACTGTTTTTAATTCACTGGTGAACCAAAATAACATTGTCTTAGTAATATATGTTTGAATCCCTCAACTACTTAATTGAGTCACATTCTATATACATAACACGGTTGGAGGGGAGATTTTAATGACTACATCAGAGATATTCTTAGCAAATTGGGGAATAAAATGGAAAAAATGTCTTATCTTTGTAATAGAAATAAAATGACCAGTATGGGCATATCACCCAGTATAAGAAAGAACTGAGTCATTCCTGAATCGTGAGTAGTCAGCCCATGTACATAGTATCCATTTTAACTCACCCTCATTACCACTTTTTCTTTGACAATGTATAACCAAAGGAAACTTTATATACATATATATGCATGCATACATATATTATTTATATAGCATTTTGTCATACTGAAAATGAGTTCAAAGAAAAAAAGTGGTACACTAGATATGAATATATATACACATATTATATGTGCATACACACTCACTCACCAGTACTTTTTGATTCTGTCACCCTCTTTCTTTTCTGTGCCAAGGAATGAACTACCTGCATCCCATTTTCCTGCCATTAGCCTTTGTTTCAAAGAAGGGTCTCTTTCCTTCCCTAGCCTATTATTATAAACTTGCCATTAATACTTTTGAAATATTCACAAGGATTCTTATTAAAAAAAAACGAATAGGAAATAACTTTTAAGTAAAAAGACCTCTACATTGTCCATCTCTGCTTTTTCCCAGTTTTTAAAAAATTGATATGCCCAAGGGAAATGTAAGGCCATGACAAAAGTGATTGGTCATCTTCAGAAAATCCTTGAATGTATGTTTGGAATTTTGACTGGTGAAGGTACATGTTGTCAGGTTTTGGAGGGGGGGGGACACCCTTGCATGAGCAAAAACCCAGAACCCAAAAGAGGCAGAATATCTTGGTGACCATCAAATAATTCAATTTTCCATGAGTACATGTAGGAGTCAAGTAAGAAATAAGGCAAAAATATGCATTGAACTCATTTTACACAAGGCTCGGGGTGGGGCGCATATGTTGTCTAGCTAATTTTTTTTCTGTCTGCATGTAAGATCAAAAACTTTTGAATGGTTATGACTAGCTTCATAGAGGCCCATCAATGTTCTGAGGATGAATGAATCGAGTACAATGCCATCCACAACCAGTAGATTCTGGAGGACTTCCTGATCCATAGGAATTGTCAAATTGAACACTTCATTTTTTTCATCATTTTGGCTAACACATTTGGCTAGCAAACATCTCCCTCTCTTTTTCTTCTCAAAGTATTTATGATTAGAAAGTTGTTGCATAGGGAGTTTTTTAATTGATGTATCTTCCAAAAACTATTATTTTTGATATATGCAATATATCAAATATGTATATAAAATTATATTTAATGAAAATCTTTGAGGCAGTGATCTGCTCTCTAAATTCAATTATTTTTCCTAATCCACCAACAATAAAGCAGAGTAGAATCTTCTATAATTGTAAAGTTGGAGGCCTTTGTTAAATATTACTTACAAAATCCTTTCTATTTTCTAATAATAGTCTCACCGAGGTTGCCTTCAATTAAGACACTAGTGAATCTCATAAATTTTTGTATAGGTAATAGAGTATGCATAAAGTTCAAGATGGCTGATGTTTTTGCAGTAACCTTCTTTGGAGGGTGGGGTGTAGTATTCATAAAGTCAGATTTTTTTCCAGTATTATCCCCTCCTTCAGATATCTGGTGAAATAATCCCTTAATATCCTCTTCTCCAGTTTGGATTTCTTCTACATACACTAGGACCAAGTTAGCTTTTTTTCTCTCCTCTCTTTGTTGTCTGTTAGCGTCATTTCTACATCCCTTCTTTATAAACAAAACTGACATGATATTAGAGTTCAAGTATGGTAGCACTACTCTCTTTAATGATGAAAGCAGATTGTTATAAAAATTCATGTAGATCCTCCCATCCCCATTTTAATTTTGTTTCTTGTTTCCATTCCAGGTTTAGTCTTACATACCCCAATATGATTTTGCTTAGCTGGATTTCTTGCCAAGTTTTTTCTTTTCTTTTTTTATTGATCTGGTTTTTCTCTTTACTGGTTCTCTTTGCTTTATAAAAAGTTGCTCATAATCATTACTTGTGCTTCTTTTTAGGATTTTACAAATGTTTATATTATAGATGAGTTTTGCTTTTGGCCACCATTTCTCTCTAATTGGCAATCAAATCAATTGTTTGAAAATTGCTTTTTATGCTTTTCGGTTTCTTGCTATGGCAATTGATTTAAATTACTTCACAATCTATCTAATATTTAATGTCAGTGTCATTTTTGAAATTCATTTCTGACATTTAAAAAATTTTCAACTGATTCTTTAAATAGCTAAGGACAGATTGCTTCAATTACTTAATTGTTATTCCATTTGTCCCACCCACCCCACTCCCATCACCCAATTTTTTCTCAATTCCGGTCTTTGCACTGATAATCTGGTCATCTACCTACACACACAGCTAATTTAAGTATGACTGAAATTTCAATAATGGGTCTTTTCTTATTTGTTTAAATAAAATTAATTTCACTTATTATGATGTTTTTTGATGTTCACTGTGTCCAAAACCTATTAGTTCTTTTCTCAGTTATAAGGCTTCTATTTCATCTACAAGCCTTTTTTCTTTTGCCTTTTTCCTGATCCTGCTTTCTCGAAGCTGATTTAATCATACACTGAAAGACACAAGGAAACACTATTTTATGAGGCAGATGATTTTTATACTACAGTATTGATGAGAATTTTTTTAAAGATTCCCATGATAATTAATAAATAAATAAAAGACTGCAGCTCAGACTGATTATATGGGATAAATAGGTAGAGAAATTCTACAAAAAAAAATAGATTGAGACCTCCAAAATTAAGCCAATATTTATTTTGATACTTGTTGACTCCAGTGAAAAGGCTATAATAGATGAAGATGGTGAAAAATATTGAGAAGTAAGGTAAAATTAATAACTCATAAAACTTTAAGTAGTAAAATAATATTTTATAATTAAAGTTCACATAAATCTTTTTTAATTTTAAGTTTATTTTTCATGTAATTTAGTTTATTTTTTGCTGCTGAATTTTGTTTCTTAATTTTTTCTTTGTAACTTCAAGATTTGATATTTTATTAATATATTTTATTTATTTTGTTATATATCCCAATTACATGTAAAAATATTTTGATATTCATTTTTTTATTTGACTTTCAAATTCTCTTCCTCTTTTCCTATCCCTTGAGAAGTATATGATATTAATATGATATCAATTATAAATGTGAAGACATACAAAACATATTTCCATATTAGCCATGTTGGGAAAAAAAAACAAAGAAATATAAAGAAAGTGAAAGAATTTTACTTCTATTTGCATTCAGAGTCTATCAGTTCTCTCTCTGGATATACAGCATTTTTCATCAAGTTCTTCACAATCCTCTTGGATCAATGTATTGATCAGAGGAGCTAAGTCTTTCATAGTTGATCATTGTTATAATTCTGTTTTTACTGTCTACATTGGTCTTCTAGTTCTTGCTGGATATGTAACCAGGAACTCAGTGTACTTTCCAGATGCATTCTTAAAACACTCCCATGAAATAGGAAGGGGTTAATTAATAGTGGTGTAATTTCAAGTGTGCATGATACCAGCAATTCAAAATTCCTATGAAATCTCCACAGCTTTTATAGGACACAGGTACCTGTCAGTATATGATAAGTAAAAACAATTTCAAGTCTCTGTCTTTTGTCATGTTTATTAATGCCTGACTCTATGTATATGCAATATGAGTTAATCATAGCTAAATTTTAAAGAAAGGCATTTTTATTTTTTTAAAATAGTTTATAAGAACATTAGAGATGCTAAGTTACTTTTAGAAGAAAAGTAAGTATGACCATCGATATGGAAAGATCTATCATGAGATGATCATTAAAATTTGAGACAGAAAAGGTACCAGGTCATCCCCTGTGTGCTAATGTGAAACTACTGCCCATCAGCATATTTTCTCATTCTTTTTACAATTCAGAAGCAACAATTCTGTATTTAAGGGATGCTCCTAATTCTGATGGATTTTGCCAAGAGAAAACTTTTCCCTTTTGCACAGGTGAGTACCATCACTCTTAGTTATCACCACTAGAATTAGCCTCAGGGAAATGAATGGCCTGGGTCCAAGATACTAATTAAACTTTATCATGTTTCCCCCTTTCAAAACTACCATCACTATGAAAAGCTTATTCATTTTAACAGTCTATATGCCTCTAAAGGTTAATCCTAAAATACATACACATAATATCTACACCATCCTATTTTATGCACTAATTTCTAAAGGTATTAAATTTCAAGGCAACAGAATCTGTCAAGGAATCAAGGTTGTGTGCATAATGCACATAGTAGGAAACCAATCAATATTTAGTGAAAGCTTGAATGAATATTCAATGTGACTAGAGTTAGGAACTTACATTTATATTTGTTTAAACATCTAATCTTTCATATCTTAAGTTATTTGAGGCCTTAGGTGTGTTGTACTTAGAGTCAGGAAACCTGGGTTTGAATCTTACCTTTGATGTTTCCCACCTGTGTAAAAGTGTTAGTCACAACCTCTTAATACCTTTCATTGTCTTGTCTATAAAATGGAATAATAATATCTGTACTGCCTACCTCCAGGATTATTGTTAGGAAAACTCTTAGCAAATTTATTTTATTTTTTTTTTCCTGAGAGGGGAAGCAAAGAGTATGGAAATGAATGGAAAAAACCAATTAAACACACAGTATATTCCAGAGTCCTGGGGATACAAATGCAAACAAAACAATTCCTTCTGTCGAAGAGCTTACATACTAAGTCTGGTACACAATAAAAAATTAGGGGGAGCAGGTCAAAAGTTAGAGTTACTTTCACAGTCCATGAAGTGACCCAGAGGTCTGGTTCTTATGGACAAAGAATAAGAAGATAGAACACTTATCAGAGCCCAGCATCAAAGCCTTTTGTCACATTCATTAATCCCCAACAGTTTGAGTGAACCATAGCTAAATTTTAGAGCTAGGGTGAGACTCCAGATTCTGGAGGTAGAAGATATGAACCTGTGATTTCATGTGTGTAGTGCACTCCTGATGCAGATATTCCCTCTTCTGATAAAACCAGCAACTCATCTGTAAATTTTTCTCTGAGAAAATTTCCTGTGGCACTGAGAGATTCTGTGTTCGGCTCACTGCAATACAGCTAATATATGTAACATACCTTGTCAAGGGCAGAAAACCTAAACTCATTGTTTCTTAATTCTAAGACCAACTCACAATCCAATGTGCTATTTTGCTTTGCATTTCTATAAACCAAACCTGCACAACTTGGCAGTAGGTAGGGGACAAAATAAAAATAGGCCAAACTTCTTCAGACTGCAGATAAATTTTGAGCAGCTCACTTTTTAAGTAAATGTTTAATTAATGATTAAACTATATTTGCAAATAAATCTTTTTTTTTTGGAGGGCAATCGGGGTTAAGTGACTTGCCCAAGATCACACAGCTAGTTTTGTGTTAAGTGCCTGAGGCCAGATTTAAACTCAGGTCTCCTGACTTCAGGGCTAGTGCTCTATTCATTTATAAATCATATTTTTTAAAAGGGAAATTTCAATTAATATAAATTAATTACTTAAGATTTTTATTTATCATGAAATCACATTAAGGTTAAAAAAATCCTTTGTGATTAGGGTGGGGGAGCCAAAATGGCAGTATAGAAGCAGGAAAACTCCCTGTGCTTCCCCCATAACTACCTCAAATACCTATAAAAAATGACTCTAAACAAACTTTAGGGCTACAGAACCCACAAAGTGACAGAAAGAAACAAACCTCCAGCTGAAGACAGCCCAGCAGGTGGGCAAAAAATTTCTATCACATTCTGCTGGGAACAGAGCCCAGCCCCACATGAGCCCTTGGTTTTAGCCCCAGGGAGGCCCAACCAGCCAAGGCTAGAGGGATTTCTGGAGAGTAGATGTAATGGTAATGTACATTTCAAAGATCTTCCCTGCCCCTAGGCTAAAGTATACCTGGAGCCTGGGGTGGGAGGCTTGTTTTTCAGTAGATACTTTTTGATTGGCCAATGGGTCAATAAGGTTGTTACATTCTCTGAGCCAGGGGAAGGCTATATAAGCCCTGATGTGAGGCTTTGTTTGGGGGCTCACTTTGAGAAATGTTCTGTGATTTAATCAGATGAAACTCTGGGAAGCCTTTGTCCAGGGCCCCCCGGCTTTGAAACCCAGATGTTGATTTGGTATGGATGTAATGGTTGGACAGTTTGGAAAGCTGTCTACTTGATCTGTTTCTCTGTCTTGATAATTCTGTCTGTATATTCTGAAGTTCGGGGTGCTGACCTTTTTCCCCTGAACTAGGTAAACGATACATATTTAACTGATTAAAGTAAGCTTGTTAACCCATTTTGAGTTGCTTTCCTTTATCAAAGCAGATCCAAGAACCTGTGTTGGCAGCCACCCTTGGGACGCTTGGGGTGCTTGCTGCTACAGTAGATCACCAGCAGCTCTGGTGGTTTCCAGAATTATAAACCCATAGATGCCAAAGACATAATGAGAGGTCAGTATAGACTCTGTGGGAACAGGGGGTCTGAGAGTGCAATCTGGCCTCTGCCCCCTGGAGGGAGAAGCGGCTGAGGCATGTTGGCTGCCTCTGCATGGCTGCTTCAGAACTCCTGGCCTGCAGATTGTAGGGGGACCAAGCAACCATTCTTAGGGGTAATTGCTCTTGCTTTAACCTGCTTGGATCTGGATCACGGTCTTGGGTGGAGGTCCTGGGCTGCATGGCCAGTGAGCCAGAGTATGTGGAGGCTTCAGAGAGGGTAGCAACTAATAGCTCCAGCAGCCGAGAAAACCACAGTGATTTGGTACAAAGCTCTCCTCTCTGGAAGCAGAGTTCTACTGTGGCAAAAAGCTCAAAAGACAAGTAACAGAGTGGTAACATGAGCAAGCAAAGCAAGCGTAGAAATCCTGGACAGGACAACGTGAGTTCCAAGCACTTCTTGTCCCACAGGAAATAAAAAACTGCCTCAGGGCCTCTTGGTTCCAAGGCTGCTCTGTACTCCTGAGAGATAAGGATGTGCTGAGGGCCACAGTCCAGTTGACAGCTCACAAGGATGTCTCCCAGGAGACTACTCACTTGATGAGCAGCAGCGGATGTGACTGGTTCTGCCCCCTCCATTGGTTCACACTCCCGATACAGGAGGAGATCATGCTTGAATCGTGCTCACTTTAAAGGTATATAAGGAACCAGCCTCCCCCCTTCTCTCTCCCCCCCTCCCCCACCGCACCTGCCATGTTGGAATATACTGCAAGTTGGTTCTCTCTCTCGTCTGTGGTCTCTTCAGTTTCTCCTGAGAACACAACCTAGGACTGGCCCTTAGGTTAGTAAAGTTAGCAGCCACTTACAAAAATCCGACTTTGGATTCCTTTTTTGGGGACAAAAAGGATCAAAGCATGGAACAGGAGGAAGACAGCAAAGTCAGAACACCTGCACCAAAAGCTTCCAAGAAAAATAAAAGCTGATTACCAGCCATAGAGGACCTTAAGAAGGATTTTGAAAACCAAATAAGAGAAGTGGAGGAAAAATTGGGAAGAGAAATAAGAATGATGCAAGAAAATCATGAAAACAGAGTCAACAACCTGACTGAAGAAAATAACACCTTAAAAAATAGACTAACTCAAATGGAAAAAGAGGCTCAAAAAGCCAATGAGGAGAAGAATGCCTTAAAAAGCCAAATTTGCCAGGTGGAAAAAGAATCTCAAAAGCTCACTAAAGAGAATCATTCCTTCTGAATTAGATTGGAGCAAATGGAAGATAGTGACTTTATAGGAAATCAAGATACTATGAAATAGATCCAAACAAATGAAAAATAGAAGGCAATGTGGGATATCTCATTGGAAAAACAACTGACCTGGAAAATAGATCCAGGAGAGATCATTTAAAAATTATTGGACTACCTGAAAGCCATGATTAAAAAAAAAAGAACCTAGAAATCATCCTTCAAGAAATTTTCAAGGAAAATTACCCCAATGTTTTAAAACCAGAGGGCAAAATAAAAGTTGAAAGAATCCACTGATCACTTCTTGAAAAAGATCCCAAAAAGAAAACTCCTAGGAATACTATAGCCAGGTTCCAGAATTCTCAGATCAAGGAGAAAATATTACAAGCAGCCAAGAAGAAACAATTCGAATGTTGTTCCAGGACCTGGCAGCTTCTACATTGAGGGATTGAATGGCTTGGGATATGATATTCCAGAGGTCAAATGAGAGGGGATTGAAACCAAGAATCAGTTACCCAGTAAAACAGTATCATGTTTCAGTAGAAAATATGGTCATTCACTGAAATAGAGAAATTTCAAGCATTCTTGATGAAAAAAAAAAACAGAGTTGAATAGAAAATTTGATATTGAGATACAAGAAACAAGAGAAGCATGAGAAGGTATATAGGGAAAAGAAATCATAAGGAACTTACCAAGTTGAACTATTTACATTCCTACACAGAAAAATGATAATTGTACCTTATGAAACTATTCGTGGGTGTATGAATACATATGTCAGTGTGTGTATATATGTGTATGGATATATATAGATAGAGGGTACAGGACCAATTGAATAGGAAGGGATGATACTTAAAAGGTGAAATTGAGAGGTGCGAGAGGAATATAATGATAGGGGATGGGGAGAGACAGAATGGGGTAAATTATCTCATATATAAGAGGTAAGAGAAAACTGTAACAATGGAGGGGAAGAACAGGAAGGCAAAGGGCAATGGGTCAATCTTGCTCCAATTGAATTTGGCTTAGGGAGGGTAAGTACTAAAAGTACTAAAGTACACACTAAATAGGATAACTCACCCTACAGGAGAGTAGGAGGAAGAGAATGAGAGGGGGGATGATGAAGGGGAGGGCAGATTGGGGGGTGAGGGAAGCTGGAAGCACACACTTTTGAACAGGGACAGAGTCAAAGTAGAGAATAGAACAAGTTGGCGTTGGTATAGGACCGATTGAAATATGGTCAGTCTTTCACAATATATCCACTATGGAAATGGGTTTTCACCAGAGTAGTCACATAGTTTTAATCAAAGCACATTCATTTAGTCAATCACAAAGTCTGTAATTCAACCACAAATTACAAAAGTCAAAGTTCTTCACCCCTGGGTCACAGTAAAAATCATAACCTCAGTCAGTACACAATATCCAAGTAAAGTCTTAAGTGGCGGCTGGCTCTCAGCTTCCACGTTCCCAGCTCCTATCTGAATCCATCCAACTTTCAACTGAGTTCAAAAGCAGGCAGCTCCCAGTTCCTTGTCCAGCTCCTTGTCCAGTTGTTCCTTCAGTTCCTTGTCCAGTTCCCATTCCATATTTAAGCTCACAGTGTCCAGTCCATCTCAAATCCTTCATAGCCTGTGTTCCTGGAAAGACAAGGCCCAGGAAATTCTGACTGTCCAGCTTGTGCTCTTCCTTATATATGGCACAGCTTCTCCCCAGAAGTTCACAAGTTGTGGGGTTCACACCTTCTGTTTCTTAACAGACTTGATACAAGGCTCAAAAGAAACTTGAACTGAAACAAGTTGTTAATTCAATAGCTGAAAGAAGGTGTTAACTATTTCCGTGTTTGCCATTACAACACTCTATGTTCTGATTAGATCTTCTGTTTCTTTTTATCAACCATTTTACAAAGTCACCTCAAAAACTTTAATGTTAGAACCTAAAAAATCTCCACAGTAACTGCTCACATATGAAGAAATACTGAACTGAGTATCTGACCTTGGAGAGAGTACCAGATGCTCATGTAACTTAGAGGACAACTGCTTAGTGAGGGAGGGGAAAAAAACCCTCTTCTTGTTGCCACTCATCACTTAAGGCTTCAGAGAGGGTGCATGGCTATACTCACTTTGTCCCTGTTCAGCCCTGGTAATAAAAGAAAATACAGTGAAAAGATATGACTCCAGCTCCTCTCAGGGAAGAGACAGACTGATGATGGTTGATTGCTATGGGTCATGTGACAAACAGGAGAGACTGCACAGTGGTAACCCACCCACAAAGATACGTAATGGGCACAATAGTGACTAGTGGAAGGAGGGTTAAGCAGAGCATAGACAAAGCACTTGTTACATCTTTACTTTCTTTCATATCCTTTACATTTTTCACAGGCTGCCCAAAATCCTTTGGCAGACTGTAAGCAACCAACAGGCCATATGCTGTGCAGGCCTGCTATAAACGTAATTCATACTTAAAACTCACCCATGTTTTCTAGATTCTTTAGAATTCAAACAGAGGTGTCATACAATTCAAAACAGGATCCAATAATCTGTGTAAGGATCCCTAGGGATGCATGTTGACTTAGTTAAAAAATGTAAGTTTATCTATGCTTTATTGCTTTTTAATTTATTTTTTAAATTTCCCAATTATTTTTTAATATGACTCTGCCCACATGGAATATTAACATTGGTTTGTTTTACACCTCTCCTTAGACTTAAGAAAGTTGTGGAAACTTTATTCATAGTGCAGATTAAACTTAAAAGTGTGTCATTCACACTCCCCCCTCCCCACCAGAGAAAGCCAGTTATGAAACATTTACCAATATACCCCTTGTTATAATGTACCACACTCCTAGCTTTTACCTGGATTCACCTAACTGCTACCTGGATTCACAGGTAGGCAGCTCTCTGCTCCTGTTCCATATTGCAGCTCACTGGGACTGCTCCATCCCAAGCTCTTCACAGTTTCTGTTTCTAGTAAAAGAAAGCTCAACAGGGCTACAACAGTATTTACACACATTACTGGCACTATCATCTCAATTCACTTTCTGTCTGAGAAATCAACACAAATCAACAGAGTGCTTCTGTCTGACAAAGTAACACCAACACAGAACAACAAACAGAGTGCCAAAACCACAAGCATTCTCTCTCCCAGTTGTGGTTTGTCCCAGCTGGTACTCAAGATTGTTTTCTGCTCTGCTCCTTCCTTTTCTACCTTCCTGTTTTACCCTTCCTGTTCTACTGTAGCAAGTTCTTCCCACCTCAGGTTCTATGTGATGACATTAGGCCTATTAAAAGCAACTCAGTGTATACTGTTTCCAGCAAAGACTTGACACAATCAAAGATGAGGCTCAAAGGCACTTGAATGGCTGAAACAAGGAGCAAAGTAGTACTTTGATTGCCATTATAGAAGGGTCTAATCCAGGCCACCTTCATTCTCTGGATTTCCTTTAATGGTTCCTCTTGAAACCATTTTCAACTCCCTTTTGTGGGTTTTCTCTTCTATTAGAATGTAAACCCCTTGAGGGCAGGGGTTGTCATTCTTTTGGATTGCATTTTTATTCCCATTTCTTAGCATAGGGACTGACACTTACCGTGTTTCCCCGATAATAAGACCCATCCCGAAAGTAAGCCCTCCCCTTACTGTGTAAGATTCCTCTAAAATAAGCCCTCCCCCAAAAATAAGCCCTATTGAGATTGCTACTGTAGTGAAGGTGATCCCCTGTGCTACACTACGGTACCCTCTGTATGTACTGTTCCCCCCACCCCCGTCAAACGCACGCCGCGCTCCGAGCTGCATCCAATCAGAGCTGCAGCAGTGAGCGCATCATCCTGTTCTTCCCCAGTGATTTGCTTATTGAATAAAGGTACATTTTTTGTTCACATTTACCTGTTTATTACAATTGCTGTCAATGTTCATTAAAATAAGCCCTCCCCTGAAAATAAGCCCTCTGGTGTTTTTCTGTCCAAAAAAATCATAAGACAGTGTCTTATTATCGGGGAAACACGGTAGTAAGTGATTAAAAAAAATACTGACTTTTTTCCTTTTTGATAGATAAATTACCATGAATCAAAATCCCTCCTCAGGACCCCATTGTTGCTGAAAAATTGGGAACTTTACATTTGACTCCAGACCTTTTGGACACCATATCCCAATTTCCACCTTTCCTCTAACTGGTTCTTTAATGTGTCAACCACTTATAATATAAATTTCTTAAGAGTGAGATTGTGATTTTTTCCCCACTTTTGTCAACTCTGATAACAAATGACCAAAGAACCACAGAGGTTTTGCAACCACTGTTAACTCAAAAATACCAAATAACTCACACAGATTAAAAACAAAAAGCTTTCTGTAGTGCCAATGCAATATTCACAGCACCAATGGCAACTATGAATATGCCGGCATAGTTCTGAATCACAAAATATATTGTACTCTTCATATAGAAGACAGAAGCTAAACTTTTATTCAGACACCAGAAAGCCAAAACCCCAAACCAGAAAGTCAAATCCTAACACCAGAAAAATGAATCCATCATAGCAATAAAGAATTTAATACACCATAACACAGTAGGGAGCCATACTATACCTAGCTGTCTCTTTGCCTGCATCCTCTCATCCCTCTAGCTGTAACTGCTGACTCCCAGCTGTGGCAGCAAGCACCCCAAGCGTCCTCAGGGTTTGCTGCCAATACAGGTTCTTGGATCTGCTTTGAAAGAGGAAAGCAACTCAAAATGGGTTAACAAGCTTACTTTAATCAGTCAAACATGTATCGTTTACCTAGTTCAGGGGAAAAAGGTCAGCACCCCGAACTTCAGAATATACAGACAGAATTATCAAGACAGAAACAGATCAAGTAGACAGATTTCCAAACTGTCCAACCATTACATCCATACCAAACAACATCTGGGTTTCAACATCTGGGTTTCAAAGCCAGGGGGCTCTGGACAACAGCTTCCCAGAACCCATATCAAATCACAGAATACTTCTCAAAATGAGCCCCAAAACAAAGCTACACATCAGGGCTTATATAGTCTTCTCCTGGCTCAGAGAATGTAACAACCTTATTGACTCACTGGCCAATCAAGAAGTATCTACTGAAAACCAAGCCTCCCACCCCAGGCTCCAGGTGCACTTTAGCCTAGGGGCAGGGAAGATCTTTAAAATTTACATTCCCATTACACCAGCTTTCTCTCAACTCTGCTCCACCCATTCAACAAGCTCCTCCCACCACAGATTCCATATGATTATATTTGACCTATAAAGGGGCAGGGAAGATCTTCAAATTCCCTTGCAGGAAATGAAATTAGATACATCTGTTGGGGCCTCCTCTAATAGGAGACTGAAGGCAGTGAGTGCAAAGGATTACTGTTATGCCAAGCTCAGGGCACAGCTTATTTGCTGGGACTTAGATCTAGAAAAACACAGTGTCTCCTAATAGTAAAAGAAGAGGAATAAAAAGATAGGGGTGGCTTTGGATCCTGACACTGTCTATCCATAGCATGAAACTCAGTGCTTGGGACATAATAACATTTAAATGCTTATTTAAAGCATTTAAATTGACATAATCAAAAGTGAGGCTCAAAGGCACTTAAATGGCTGAAACAAAGAGCAAAGTGGTACTTTTTTATTCTTTTTAAATTTTTAGGAAGAGTTTTAATTACCTTTTTTTCTAAATGAAAGCTATAGGTAGAACAACAATGGGAACACAAAATAGACAAATTTCAAATGCACTAAATAATTTCTCTGATATGACTATCAGGATTAATTTTTATTTATGAAGTATATGGCTATGAATATATTATTGTGAATGTCATATATTACATCTATTTTCCTCTGTGAGATTCTTCTTTGATACATGAATTTGATCTTGGTTCTTGGAAGCTATTTCAGTAGAGGACAAGCTCTGGAGAGTCCTCCCAATTTGGAAAAGCTTTGTATATTGGACCAGAAATGGACTGCATGTCTGTCATTTGAAGATCAGACTAGGAACACCTGGGTAAGTTCCCCACAAAAAGGTTGACAATCAGGTATCCCTCTCCCCCAGTCACAGGAAGGCATAGTAACTATCAAATGTAGAGTTTGAAAGTGCCAAGAAGAGGTAAATCTCATCTCAGATGAGGTAGTGAGGATCCAGACTTGCTCATAATTACTAGTATAATTAGCCCCTGGGCTATTTTAGAAAGCTTTAAGACATATGCAAGAAGCAGGAATTAAAGGATGGTGGAGATTGCAATAGAAATGATCCACTGGGTGTGGAGTCAAGAAATAAATTAGGAGAGTAAAGAGTGTGCAGGAAAAGGGGATTAATTATGGTAGGGCACAGAGAGAATGACCCTTACCAAATCCCACTGGATGTTTTTTTCAACCTATGTACTCTATGTACTGAGTCCTGAGGGACTGTGTAATGAAGCTGTGGGTCCTAGTGACCATTCTCTCCTGAATACCAAGTTTTGGAGCAATGATAAATGTCTATTAACTGGTATAAGAGCAAATCTCATTATCTGAATTGACATTCTCTGAGACCCCTGTGGATATGGGAAAAGAGAGCTGGGTCTGGGGTAATTACATGTGCTTTTATCCAGATCTTTTGTTGTTTGTACATATAGGTCTGTGACATTTAAGCACAGAGGGGTCATAATATGCATTTCTAGACAATGTACCCATTTTGATGGAATCAGAGATCCCTGAAGTATGTACAGATCTCAATATATGTTTATGCATATATGTGTACACATACTGTATGTATCTGTATGTACACACATGTATACATTCCTATGCATGTGTGTAAAAAAAGAAACTGAGTCTCTCTCTGTCCCAATCCAAAATATAGCACACTAGAGCAAGTAGCTCTGTACAGGAAAGCCAATGAGGCTGAGTGTATAGAGATCCATTTGGCTTACTGGCAGAGATATTGAAAAGATAAATAAAAAATCTCCAATTCTCAAGCTACAAAGTGCTCATCAAGCTTGTTTTGGAGTCAGTTTTCTTTTGAGTGGAGAAAGTACTGTGCTATTTATATGTTATCCTGCTGTATTTAAAACATCATAACTTACTCTAAAGAAAAAAAGGTGACCCTATTTAGAAATCTCACCAAAAAGAAGGAAAGAGAGAAGCAAACTTGACTGCCAATTTTGGCAGAAGTGGAAGGGCTAGGAAAACACTTCCATTCTGTGATAAAGTGAGTAGAGTAGTTCCTAGGGGGACTAATGAATAGAGTCAAACTTAAAGTAGGGAAGACAATGCAGATGTTTTAGTCTTCCCATACCTTCCTTGCCTTAGTTTTTCTCCATTTGGGAAAAATACAGTCATGTAAAAAGGATAAAGCCAGGTAGAACTCCTTGAATGCTGTTGTCAGGGTATAGTTCACTTTACCTCTGATACTATAAATAAATAAGAATGCTTTTTGATTTAATAAAACAATCAGGAATTAGTGTGAACAAGACTTGTACACGTCTTTACATTAGTGTAACCCATTGTGTGAGAGTCTGAGTCTCACTACAGTCAATTTGTATAATAGGAAGATGTTAACTCAGAACCGGATGGAGAGATTCTAAAGGTTTATATTTCAGAGGTTGGAACAAGCATAGCTCTTTCAGCACTCTTCTGAAGAGTAGAAAGTGGATTGAACTCTGGCAGAGAAGGGAGATGACAAAGAGAGTCATTGGCTCTATAGGTGTTTCACAGTGAAGGAACCAGATTGAAGAAAGTACCCCAAAAGGGCAGCTCTTTCCCTGACTCCCTCTCTTGATTGCTGTAAGTAAGGTGGATTTTAGTGTGTGTAAAGTGGATTTTTGTTATTATTTCTTAAAGTGCAGTTTCCCAGGATCCATAGCCATAACAATCTCTTGTTCCCAGGTATTAGATATAAGTTCTTATGATCATGGTTCAAAACATCTCCATCACACTTGCACTGTATTATATAATGATAAATAATATAAACATCCACTGCAGCTACACAGTGAGAAACAGAGATGGGATGATGTAAACTTGTAAGGCTATTGCTGGCAATAGGCCTTCTTTGTCTGTTGCCCTATAAAGCAGGTGAATATTGGTTAAGGGGTGGGGAACCTTAGGGTTGAATGCACAGGCTGGAATGCTGTGTGCCTTGAACGACCCTCATCAAGGCTTGGTGGGGAGAATCTGTGTCTGACTCAACTGGCCTCAATTGAGGCTTAAGGGGATTTAGGGGGATGCACAAACTGTGCCTGTCTCAATTGACCCCATCAAGACATAGGGGTAGTTACCCCCCTTCTCTCAGGCCCCTTTAAGAAGGTTGATTAGGGAATGCTTTAGAGTTTGTTCTCCCATCGTCAGCAATCCTGTTCTGAGAAAACTAGACCAGATCAAGAGTGAACCTATGCTAGCAGCTCTCCTATGTGCTGCGTTTATCTGTCTTACAACTGTCTATCCTCAGGAAGTACAGTATAATCTGCTATTTTAGTCTATGTTTCAGTTCATACATTTCCAGTCTACTTGCTTTTCCCCAACACACTTTGCAAACTGTAGGGGAGATACAATTTATTGTTTCTTCTTCAGGGCTAATCTTTTCTTCCTTTCTTTTTTTTAATTGTTTATTCCACTTACATTTATGTAGTCACTGCACTGTGCATATTCCTCGTTCTACTTTTCTCACTCTGCATCATTTCATGTCTTCTCATGCTTCTATGAATACCTCACAATATTCTTACAATACAGTAATACCTCATTATGAAATGGACAAATACAATGGACATGACAGCAAAGCCAATTATAATTTGATAGGAGTGTTTATTAACTGCAGTGACTGCCTCCCCAGTAGGGAAGACAGCACTGAGTCTTCTGTAAGATACTCTTATATAGAGTTAGGTGTTGCTAATCAACAAAATGTGGTTCCAAGGGGGGTGTAATTCCGTTAATGCTGTTTCTAGTGAAGCCTTGATTACTTAGCAAAGCCCTGGATACAAACATAGACAGACCTGAATCTGGGGCATGTTTCTAGCAACACAGGTGAAATATTCCCTCACTATTATGGCCTATTAGGTGGTTTCCAGGGAACCTGGTAGGGGTCTCCTTCTACCAGGTTGCAACTGGGAGGCACCTTTGGTGTATAATTTCTGGTGGGCACTTCAATTAAACTTGCACACACACACACACACACACACACACACACACACACATACACACATGCCACAACTTGCTTAACCATTGTGATAGAATATATTCTATATATTTAATTTTAATTGCAAAGTATAGTTGCATATCTAGAACATCTGCCCCTTTTGCTCTTTTTTTTTACATACTTGTTTTAAGTGTATATATTATTTTGGGATCTATCACTTCATATAAACCTTTCCATCTTTCTTTGAATTTTTTGTATTTGACATATGAGAGCACAAGGCAATTTCATTGTAGTTACCTAGTTAAGCATTTTGCAATTTTTTAATACACAGTATTCTCCTAGTGATGAGGTATGGGCTCTGGGAGCCCCCTGGAGCTCTCCTTGAGTCCTTGAGGTACAGGCTCTGGGAACCTCCCTTGGATTCTTGATTAAATCATCCCATTTGATGAGGCAAGTCTGTTACTAGACTTCCCACCCTTGAACTGGCCTAGCCCACCATTGTTGGTGGTCTCCAGGTGACTTCCCACCCTTAATCACTCATTGACCTCATTAACTCCTCCTGAAGACCCTACCCTAACTCCTCCTGAAGACCCTCCCCAAACTCCTCCTCTATACCACCCTTAGATTCCTCCCACAACCTTCTATATATAAGAGCCCATGTCATACCATGTGGTGTGAGAACTCTATAGAATGCCATAGAACATTGAGAGCGCTGTACAAGAGTGAGACCAGCATAGAATGCCATAGAAGAGTGAGAGTGCCGTAGAATTTTCTAGCACAGACTTACTCTGCATCTAAGGCAAGTGAACTTTTAATAAATTTTACTATTGTTTGGCTGAGAAGACTCGAGTCGGATTCATTTGGAAGGACCCAGCGGGTTGGTATTTTGGGGTCTCCAGAGCAACCCTAACCCTCTTAGTGAGTAACCTCTTCATTAGTTTTTTTGTTTGTTTTCTGGAGCCAAAATGTGTCTATGGAAGATTTTGTGTCCATGGGTCTTTTACCCCTTTGTTAATAATTTTTCTGGAATGTAAATTGTATAGTAGCATTCCTTTTGCCTTAGATATAAACATTGTGTAACACTCTGTAATAGAACCAGAGAGAGAGAGAGAGAGACAGAGACAGAAGGAGAGAGAAGGAGGGGAAGGGAGGGGAGAAGTAAAAAGGGGGAGAGGTGGAAAGGGGGAGGGAGGAAGAAAGAGATGAAGATATGCAGCTAATGGTTTTCTATTCCAATACCTGCCTACCCCACCCCCCACTCCTCCTTCCCACTTGCCCCTCCCACCAAAGTAACATTTTAAGTAGGTTTAGGTATAGTCTACACACTCTAGTAGGCATTATGGTTAGCAATCACACTCTATAGGATTTGGGGCTTCATACCTTTAACCTGGGTATGTGAAACATCCCATCTCTCTGGGTTTGACTCACTCCATTCAGTAACATCTACACCACAAAAAATTGCTTCTCTGTTCTGTGCTTGACTGTTGATCCTCGCCACTTTATTCAGGAAAATCAAAGTCCTTATACATTCTTTCAATTAACCATCACCCCATGAGCTTGTTTCGCTCTTCTATTTAATTTCTAGTTAAGCCAAAAAATTGTAATGTTTATCATATTGGCTATCTCTAGGTTAAGCAGATCAGCTCAGCCTAACTCAGTTATTCATTTACCAGTGTTCTTTGCTTTCCAATCAGAACTTCAATGCATCTCCTCTTAACAGGATTCCAAAGCAGCTACAAAGGCCCTTAGCTCTTCCTTCTCAACCTAGAGGTGGCAGAGACAAATCTGTACTTAGGAAGTGCTTCAGCTTTCTCTAGCACTAGGTAGGGACTAAGGTCAACAGTTATCATGGGAACCCTTGACCAATTAAATCAGTTCTTCCTGACCAATCAGTTGGTTGGATTTCAAAGGCTTAAATGAGAGCCTTATGTTCCTCTCACCATATACTTAATAAAAATCACAATTCCTCAAATTTCTCCTACCAGCCCCTTTTCAATCATGCTATAGTCTCCAAATGTTTATAACTTCTCATATTCTTGCTTTTACCCTCTTTAGTCATAAAACATGCATATGCAAATTAACTGAGGAACATTACACCTCCTCTTAAATCTCCAGCAAGGCAATCAATCTCTCAGGTGCTTTTACAACTAAATTTCTTCTTGTTCGTATTTCTCTATTTTTTTTTTTTAATAAAATTAAAATAATAAAGCAAATAAACTCTCTGCCTCTTCACAATCTTTAACTGTTCCCATGCAAGCAAGGTCATATTGCAAACAAAGAGACCTGAGTGTTCAAATGCATGCCACAGATTACTTTTTTTCTTCAAAAATCTCATCTGAAAGTTGTTTCCTCATGCACACATTTTTAACAATTTATATTAAAACAAAGCTGTTTTCCTACTCATATTGAGTGTCAAAATGTTCAAAAAAGCAGCAATATCTGATATCCTTTGACAATAAATACAAATCTTTGAATAAAATACTTCTTATGGCCTTTCTATTCTTGGCTATTTCATATGAAATTGACCTTAAAGTAACATTGGAAGAGCAAGTGGCAATGATAGCCAAGTGGAGATAGCACACCATGGAGATGGCCAAGAGGCTGAGACACTCCTGACTCCAAAGTGTTCGTTCTCTCTCTCTCTCTCTCTCTCTCTCTCTCTCTCTC
>NW_027187419.1:26355916-26376368 GCF_028583685.1 Petaurus breviceps papuanus | reverse complement strand
TCTCTCTCTCTCTCTCTCTCTCTGTCTCTCTCTCTCCTCTAAAGTGACACATATACAGCTTTCTTGTTTACCAAGTCCTTTCTTCCCCATAAGAACCTTGAGAAAGATGAAAAGACAATATTCTTTTGCAATACTTTGTTGTTGTTGAGTTGTTTCAGCTGTGTCCAACTCTTCATGACTCTATTTGGGATTTTCTTGGCAAAGATACTGGAGTGGTTTCCTCTCTCCTTCTCTAATTCATTTTTACAGATGAAGGAACTGAGACAAACAAGGTTAAGTGATTTGCCCAGGGTCACACAGCTAGTAAGGGGTCTGAGCCAAGATTTAATACTCTATCCATTTCACCACCTAGCTTCACTATTAAAGTAGTTTTTAAAATTGATTTATTTTCCCATTTCCTTTTTTGTAGCATTATTTTTGTTCTACTTTTTATTGTTGATATTGGGATTTCAGAGATAAGAAAGTGTTGGAAGAGGCCTATGTAAGAATGAACTGGGTCACTAAAAAGGAAAACCTTCCTTCTCTCTAAGGAATTTATAAATACTGTCAAAAAAGGCTTTATATTATCTGCTTTTTATATCCCTTAGCAATAAAGGAAATAATTATAAGTATATTCTTTGGGGGAGGATATTCTGAAAGCTTGCTTAGATGTTTTTACATAACAAACTCTTGCCACAGTATTCCTTGTGACTTCTCTGATACTGACCTGAAAATGTTTTGAAGCAAGACAACAGGGGAGAGACATGATTGCAACTGGAAAAGTGCATTCTCATTCAAATATCGATCTCTAAATGAAGCCTTTTTGCCTCTTGAATTTTACCAGTTATTTACTCATTTAAAGGTCATAAAAACATGGCTCAGAGGAACAATAATACCTTGTATTCAACCTGTTTCACAAAGCTAAGGGGTGCAGCATCAATCTAGGAGATAGAATAGAGAAATGATCTTGAAAAGTTTTACCCTTCCTTCATTATCACCAGACTATTGAAGAGCCTCTGATGGCATTATCCCATATCCATTCTTTCTACTTCAATTCATTCTTCACCCTATGGTCAGACCTTTTATATAGACACCATCACATCATGCCTCTCTGCTCACAAATCTTTAGTAGTTTCCTACTGTATACCAAATAAAGGTTTAAGGTTGTCTGCCTGGCATAAATTTCCTCCATAATTTGGAAGGACCCTACCTCTTCAGTGACTTCATTTTACCCTAGTCCAAACACTCTGAACTCCACTCAAATTGGATTATTCTCTACTCTCCAAAGATGAGCTGCTTTTGTGTCCTACTTCCTTATCCCTTCAATTTTTGAACTTCTACTCTCAAAGCCCAACTCAAATGCCAGCTTCTCCATGAAGCCTCTTGAATCCTACTGTCCTTAATTACTCCCAACTCCTCATCTCACACCTAAAATTTTATGAGACAACTCTTTAACATACTTCTCTGACATAAATTTTAATTATTTGCGTTTGTGTGTTATTGTCCTCAATAAGTTCTTAGTTCTATAAAGGACCCTTATAATGCCTTATCTCAACTTTGTGTCTGCTTTAGTACCTGGACTAATGCTCTGAATAAAATAGGAGTTCTATAAATGTTTGTTGAAAAACTGAATGAATCAACAATTCACTCCCAGATACATATTGAACTTTGGCCTTGCTACAAGAGCACATAAAAGGAAAGGAAAGGGGAGATATGGCTAATTAACAATTTTGATAATAAAAGATCTACTGTATTAGTCCATGATTATGATGATGATAGCCAACTTTTACACAGCACCTACTATATACCAGGCACTATGACACTCACCACAATTCTGGGAAGTAAGTGCTATTATTATCACCTTTTTACAGATGACAAAAGTGAGACAAACAGTGATTTATCCAGGTCATGCAGCTAAGTTAGTTTGTCCACATTTAAAATCAGTTCTTCCCAAATCCAGACTTGAAATCACATTTTTCTGACTTCAGGCCTGATATTCTATTTACAGTACCACAATGATTTGGCATATATAGTTTTCCTAGACTAATTTTTAGTCTATATTAAGGGACCAGAATGTAGAAGGTGATAATTCTGTACTTCCATTATTCACAGTATGTATGGAATACTGTGTTGAGTTCTTTTATCACATTTTAGGAAGAACATTAATAATGTTCTGGAAAATACCCAGAAGAGGGAGACAGTTGTGGTGAGAGGACTTGTGTATGTGACCTAGAAGAATCAGTTGAAGGAACTGGAGATATTTAACTAGGAAAGAGAGAGTTAAGTGAATAACTTTCTTCAAACATTGGAAGTTCTATGATGTAGAAGACACTGAATGTGCCCTTCTTTACCAAAAAGGGCTGAATTAGTCCAAGGAAACTGAAGAGGAAGATTTATGTCCATTATGAGGAAAAACTTTCTAATGATTGGAAATAACAAAAGAGGAATGTGCAACCTTGAGAGGTAGTAGGCTCCACTTCCCCAGAGATCTTCAACTAGAGGCTAGATTACCTTTTACTTATGATGTTATAGAAGAGAATGCTGGTTGGTATGGGTTAACTAGACAGTATCTGAGGTCTCTTTGGACCTCATGTGATCCTACTGGCAGAAGAGCACAATCCAACCACAATCATCTAATTAACCCCAATTTTTTTTTCCAAGTTCCTATTTGGAGGCTGCTGCTGTCTCACAGCTGTTTAAATGCTATTAAGTTTGACACTACCTAGGTCATGTTCCTCAAAATCCAAGATGATCCCAGAAATTTTTAATCCCCTGCTATCTCCATTCGGTATGCACATGTTTTCTATTCAGAAGATTATAAATATTTTTGTGTTAAATCTAAAGCTTCCATGTAAATAAATTATCTGGTAGCTTGTCCTTTGGTTGGAATCAAGATTTCCCTGAAGTGATCAATTTATCTTTGAACACTTCTTTTTTGTTTGTTTTTGTTTTTCAAGAAACTATTTGTGTATTTTCCAGGATAACTTAGAAAGATAGGTAAGCAGATGTTAAAATTATCTGATTACAGTCTACTAAGACATGATTTTTCCAAAGTCCAAAGATCACTCACTTTACAAAGAATGTTTTGCTGTTGAATTCAGAAATACTATTGGGAGATCATCTTTTACTACCTAGAGTCCTAATGTTAATGCCTACTTTATCCCATTTTGTGCTCTACTGTTTCTTGTGTAAAATCAGACATATAGGTAATAGCTAACATTTCCAATGAATAATACTGCATATTAAAAAAAAACTAAAATTTGTCCTACCTATATCTCCTTAAAAAACAACAACTACATGTTAAGATCCTCATTTATAGCTGAACAGAGACTCAAAGATCTTATTTTTTTTTTCTTAAGACCATAAACAAATCAGTATCAGGGCACAAAGTAAAAACTTGACCCCTTGCCTTCTGTTCTCACAGTCTGATCAAACCATTTTACTAAATAATTGCATCAAATAAAAAAAATGCAGAAAGCATCATGAACTATGTGTTTTCAGGGAGCATATGTACTTATAAATTACATATGATATATATTTAATCTTCACTTCTCTCAATCCTAGATTTATATATTTCTCCTAAAGTGATCACTGGCTGTTATAATTACAATTATATTCTTGTATTAATGACTTTTTAAAACAAAAGTTATTTTGGCTAGAAATATTTTACATGATTGCACATGTATAACCTATATCATGTTGTTTACCATCTCAGGGAGGGGGAGAGAAAGGAGACAGAGGGATAGAATTTGAAACTCAAACCTTTAAAAAAAAAAAAGAATGTTAAAAATATCTTTACATATAATTGTATATGTATATAATACATATAATTATTTTTAAAAAGTATATTGACTTACTGAATTCACATTTTAAATGAACCTTAAAAGTGGGTTAACAAATGGGATTATGCTGTCCTTTCCACAAGAAATTGATGTCACTGGGGATAGATTTGCATAGAATCATCCACAGCCTCCTGCCCAGACCCACCTGTGACCAACAGTATTCATCTACAAATCAACTAACTGAGGCCAGTATGAATATGCAGCCACAAAACAAAGCACAGCTAATTGGACCATATGGGAACAGAACCTGGGCCCTGAGCCACAGACACAACTTAAAAGAAGAACATCATGAGCTTTCACTGAATGATTTCAACATTACTGACAGAATTTACATTGCTATAGCCAGGCATCCTGCCTCCCAACTGCTCAATCTAAATCCTCCTAACTTTAGCTAGAAGCATTTTTGGATAGCTCCTCTGTTTTTCTGGCTGTCCTCTGTTGTTCCATTTTTTTTAACTCCATGCTTTTGAATATGTAGAGGTCATAAAAGAAATCATATTTGTAGTAAGTATCATTGTGGAATCTCTAGGGATACACAATTGGGTTGTTGGGTGAGTGGGTCAGGGTAGAGGAAAGGGTGACTTTTTGGCAACTTTGTCAACATAATCAATGGAACACTTATTTTGGCTTTACTTAATAGACACCTATAGATTAAGTCAACAATTAAATTCAAGCATTTGTAAGCTCTGACTTTACAGCAGTCATAGGAAACACAAAGAAGAAAAAATTCAACAGTTCCTGTCCTCTAGGAGGTTAAACAATGGCAGGGGACATACAATACACGTAGATAAATGTAAATAAAATATATTCAAAGTAATTGGGAGGTAGCAGACAGTAGGACCACATATATCTGCCCTTTTTGCATTAGTAGACATTTTATTTCCTACTATTCTAGAATAGTATTTTTTGCTTTTTTTTTTTGGAGGCAAATGCTGGGTGGTTTGGGTGTATTGTGTGTACTAGAACAGAGCCTAGAAGCTTTTAGAATTTCAGTGCTGCTCTCAGGTCTGCCCTGATAACAAGTGAACTTTCAAGCTAAGCACCAGACAAAATGCTGAACTTATTTTATTCTTGAACTTGAAAGAGGGTTTTTATTTTCCTTCAGGGTTTAAAAAATACTTTTAGCACAGCCATCTTCTGAAAAAGCAGTGTTAAGTGTTATAGCCTACTTTTGACAGATGAGGAAAGTGAGGCTCCAGGAGACGGAATGACTTCTGTATTGCTCAGTTTGTAAGTGTCAAAGCTAGTATTTCGACTCTGGTTTTCAACCCAAAACTCTATATTCTTTCACCATTGCTGTCTCCAGTTTATCTATGTCAATGTATAAGAACTGATTGAACACCCCAGGCTGTTTCTTTCTTTTTTTTGGGGGGGGGGGTCAGTTGGGGGTTAAGTGACTTGTCCAAAGTCACATGGCTAGTAAGTATTAAGTGTCTGAGGCAAGATTTGAACTCAAGTCCTCCTGACTTCAGGGCTGGTGCTCTATTCACTGTACCACCTAGCTGCCCCACCACCAGGCTGTTTATTTCATGAATATGGATACAACCCTACCTTCTCGAAAACAGCAGACATGACCTTATCCCATTGGGGCATTACTTACAAGCTAAGTAAAGCATTGCCCACTAACCCTTTGTTCAATTAACCAAGTAACTTCACTGAGTAACAACATCAAATAAAGAAAAAGAACACAGTATTTTTTTGTGGGGTGGTGTACTTATAAGTTATGTGCATTTCATTCTACCCTTCACTCTTCAATCTCAAACCTATTGTTTTTCTAACTCACAGTAACCTCGTGAAATTTTTAAAGATATAAATAATTTTGAAAATACTTATGAACCTATATAATATTAATAGATAATTGGCTTCAATGAATTTTCACAGGGTTCTTTTTTTCTTTGTGGGAAGAATATAGTTAGGGTTACTGTAGGGATAGATTGGTATAGGTTGGGAGGTATAGGAAGACATCACCTGAGATGATCTAGAGTCACTTCCCTATTTGTTATCATTTGGTGTCTGGGTGTCTTCATGTGTATAAGAGTCAATGGCATTTAGAAATCAAATGCTGAAATAGCCAGAATATGAATCTTGTCTAGCATGGTCTGTCTCAGTTCTACAATTGTTTGCCTCTGGTTTCTAGACCTTAGAGAAACATGGCCAAGGTAATTGGAATAATTAACATCTGCTACTTTGAACTCTTCATTTTCCCTTGGATCCCATACTTTAAGGCTGAAATATCACTATGTCTATCTCTACATCCTCTCACATCTTTATCTTCTTCCACTTCACTAGTGTGGATCCTCATTACAAGTCACCTGACATGATCATCGCATTCTGTTTATTCTTCAGTCCAAAAATTGGTTTATAACCTTTCATTGAGTAATCATCACATGGTATGATTCTGTTCATCACATCACTTAAAAGGTAAACAGAGTGGCAATGTATTTACCAGGGGCACATGGATATGCATTTATCTCTCACACATTGTAAGCTAAGAGCCTAAAAGTCTCTGTACATGTGCATTGTCAGTATGTTTCTGAAAGCAAACTTGTGTGGTCTGTTTTAGAGCTCTGCAGTACTAACAGTATTATAACTCAACGCAGTGAAGATCTGTGGGCACAAGGGGAGAGGGTGGGCAAACTAAGTTGTTGTGAGTAAGTCACATGATATGGTAAGACTTACATCTTACCATGCTAGCTAAACTGTACAATTAATCTGTCAGCAATACAGGTTAGTAGTAAATTATTTGAAGTAATGCCAGCACAATTTTTAAAGTTAATGTAATGGTCGCACCCCACTATTTTGAAAAAAAAATGAGCATGAAATTTGCAATAATTATGTGGCGAAATACAGTAGCTGCAAAATACACCTTCCCATCTTTACTTGTTCTTCACTCCAACCCCTCACATAACTTCCAGACTAATATTTCTTATTTTATATTTGGACATTTTCTTCCCTTATTAAAAAGAATTCAGATCATCCCTAGAATTTTCCAAATAAAGTTGACACATTAGATCCTCAGTCTTCTCTAACCTGCTTATTTTTTGGAATACCTCATTATTCCCCCATTAATCAATACTCTGGTCAAATTCAACTAATCTATAAATGTGTACCCCACTTTTCCAACTCTGTGCCCTTAGCTTTGTTTATTACATATTTTTAAAAAATTTCCCCTTGACCTTTCTCCCTATTGAATTCTTACCCATCCTTTGAAGCCAGCTTAAATGATACATACTCCAAGAACCTATCCACCCCTTTCTTTAAAATGATACTGTTACTTACTAGCTGTGTGACCTTGGGCAAGTCACTTAACTCCAATTGCCCTGCCTTCTTCCCTCCAGAAAAAGAAAAAAAAAGAAAATGATCCTGTTCTTTTCTACCACAGTCTGCCCTGAGCATTTTGTGCTACACCTTGTGGATCTATCTGTTCTATATTATGTACACCACATTTCTGTACTACACAATAAACACCATAAATACCAGAACAGTGTTTTATCTAACCTTTTAGAGGGCATTTTTTTATCTGACATTTCTCCTGTTGCTTCCTTTTCCTTTTGTTCTTTAAGCTATTATTGCCCAATATTGCCTCTTGTTTTCCTACTACTTCCTGTAAGCTTTGCAGCTCCCATGCTGTTTACCACTGCTGCTATCAGGACAGGACACTGATGCCAAATTGCCTTCTCTGTAACACTCCCCCTCAGGGCACTTTGCCAGATTCTGAATAACTTCTATTCCTTTACTAGACACAGTGATTCACAGCCCTAGATAAGCAATCACTTTTTTACAAGACAAGGTATAAGTGAGCATAGTTTGTCTTAGCCCTCTCGCCAAAGTTTGCCCATTGACCCCCACATCAAAGTTGTGCATACTCAAGTTCCTTCTGGTCTGAGAAAACCCAAACTAAAAAAAAAAACATGGGGATCTCACATTTGGGTTTCAGGTCAACCCACCTGTAGCAGAAGAGTTAACTCAAGCACCCTCTGGTCTGACTCATTTAATCCTGGCTTATTAAATAATGCACTCTGTGATCTTTGTCCACTGACTAGAAAGTCTAGAGTCATTAATGTCAGCCCCACACCCTCATTTTTGTAGAAAAGTGAAGGGGGTCTTGTTTCCAAACTAAAAACAAATGAAAGGTTACCATGAGCTGCTTCTGCTATTTCCTACACTGGTTTCATGGAGCTGCCAGCTGCTGGTACCCATGATGCTACCCATCATATTGCCCATCTTCTGAAGCCAGAGCATCCTTCAGCCAGGCCTACACCTGCTGTTTCCCACAGCCAAAACATTACTCCTCCCATGCCCCTTACTGTCCACCTGCTACTCACTTTACAGCATGTACTACTGCCTGAATTGCTGCCCACTGCTTGTTGGGAAGCATCATTGCCAACCAGCCAGACCTATCTTTTTTTTTCCTGAATGGGTACAGTCTTGCCAGTTCTGAACTACTCCAACCAATTGTTGTGGAGGAACTCTTTTATATAGCACAATGTACTATAGGGATCCAAAGGATTGAAGTAAAGAACCGCATACAATAAGCATTAATACAAGAAGTCAAAGCCTTACTTGCAAATCATCAGTAAAAACAGTCTATATGGAAGTTCTTTCTGGTCTGAAAAGGGAAGGAAAGAAGAAAAGAGCAAGAGCTTATTAAGCACATAGTGTATAGGCCAGACATTGTGTTAAGCATTTGATCCTTAAAACAACCCTGTGAGGTAGAAACCCCCTAACTCAATATATAGGACACTCAGGTCCAGAGGGCCCACATCTGCATTTTAGGTCAGCCCACCTAGGGGGAGGTTAATTCAAACCACAACCTCTCCTGAGTCATAATGAACTAACCTACCATGTGATATATTTTTCCTAGTATCTATCATAGAGATCTATACACAAGAAAATTTAACTACCTAAATTAATTTACTTATTGAGTGCCATACCAATCGGACAACCAAAAATATATTTTATAGAGCTAGAAAAAAATAATAACAAAATTCATCTGGAAGAGCAAAAGGTTCAGAATATTAAGGGAATTAATGACAAGAAATGCTAGAGAAGGTGGCCTAGCCATACCAGATCTTAAATTTTATTATAAAGAAGCAATCATCAAAACTACTTGGTATTGGTTATTCAGTAGAGTGGTAGATCAGTGGAATAGGTTAGGTATACAAGACACAGTAGTCAATGACTATAATAATGTACTGTTAGATAAACTAAAAGACTCCAGCTTCTGGAATAAGCACTCACTATTTGACAAAAACTGCTGGGAAAGCTGGAAAAAAGTATGGCAGAAACTGGGCATAGACCAATGTCTATAAAGTCCAAATAGCTACATAATTGAGATATAAGGCTGATACTATAAGCAAATTAGGGGACCAAGGAATAGTTTTTCTGTTAGATTTATGGAGAATGGAAGAATTTATGACCAAACAAGAGATAGAGAACATTATGAATGCAAAATGGATGATTTTAAATTGAAACTTAATTTGAAAAGATTTTACACAAAGCTAATAAAACCAAGATTAGGAGGGAAGCAGAAAATTGGGAAAGCATTTTTATAAGTGATTCTGATAAAGGCCTCCTTTCTAAAATATAGAGAGAACTGAGTCTAATTTATAAGAATACAAGTCATTCCCCAATTGATAAATGATCAAAGCATATGAACAGGCAGTTTTCAGAGGAAGAAATTAGAGCTATCTAAAGTCTCATGAAAAAAATACACTAAATCATTATTGATTAGAGAAATGCAAATCAAAACAACTCTGAGGTACCAAGATTAGGTTGGCTAACATAACAAAATAGGAGAATAATAAATGATGGAAAAGATTTGGGGAAATTGGAACACTAGTGCATCGTTGGTGGATTTATGAACTGAACCAACCATTTTGGAGAGCAATTTGGAACTATGTCCAAAGCACTATAAAAGAGTGCATACTCTTTGACCCAGCAATATATCTTCTAGGGCTGTATCCCAAAGAGATCATAAAAATGGGGAAATAACCCACATGTAATAAAAGATAATTATAGCAGATCTTTTTGTGGTAGCCAAGAACTGGAATTTGAGGAGATGCCCATCAACTGAATAATATATATAATAGCTGAACAAGTAGCAGTATATTAATATAATCAAATACTATTGTACTGTAAAAAATTATGAATAGATTCACTTCAGAAAAAAAAACCTATACGAAGTGATGCTGAGTGAGTGAAATGAGCAGAACAAGGAGAAAATTGTACACAGTTAGAGACACACTGTGCGGTGACTAAGTCTGATAGACTTAGCTCTTCTCAGCAATGCAAGCACCTAAAACAATCCTAAAGAACTCATGATGGAAAATGCCATCCACATCCAGAGAAAGAACTATGGAGTCTGAATGTAGAGCAAACCAAACTATTTTCTTTTTGTTTAGTTTTATTTTGTTTTGTGTTCATTCTTGTGGTTCATCCTCTTCATTCTAATTCTTCTATACATGACTAATGTGAAAATATGTTCAATAGGAATGTATATGTAGAGCATATATCAGATTGCATGCTGTCTTGGGGAGGGGCCAAAAAAGGAGGGGGAAATTTTAAAACTTATGGAAGTAAATGTTGAAAACTAAAGAGACTGACTTGATAAATAAAAATGAAATAATTTCAGGAGTATGCTGGTAAATGTTAATACTGCCTTTCTGAAACACAACTAAAAAGTATACCCATAATACACTTTTAAGTTTAATCTACATTATTAATGTTTCTCCATTACTTTCTTAAATTTAGATTATAAATAAAACACTAAATGGAAAAAAAGAGAAAATATGACCATTATCTTGAATGCAATTAAGAGGGCACCTTACAAATCCAGGAAAATAATACAATAGATCAATTAATTCACTTCCCAAAATATCTTTTGTGTTTGGAACACAATAAGTTCTTTGTCATTCATTTATTAATTCTAGTTCTGAGTAGTAGAGAAAGGTAATTGATTTGGAAGGTGGGGACTTTCAGTGATTTTTAAAGTATTGATCCTAGTGAGTAAAGAAGATAGATGAGCTACAGCAGGTGATTGTGAGTTTAAGGATCATTTTTAGAATAGATTTATTCAGATAGGAAATGACTTCTTTCTTCTAAGGAAAGCCTGGCTATATCTTCTATCACCCAAAACCATCCTACTATTTCATTAAGATATTAAAAACAATCAGTATTTGCACTGAAAACAGCCTACAGAAATAATTATATAGCTTTCAAGTTCTTTTCAGAATGGGGACAAATACCCATATTTAAAGAATTACTATAGTTGTACCAAACCATCAGGTTGGCCTCTAACCCAGTAGTTGGTCTTATAATCCTTGAAAAATACACCGCAGTCTCAGCATAATCAAGGCATCAAAAGGAAAATTGGAAGGATAGGGAACAAAGAAATTCTGTGAACAGAAACTCTGAATCTCGCATATAGAGTTGCAAGAAATGTCTTTTGCCTTATTCATTACAGAAATAAAGAGTCCTAGGGGAACTACATCTAAATAACTAATCAAGGATGTAATACTTTCATAACTATAAGCCATGGTAAGATACCTATTAGAAAACTATTTCTAACTCTATGCCTTGCATGTTTTTTAAGTATTTGAAGAAATAGCTGGCAGATGTTATTATTAAATCACTGGAAGTGATATTTGGAAGACAATGAAGAATAGGAGAGCTCTCTTTAACATTTATTTTTTTTAATGCAAGAGAGAAGACTGCTAACTGTAGGCCAATGATGTTGATTTTATTTCCTGGAAAAATTCCAGAATGTTTTCAAGGGATGGTTAGTGAACTTGTAAAGGAAGAGAACATCATAAAGACCCACCATGGCTTCCAGGAAGAATCGTTCCTTCCAGAGACATCATTTCCTTTTTCTCAGGGACACTTAACTGTGATATAAGGAATAATTCACTATCAATTACAGGTCTGAAAAGTGGAATGGCTTTCCTCAGGAAGCAAAGCATTGTGTTTAATGGAGGTTTTTAATCAGAAACTGGATCACCACTTGTCAAGTCTATTATAGGTGAATTATTTTGACATATGGTCTTGACTAGATGGTGGCTGAACTTTCTTCTAATTCTGAAATTGTATGATTCTTTAAAATTTAACATGATAAGGGAATAAGGAATCTGGAAATGATCAATGGCTCTACAAATGTTTGGTTATTGATGTGGTGGTCATAATTTTGGTGGCTGTTGTTTTTGTTGTTGTTGCTGTTGCTGTAGTCAGCAAAGGGCACACCTTAAATGTGCAAAAGTTCAATTTTGACTCCAAATCAGGACTTTCATTGCAGAGGGCAGTTACCAGGAGACAAATGATTCAAATATCCACTATTCGTTATGGTCCAGCCAATGGTATCTTTCTAGGAAGATAGGGTGCTGCAATTTTGCTATAGCTGGTGATTGTGTTACTACAGGAATCCTAGTCCTCAAACAATAGTCTCTTTGTAGAAAGACAGATGTGACTCTACTCATTCAAGCTTAAGTGTTGATATAACTTTCCATATCTTTATTTAGTTTCCCTCCCCCCAGTTAAATGTAAAGACAATTTTTAACATTTGTTTTAAAAAATTTTGAGTTTCAAATTTTCTGCCTTCTTCCCTCTTCTCCCCCCATAATTGAGAAGGCAAGCAATTCAATATAGGTTATACATGTATCATCATGCAAAACAGGTTTTCCATATCTTGCTATTTATTCAAATTGTGACTGAAATGGCTGCTGATTCAATGTTGACTTTTTCCCACATTTTATTGGTATATTAGGCAGCTATCTGTGTAACTTTAGTGTTCCCATTTTCAAACTGAATGGGAGAAAATAGACAACTTGAAGTAAATTACCATTAAAAATACCCCACTGCAATCTCAAACTTAATCAATGTGGATCTACAGAACAGTGGAATTCTGGTTATCTTTGTGAGTACTTTTCCTGAACACACTCAGCTGCTGCAATATAAAATGCTCATATTTAGTACCTTTGCACTTTATAATCAAAGATTTCATTTCTCAGTTTCTTATGCTAGTAACATTAAACTAGTGGGTCATATTAATATTTTCAAGATCTAGGGGAATAATTAGACAGTAATTTCTTTAGTTCAGATACTGTTAACAAAATCAGGAAACCTGGGTTTAAGAAATCCTCAAAAAATGGTATTTTTTGATCAAATTTTATCATTGTGGTTTGATTTTAAATAGCCACCATAGTAATTTAGGTCTTGGAGAACTTGTGCTCAATAGTACATTTGGAAACTCTTCAAGAATTTATTTAATTGGGGACAGAGTCAAGATGGCAGAGTAGAAACAGGACTTCCACATTGCTCTGGCTTCCACCTCGTCCAATTCATGTAAAATGTGACTTTGAACAAATTTTGGAGCCATAGAACCCACAAAGTGACACAGAGAAGCTAACCTCCCACTGATGACAGCCCAGCAGGCTGGCAGGAAGCGGCCAGCACAGCACTCTGGGAGTCAAACCCAACCCCATGTTAGCCAAAGATTTTAGCCTCAGGGCAGCCTGACCAACAGCCAGATGGAGGGACTTCAGATCATCAGCAGCTATGGCGGTTTTCAGAATTATCAACACATTGATTCTAAGGACAAAGTGAGAAGTCAATACAGTGTGGACTTTGGGAACCAGTAGTCTGGGAATGTGGTCAGGCCCTTACCCCCTGGAGGGAGAAGTGTCTGAGGTTCTGTGGCTGTGCAGCTGCCGCGACGTAGCAGCTTCAGCTCCTGGCTTGCAGATTGTAGGGGGATCAAGCTACCAGTCTGAGAGGGTAATAGCTCTTGCTGTAACCTTCTTGTATCTGCATAGTTCTGCATAGTGGTCTCAGGAGGAGGTCCTGGGGTGTGTGACCAGCTTTCCAGAGCATGGGGAAGCTTCAAAGAGGGCACCCAACTAAAAGCTTCGGCACCTGAGAAAACTGCAGCAATTTGGGACAAAGCTCCCTTATCTGGTAGCAGAGTCTTACTGTGGCCAAAAGCTCAAAAGTCAAGGATGAGTGGCAACATGATAAGGCAAAGGAAGCTAAGCAAGTAGAGCAATTCAACTTTACACTCCTATTTTGGGGACAAAAGCATCAAAGCATGGAACAGTAAGAAGACAGCAAAGTCAGAGCTCCTGCACCAAAAGCTTCCAAGAAAAATATGAGCTGGTAATAGGCCATAGAGAACCCTAAGAAGGATTTTGAAAACCAAATAAAAGAAGTGAAGGAAAAATTGGGAAGATATATGAGAATTGTGCAAGAAAATTATGAAATGAGAGTCAACAACATGACTCAAGAAAATAATAACTTAAAAAATAGACTAACTCAAGTGGCAAAAAAGGTTCAAAAAGGCAATGAGGAGAAGAATGCCTTAAAAATCCAAATTTGCCAGATGGAAAAAGAATCTTAAAATCTCACTGAAAAGACTCATTCATTCAGTATTAGATTGCAACAAATGGAAGCTTGTGACTTTATGAGAAATCAAGATACTATTGAACAGATCCAAACAAATGAAAAAATAGAAGGCAATGTGAAATATCTCACTGGGAAAACCACTGACCGGCAAAATGGATCCAGGAGAGATAATTTAAAAATTATTGGACTACCTGAAAGCCATGATCAAAAAAAGAATCTAGAATTCATCCTTGAAGAAAGTCTCAAGGAAAATTTCCCTGATGTTTTAGAAACAGAGAGCAAAATAGAGGTGGAAAGAATCCACCAATAACCTCCTGAAAAAGATCCCAAAAAGAAAACTACTAGAAATATTATAGCCAGGTTCTGGAATTCCCAGATCAAGGAGAAAATATTACAAGCAGCCAGGAAGAAACAATTTGAATGTTGTGTAAACATATTTACACAGAATCTGGCTTCTACACTGAGGGATCAAAGGGCTTGAAATATGATATTTCAGAGGTCAAAGGAGCTGCAATTAAAACCAAGAATCACCTACCCAGCAAAGCTGAGAATTATGTTCCAGGGGAAAATATGGTCATTCAGTGGAAAAGAGGACTTTCAAGCATTCTTGATGAAAAACCAGAGTTGGGGGCGGGGGGGGGGGGTGGCAGAGCCAAGATGGCAGAGTAGAAGCACGACCTTCTGGTGGCTCTGGCTTCCACCTTCCCCAATCCATGTAAAAAAGGGACTCTAAACAAACTTGGGAGCTGCACAACCCACAAAATGACTCAGAAAAGCTAAACTCCTGCTGAGGACAGCCCAGCAAGCCAGCAGGAATCCAGCACAGTGCTCTGGAGCCAAGCCCAGCCCCACACCAAGGCATTTGCCCCAGGATGGGCCTGACCAGCCACTGGCTGGAGGGACTCCAGATCATCAGCAGCTGTGGCCTTTTCCAGATTTATCAACACATAGAGGCGAAGGACAAAGTGAAAGGTCAGTGCAGTCTAGAATTTGGGACCCAGTAAGTGGGAATGCTTAGCTGTTGCCCCCTGGGGTGAGAATCCACTGAGACACTGGCACAGCCAGCACCATGGGGCAGCTTCAACTCCTGGGCTGCAGAGTGTAGGGGGACCAAGCACCAGTCTGAGGGGTAATCGCCCTTGCTTTAACCTTCTTGGATCTGGATTGCAGTCTAGCGTGTAGGTCCCGGGGTGTGTGTCAAGCTTGCCAGAGCCTGTGGAGACCTCAGAGAGGTCACCCATCTAATACCTCCAGCAGCTGAAAAAACCCTAGCATTTGGGATGAAAACTCCCCTGTCTGGTGGCAGAGTACTACTGGGACAAAAAGCCCAGGGGTCAAGTGACTGAGGGGCGACATGACCAGGCAAAGGAAACAGAGCAGACAGAAGATTCCAACATTAGACTTCTATTTTGGGGACAAAAAGGAGCAAAACTTGGAAAAGAAGGAAGACAGTGAAGTCGGAACTACTGCACCAAAAGCTTCAAAGGAAAATACAAGCTGGTTACAGGCCATAGAGGACCTTAAGAAGCAGATAAGAGAAGTGGAGGAAAAATTGGAAAGAGAATTGAGAACAATGCAAGAAAATTATAAAATTGGAGTCAACAGCCTGACTGAGGAAAATAATACTTTAAAAAACAGACTGACTCAAATGGCAAAAGAGGCTCAATAAGGCAATGAGGAGAAGAATGCCTTAAAAAGCTAAATTTGCCAGATGGAAAAAAAATCTCAAAAGCTCACTGAGGAGAATCATTGCTTCAGAATTAGATTGGAGCAAATGGAAGCTAATGACTTTGTGAGAAATCAAGATGCTGTTTTATGTATATACACATGTATATAAACATCTATATGTCTATATTGGATGGTATATGAGTGTATGAATACATATGTGAATGTGTGTATATATGTGTACAGTTATACATAGATAGAGGGCTCAGGACCAATGGAACAGTAAGGAATGATACTTAAAAGGTGAAATTAAGAGGTGAGTGAGGAATATAATGAGAGGAGATGGAGAAAGGCAGAATGTGTTAAACTATCTCATATAGAAGAGGTAAGGTATAATGGTTACAATGGATGGGGAAGAATAGGAAGGCAAAAGGGAATGGGTCAAGCTTATTCTCATTGAATTTGGCTTAGGGTGAGAATGAAATACACACTAAATAGGGTATCTCACCCTACAGGAGAGTAGGGGGGAAGGGGATGAGAGGGGGGATGATGGAAGGGAGGGCAGCCTGGGGGGGGAGGGAAGTTGGAAGCACCCGCTTTTGAAAAGGGACCATATCAAAGTAGAGAATAGAACAAGTGGAATGTGGGATGGGAGGGAGGGAAATATAGTCTGTCTTTCACAATACATCCACTATGGAAATATTTTAAAAAGCTACACATGTACAATCTATACTGAACTTCTTATCTTCCCAGTAAGGGTGGGTAACAAATGAGGAAGGGAATGAATCTGGAATTTAAAGTTTTAAAATCAAATGTTTTTCACATATATATATATGTTATTGTTAATATTATTTTACATGTAACTGGGAAATAAGATATATAGGCACTGGAGCATAGAGATTCACCGTGCCCTACTGGAAACTTGGAGGAGGTATTGGGGAAGATAAGGGAGAGAGCAGATTGGAGGAGGGGATATCCAGTAGGATCGAATTTTGGGGTGGTGTATAGGGAAAACATAGGGAGAAAATTTGTAACTCAAAATCTTGCAGAAAGGAATGATGTAAACTAGAAATTAATAAAGCATTTGATAAAGTAAAAAAAATATATATCGATTTAGGGGCCCCTAGGTGGTACAGTTGACAGAACACAGGCCATAGAATAATGAGAACCTGAGTTCAAATCCAACCTTAGAGAACTTGATACTTACTAACTGTATGGCCCCAGGCAAGTCATTTAACCCTAATTGCCTTGTCTACCCCCCTCCCAAACAAAAAGGATTATTTTTGATTTAGGAGGTGTCAATGAACTCTAATCAGAATGCCATTGAAGTTATTTAGGTCTATAGACCTAAGAAGGACATGAGAGAAGAACCTCAGGAAGGAGGGAAATGACAATCATCTTATTTTCTTTTTTTGAGCAACCTGAAATGGTAAGTCTTTTTCAGATTCATAAGAGATGCACTGGAAAAGAGGGTGATTAGAAATTTGTTGCTTAATCCTGTTTTTAAATAGTCTGCTAAACAAACTGAAGACCAATAAAAAGCTAGAACATGGATAATGTGAAACAATTGTTGAGGATTGAGAAACATTCCTCTTTGGACAATAATTTACTGGCCACACAGTCAAGAGTATAGGAAAGGCTCTTTCTTATTCAAGCAATATATCCATAGGGGACAGTTCAAGTACTAGGGGCTCAGTGAGTAAAGCTCTGGCCCGGAGTCAGGAGGACCTGAGTTCGGCCTCAGACTCTTAACACCCCCCCCCCCACACACACACACACACCAAAAAAAAAAAAAATACCTAGCCATGTAACCTTGGGCAAGTTACTTAACCCCAATTGCCCTCCAAAAGGCTAAAAAAAAGACTTTGATACCTGACAAGAACATGCAAAAGATGTGAGAGAATAACCAGGTTCCGAAATTGTGATGTGAGAGAAGAATGTCAATGCAGGAATGCAGAGAAACTTGGACAATATTTAGAATGTTCAGGGAAAGGGGCTTCTGCTCTTAATATTATAAACTTCATTGACAATATAATGCCCCAGTCTCACAGAATCAGACTATTTTAAATTCTGAAAATAATCTTGTCATTCTAGGGGCACCATGGATATGAGGCTGAGGTCTATATTCTAACAGGGGGAAAAGAGCCTCCAACTTTGTTCTAAGGTTTGAGAACCTATTATAGAGGGAAAGGATTAGGTATTAGATATGATATTCCTGAGGAGCAATGTTAGGCTGACTCAAATGCCCGGTGTCCAACCATCCTTTAAAAGCAAAACCCAGCTACTTCTAGCTATGACAGTAGAGATGTTAGAATCATCTCCCCTTCCCTCCCATGACTCAAGCCAGGAAAATAAGTTCCAGAAAGAAGTATTCCTTAACAAGTCTCAAATTAAGGAGACAGTTGTCTATCTTGTACAGGTCAAAGTCATCTTTATTCACCAATAATTGAATCTTGGGGAATGTGGGAAACCTCTAGTAGCTTTAATGTTTGACAAATATTGGAATGTAGAAAATGAGATTTTTTTTCACTATTTGGGTAGGAGCTTAGAGACAGCCTTGGATCTGTAATGTCATGCCAAGGAAAGGCAACTTCCCAAGGTTCAAAATACCAGCATAGGTGCTCTCCATTTTATTCAGTGACCAACCAAGAACAGAGAAGATCAAAACATGACATCATTCAAAGTAAAGCATTTACTAAGTGTGATTAAATAATCTCCAAGTACTACCCCACCCCAGGACCTTCCATTCATTCAATCAATTACAAAGTCCCTGTTCTAAATACTTCTCCATCCCTAGGCTGTACCTTCATTTAGTCTACCACAAAGCCCCTCTTTTCAAATGGAGATTAGTTTCCAAACATAAGTAAAGTACATTCACTTGTTCAACCATAGAACACAAAAAGGTCAAAAGTTCCCCACCCCTGGATCACAATTGAATCTACCCCAGAGTTACATCAAGTTTAAGCACAGCACTTAATACCCAAATGGAGGTCTTTTCTTCATCTTGACATGAGGCAAGTTCTCAGCAATCTTAGTTCCTGGGGAGGCAAGGCTTAGTAAGGCCACAAGATACATTGCCAGTCTCTTCATTAATTCATCCTCTGTCTGCAGAACAGTCCTAGAACCCCTGAAAACATTAGCAGTCAAGTTTAAGAGGAAGACCCCACAGGGGTCTTCCTCTTAAACTTGACTGCTATTCTAGTTGAGTTTGAAACCCAAGGTTTGATTTCATCCTAACTCAGTGTCATCCCTTCTGACTGGCTACAAGATCAGTGACCTAATCAGTTTTTACTCTTTTCTCTACTTGCTAATCAAGAGAACAGAATCTAGCCTCTGAAATCATTGTCCTGCTTTGAGACAACTAGGGGACCCTAGAGCCTAGAGTTCTGAACTTGGAGTCACTATAACCACTTGAGTTGAATCTGCTCAAGATACTTCCTATTTGTGTGTCCTGGAAAAATCATTTAACCTATTATAGCTTCTATTTCTTTACCTCTAATATGGGGATAATAAAGCACCTAAACAAACCTTGAAGTGTTATCATATGGACACACACACACCCACACACACACATACACACAAGTATGTTCTCTCGTGTGGTCCCTGCCTCAGATACGTTCTAGCTGTGTGATCCTGAGAAAGTTACTCAAATATTTTCAGCACAATTTCTCCTTTTATTCCCCTGTTAAAAAGAAAATAATTCTTCTAGGATAAGATATAATAGTTTATGGACACAGAGAGAGCATTTTTAGTTATCAAAATAGTCAAAGTTATTTTTACAAAGTTTTATAAAGTCCTTCCATCTTGTCCCTGGTCCTTATCTATCTCAGGTCCTACTCTTTTTTATGGCCCTGTAATTATTGCAACAACCAAAGCTTTTACTAATAGATGTTGCAATTTCTTTGCCAAACCATGGAATATTTTAATTGTATTCCTTTCTGATAACTATGAGATAGTCTGGAGCCCCCTGAAAAGTCCCTTGTTTGTTTACCACTATGTAAAAAAGCCCATCTCCTGGACCCCATAATTATAATCCCACACAGACAGACTACCTATGCATATAGTTTGGGGAATTGATATCTGTTGAACCTCATAACAAAGCTGTTCTAAATTCCCTCCAACTTTGATGTCTACATTTGACCCTTTAAATTTGTGGGGAGGCCACTAGATGTGGGTTCCAGGCCTTCATTGTGGGTCACCATGATTAAGGAAAATATAACTAAATAGATTTTCATGGTGCACCTCAAACTAGGGCTGCTATCTAATGGACTACTACTACAGTCATCCTTCTTGGTGACTCAGGGAAGTCTGTTTAGGCTCTTTCTTTTAGACATGAACACAAAATGCCCAAGGAAGTTGAACTGTATTTTCTTTAACTATGAGTAAGTTGGGCAAACATATGCTGGCATACATTTGAGAAGGATCTGGCATCATTCTAGAAACTCAGTCTCACAGAGCACTAATCAATAAATGGATATGAGGTTGAGGATTTGAATAAACCTGATCCTAAAGCTTGTAAATAGCTCTATCAAAGTTTTTGGATCCTTGCAACTGTATCCATAAGATCCGGGGGG
>NW_027187419.1:26352946-26355816 GCF_028583685.1 Petaurus breviceps papuanus | reverse complement strand
AAAAAATTAGTTAATATAAAAAAAAACAAAAAAAAAAAAAAAAAAAAAAAAAAGAATGTAAGATGGAAAAAAAAAAAAAAAAAAAAAAAAATAAAATAAAAAAAAATTATAATTTGTTTTTGGAACAAAAAAATAAAGGTGGGGGGGGGGGGGGGGGGGGGGGGGGGGGCTAAAAAAAGTGCCAAATGTGCAGTAATGGGATATGGGTCCAAATCTTAGTTTGGCATTTGCCACCTGTGTCACCCAAATAAAACAAAACAAAACACATTAAGGCTCATTTTCCTAATCAGTAAAATGAATGTTTTGGCCTTAATTAATTATTTGGTCACTTCCGGTATTCTTTTCCTATGTTCTATTGCAGAAATTTAAAAAAAAAATGATGACTAGTTGGACAGCAAATCACAAGTGAAATTCTATTTCAGTCATTTTATGATGAGTGCTTGCAACACAGTATAGGTAGTTTGGTGGAATAGTGGATTGGAGGTCTGAGGTTGGAGTTACGAATACATGAGTTCAAAATTTTCCTCAGATACTTACTATCAAAATAATAGAAGCCCAAACAGGGATCTTAAACAACCCAATCACCAAAGTGGAGGTGGGGGGGGGGGTGGCAAGAAGGGGAAGGAATATTCTAGCCTAGGTAGATTCTATCAAATATTTAGGGAATAATTATAACCCACAATACAAAATTGTTCCCAAATTTTGAGGCAGGGGGTGTGGGGAGGGGAGGAAGTACCAGAATACTCATATGAGATATTTCCTAACACCTATGTCACAAAAAGATAAAGCACAGAAGGAGAATGTTAGAGCAATAACATTAATGAAGATCCTTCAAATTGTTAAATATAGAATCCTGTCAAACATACTAGAAGGATTTAAGAATGCATTCATCATGAACAATTTGGATTTTTACAAGGAATGCAAGGATAGTTGAACATTAGAAAAACAATCAATATAAATGTATTAAAAATAAAAAAGTCAAAACCACATGATTATCTGAAATAATGGAGGAAAATAATTTGACAAAGTATTAAACTCATTTATGTTAAAACCTCTACAAAATAGAAGCAGAGAGGGACCTTTAAAAATATCATAAAAAGGCATCTAACTAAAATGAAAAATGAGAAACATATGCATTAGGGATACACTAGAACTTTTTCCAGTAAATATATAAGTAAAACAAGGATGCCCACTCTTGCCACTATAATTTGATATTTTTTTGAGTAAACAGAAACAGCAAAAAGATAAAAGAAATAATAAAAGGCATAATGATCAATAAGTAAGATACTATCTCTATTTACTGATGAAATGATAATTCATTTGGAAAACTAGGGAATTCACAAAGTTACTAATGAGATAACTACTTCAACAAGGCTATAAAATAAACCCTCAAAAATAAACTGCTTTCTATATAATTATAACAAAATCCAAGCAGTAATAATTGAAAAGGAAATCCCATTCCAAATAACTATAAAATGAATAGAGTACCATGGGATAAATCTACCAAAGCAAACGCACACACACAAAAAATAGACTTGTGTAGAATCAATTACAAAGTTCTCTTCAAGAAATAAAGAACAACTTAAATGTGTGATATTCATCCCTTACAGCTGGGACATGATGAAATACATATTACATATACACATACACATACATATACATACATATATACATATATATATAGCTTTTTTGGAGGGCAATTGGGGTTAAGTGACTTGCCCAAGGTCACACAGCTAGTAAGAGTTAAGTGTCTCTGAGGCTGGATTTGAACTCAGGTACTCCTGAATCCAGGGCCAGTGTTCTATTCACTGTGCCACCTAACCATCCCCTATGATATTTTTTTAAAGCAATATTACAAAAATTAGTTTATACTACTAACCCTATACTAAGCAGATTATCAAAAGTGGTTTTGTTTTTTTATAAAACTTTTAAAGATACTGACACAATTTATTTTGGGTGAAAAAGATCTAGAATATTAAAGAAAATAACTTTTAAGAGTAGGGTTGAAGGGGAATAGCACTTGCAGTTCCCATTCTACATCCTAAAGCAAGAGTCACCCAAATCATTTAGTATTGATTATAAAAGGGATGTAGTCTAGAAAAGGGAGAATCTGAAACAATGAAACTCAATAAATCACTGTTCTATAAAACAGAAAAAAAATAATGTACTTAGGAAAGAATTCCTTATGCAATAAAGACTAAAAAACTTGAGAGCAGTCTGGCACGAATTAAGCTTAGAAGAACATCCTATTTATACTACAATCCATGATACATTCTAAATAGATAAATGACCCTAATATTAAAGATTATGCTTAAAATGCAAAAAGAGCAACAACAATAACCTATAAGAGAAACAGATTATACCATTCACAACTATGAGTAAGAAGTATATTTTTAAATAAGCAACAAAATAGAAAAAATTTTAGAAGATTAAAAAAAAATTTGATTATATTAAACTAAAAAACTTCTGTAGAAACCAAAATAAACACAAATAGGATGAGAAATGTGGTCAACCTGGAAAAGAAATTCCTTGGCATCAAATAATCTCTCTGATAAGCATGCAGCATCTAAGATTTATCAACAATTAGCATGTGTATATATAAATATATTAATGTTTATGTGCATATCTATATATGTTTATGTATATCTATATATGTTTATATATCTATATATAGATATAGTTGAACACTTCCAGTTCCCAGTTTACATCATAAAGCAAGAGTCACCAAATCATTTATTATTGATTATAAAAGAGATGTGGACTAGAAAAGGGAGAATCTGAAACAATGAAACTCAAATCACCATTCTGCAAAACACAAAAATGTTTTATATATATATATATATATATATATATATATATATATATATATA
>NW_027187419.1:26275350-26352936 GCF_028583685.1 Petaurus breviceps papuanus | reverse complement strand
TATATATATATATATATATATATATATATATATATATATATATACTTATGCAAGTAGGTATATACAAAACACATAGATATGCATATAAACATATTTTATATGTGTGTATTTATGCACATATGTATACATCTACATACACACATCTGTTAAAATTACCATATATACATGCTGTTATCACAAATGCCATTCACAATAGAAATGTAGACAAATGAAATGAACATAGAGTTCTCAACAGATTTCTAAAATGTTGCAGACTAAAGGGGGCGGAGTCAAGATGGCAGAGTAGAAGCAGGACCTCCCCACTGCTCCAGCTTCCACCTTCCCCAATCCATGTAAAAGGGAACTCTAAACAAACTTTGGAGCTGCAGAACCCACAAAATGACACAGAGAAGCTAAACTTTCCCTGAGGACAGCCTGCCAGGCCTGCATGAATCAGCCAGCACAGTGCTCTGGGAGCCAAGCCAAGCCCCATGCCAAGGCTTTAGCCCCAGGGTGGGCCTGACAAGCCCCTAGCCAGAGGGACTCCAGATCAGCAGCAGCTGTGGCCATTTGCAGATTTATCAACACATAGATGCAAAGGACAAAGTGAGAGGTCAGTGCAGTCTGCACTTTGGGACCCAGTAAGTGGGTGTGCATGGCTTTTGCCCCCGGGGCTAGAAGCCCCTGAGACTCTAGCACAGCCAGTAAGCACTATGTGGCAGCGTCAGCTCCTGGCCTGAAGAGTGTAGGGGAACCAAGCACCAGTCTGAGGGGTAATTATTCTTGCTATGACCTTCTTGCATCTGGATTGCACACTAGGCTAGAGGTCCTGGGGTGTATGTCCAGCTTGCCAGAGCCTGTGGAGACCTCAGGGAGGGCACCCATCTAATGCCTCCAGCAGCTGAAAAAACCCTAGCATTTGGGACAAAAGCTCCCCTGTCTGGTGGTAGAGTCCTACTGGGGCAAAAAGCCCAGGGGTCAAGTGACTGAGGGGTGACATGACCAGGCAAAAGAAACAAAGCAGACAGAAGATTCCAACATTAGACTCCTATTTTGGGGACAAAAAGGAGCAAAGCTTGGAACAGGAGGAAGACAGTGAAGTCAGAACTGCTGCACCAAAAGCTTCAAAGGAAAATACAAGCTGGTTACAGGCCATAGAGGGCCTTAAGAAGCAGATAAGAGAAGTGGAGGAAAAATTGGGAAGAGAAATGAGAACAATGGAAGAACATTATGAAATGAGATTCAACAGCCTGACTGAGGAAAACCATACCTTAAAAAACAGACTAACTCAAATGACAAAAGAGGCTCAAAAAGGCAATGAGGAGAAGAATGCCTTAAAAAGCCAAATTTGTTTGATGGAAAAAGAATCTCAAAAACTCAATGAGGAGAATCATTGCTTCAGAATTAGATTAGAGCAAATGGAAGCTAATGGCTTTATGAGAACTCAAAATGCTGTTAAACAGATCCAAACAAATGAAAGAATAGAAGGCAATATGAAATATCTCATGGGAAAAACCACTGACCTGTAATATAGATCCAGGAGAGATAATTTAAAAATTATTTGACTACCTGAAAGCCATGATCAAAATAAGAACCTAGACATCATCCTCCAGGAAGTTCTCAAAGAAAACTGCCCTGATGTTTTGGAACCGGAGGGCAAAATAGAGGTTGAAAGAATCCACTGATCACCTCCTGAAAAAGATCCCAAAAAGAAAAGTCCTAGGAATATTATAGCCAGGTTCTGGAATTCCCATATTAAGGAGAAAATATTATAAGCAGCCAGGAAGAAACAATTTGAATATTGTGGAAACACAATCAGCATAACACAGAATCTGGCAGCTTCTACACTGAGGGATTGAAGGGCTTGTAATATGATATTCTGGAGGTCAAAGGATCTGGGATTAAAACCACCAATCACCTACACAGCAAAACTGAATATCATGTTTTAGTGGAAAATATGATAATTCAGTGGAATAGAGGACTTTCAAGCATTCTTGCTGAAAAAACCAGAGTTGAATAGAAAATTTGACATTCAGATACAAGAAGCAAGAGAAGCATGAGAAGGTAAACAGGGAAAAGAAATCATAAGGAACTTATCCAAGTTGAACTATTAACATTCCTACATGGAAAAACAACAATTGTAACTTATGAAACTTTTCTCAGTAGTTGAAGGGAATAGAAATATATACATATATGTCTATATATTGGGGTATATGGGCATATGAATACATATGTGAATGTGTATATATATGTTTACAGGTATACATAGAGGGCACAGGACCAAATCAACAGGAAGGGATGATACTTAAAAGGTGAAATTAAGAGGTTAGAGAGGAATATAATGAGAGGAGATGTGGAGAGACAGAATGGGGTAAACTATCTCATATAGAAGAGGCAAGGGAAAATGGTTACAATGGAGGGAAAGAATAGGAAGGCAAAAGGGAATGGGTCAACCTTATTCCCATTGAATCTGGCTTGCAGAGGGAACGAAATACACACTAAATAGGGTATCTCACCCTCCAGGAGAGTAGAGGGTAAGGGGATGAGAGGGGGGATGATGGAAGGGAGGGAAGGCTAGGGGGGAGGGAAGTTAGGAGAACCCCGTTTTGAAAAGGGACGGAATCAAAGTAGAGAATAGAACAAGTGGGAGGTGGGATAGGAGGGAGGGAAATATAGTCAGTCTTTTACAATATATCTACTATGTTATTGTTTTGCATTAACCACACCTGTACAACCTCTACTGAACTGCTTATCTTCCCAGTAAGGGTGGGAGACAAGGGAAGAAGGGAATGAATCTGAAATTCAAAGTTTCAAAATAAAATACTCAAATATATATATGTGTGTGTGTGTGTGTGTATATATACACTATTATTAGTACTATTTTACATGTACTTGGGAAATAAGATATACAGTCACAGGGGCATAGAGATCCACTGGAAAAGTCGAAAGGAGTATGGGAGAAAATATGGGAGAGAGCAGATTGGAGGAGGGGATATCCTGTGGCACTGCTATTTTGGGGTGGTGGGTAGGGGAAAAACGGGAGAAAATGTGTAACTCAAAATCTGACGGAAATGAATGCTGTAAATCAGAAGTTAATAAAGCATTTGAAAAAAAAGATTTCTAAAATGTTATCAATCGCAATACAAAATGGTTCAAATCACTAATAATAGGAGAAATAGAAATCAAAATAACCCTGTGTTTTTACCCCTTAACTCGCAAATTAACAATGATGTCACTAAGTGACAATACTCAATTTTGGTGGGTTTTGGGAAGATAGTCTCATTGTTGCATTGTTGGTAGTATATCAATTTTGGAAATAACTTGGAATTATTTTTTTAAAGGGACTAAAATATGCTTAAACTTTGACCCAGAGATTCCATTCCTTAACTTACACTCAAGGAGACCATACATAGTTAAGAAGAAATTCTCCATATCTACCAAAGTATTTATGACAACTCTTTTTTGATAGCAAAGAATTGAAAACAAAGTAGATGGTTTTAGTGGAGAATGGTTAAAAACGATGGTACATGAATATAACGGAATATTACTGTGCTATAAGAAGTGATGAATACAGAGAGAAGTATGGCAAGTGCACAGGAGCTGATGTAGAGTAGTGACCACTTCGTTTCTGTCTACCTTTGTTTCCTTATTTGTAAAATGGAGATCATAATAGCAACTACCTCCAGTGTGGTGAGGATCAAATAAGGTAATTATCAAATTTACATACACACATACACACACATAAAGAGAATCATTACATTAGATTATATATGTGTATATGTATATGCACACACATAAGACACACATATATGTATGTATATACATATATATATATAATATTGGTTAAATATATTAGAGATTAGATATCATATTTTGCTTTTGTTGGTTGTTGTTTCAGTCATGTTTTACTCTTTGTGACCCCATTTGGGGCTTTCTTGGCAAAGAAATTAGAGTGGTCTTCCATTTCCTAATGCAGGTCATTTTACAGATGAAGAAACAGGGGCAAATAGGGTTCAGTTACTTGCACAGAGTTAATAAGTGACTGAAGCAGGATTTAGACTCAGTTCTTCCTTATTCCAGGCCCAGAGCCCTATCCACTGTGCCACCTAGATGCTCAGATATCATATAGAAACAATAAATAATTGTAAAGCGCTTAATACAGTGCCTAGAACAGAGTATGTCCTATATAAATGTTAGTAGTTTTATTATTATTATTACTACTACTACTATAACTATATGCCAGACACTGTGCTGAGAGCTGGGAATGCAAAGAAAGGTAGAAGACAGTCTGTGCCCTCACAAGAAGCTTCTGTGGGGGAGAAGGGAATACTCCATTCAAAGGAGTTCAGCCAGATGAGAAATGAAGAGATAGCTGACTGCTTTGCCAACTTTAAAATGCTACATAAATGTCAGTTGTTATTAACAGTTTTGTCCCAATTGTTCTAAGACCCATTAATGCCGGTTCTCATCCCTGCTTCCTTCAAAGTAGGGAAGAGTACTATTGCTCCTCAAGTGTTCCTCTCCCTCTCTCCCTCTCCCTCTCTTTCTCCCTCTCTCCCTCTCCGTCTCTTTGTCTCTCTGTCTGTCTCTCTCTCTCTCTATACACACACACACACACACACACACACACACACACATATATATATATATATTTTTTTTCTTTTTCCTGACCAAGGGAACTCTCACTACCTTGTAGGCAATGAATACGGCACTCAAAGTGCAATTCCTTACTTTAGGGTCACAGATCCTCTATTGAAGCAGCTAGGTGGTGTAATGAATAGAGTTCTGGACCTGGAGTCAGGAAAACATGAGTTCAAACCCAGTTGCAGACACTTCCTATGTGTGTGACCCAGATAAGTCACTTAACCTCTCTCTGCCTCAATTTTCTCAACTGTAAAATGGAGTTCATAAAAGCACTTACCTTTCAGGGTTTTTCTGAGGATCAAATAAAACCATATTTGCAAAGCAGTTAGCACTGTCTGACACAGTAGGTACTCAATAAATGCTTATTCCCCTGTCCATCATACAATTAGACTTTAAATTTATTGTACATATAGATAGGAAAAGGTGATTAAACACTTGCATTACAAGGAAAGTTGATGAGGACCAGGTAGTGAGGGAGGTTTCAAGAAGGCCTGGAATTTCAGGACCACCTAAAAGAAATAATGGTCACTTGTTCATCGTCAGCTCTTTCAAAGGAAGTGGATCAAGGAAGAGAGGCACTTCTGTCATAGGCTCTTGGTTGACTCAAAACCAAGAATAGCATGATGATTGGACCAAGATGGCCTTCAACAACTTTGCCAGGGGTAAATATGGAAGTAGACAGCGCATAGTTCTCCGGAGAAAAGGAGAATGGAGATATTTCTTACAATTTTAAGGCAGAAGAGAAGTTACCATAAAAATAAGTTTGGTAGTGGTCATTTCAAAACTCTGGGGGAAGAAAACAACCTGAGTTGTGTTGAAGAGTATATTGAAATGTCTCTAATTTAAGCAGGATTAACAGAACGTTTACCACTTTAAGCAAGAGAGAACTAGGCCTTAAAATAAATTTGAGAATCAGGGGATGAAGGAAGGGAGGAAGGCAGGGGAAAGGCTAGGATGTTTTTTTCTGAAATGTACAATTTTAGCTTTTATGATAGGGAATAGGTCAATAGAATTGAAATTGAAAAGTCCCTTCTCAGAACGATCATAAATATTAGTTTAGATATGAACTTCCCCACATTGTCCTCTAACAGGCATCAATCTAGGCTTTGAAAAATAAGCCTTTTCAAATGAAAACTCATGTATTTCCATCTGATTTATTGGGTGGCTTTCCATAGTATCTGTGGCTTATTTTGTTGAATTGGTCACCTGTCCAGTGGATATTTAACAAACTATCAATGAATTCTTTGAGTCAGGAGGTGCCCTGAGAAATCTGTTTCCTAGTAACAACCAGTTTCTAACAAACACACATAAAAGACATTGGATTCTTTAGGATTTTTGTTTTGTTTTTAGTTGAAACACATACCATTCAAAAACAGTACAGTTATACATATACTGACATCTAATCATCTATCCTGTGATTTACTCTATAGAATTTTTATTTTGGTCTGCTCTATAATTTTACCTCAATGATTCTTTCCTCTCCTTTCCCATATTCAAACTGCCTATGTGAGTATTTTAATCATCATTACATATCCTTTTATGGTTTTTTAGTGAAATTTTTTAAAAAGTGATTTTTTTTAAAGCAATTGGGGTTAAGTAACTTGCTCAAGGTTACACGAGGTGTTTCTGGGTGGCTGCTAAGTGTCTGAGCCCAGATTAGGTCCCCGGGTCATCCGGACACTGGGGCCAGTGCTCTTAATCTCTGTGCTACATGGCCGCCCCAAAAAAGTGATTTCTGATAGATATAAAGTTACAAGTGCTTTGCTAGTTCACAGTATTTCTGAGACCCAGGCCAAAAATATTTCTGCATCTATTTCTCTTTAAGAAATGAAATAAGTTGAGGCAAAGTGTATAGTAGGAAGCAACTCCAAAATAAAACTGTGTCCTATAAATGTCTTGTAATGACATTGATTCAGGAGTGTGGGGAGTTGTTAGTAACCTTTTCTCTGGTATAGGCCATCTCTTCTTGGGTAAGGAGTGTCTGTTCCAAACTGGCGTTAAGTCAAAATGTCTCTTCCCCAGAGTTTCTGTATGCACTTCCATCACACTTAATTGAAAGTGATCTAATGTCAGATGCTTGAGTGTTTGTTGTCAGCAAAACAAATAATCCAGGGCACCATGGGGAACCACAGGAGTCTGGAGGTAAAGGTGAGAGTGTTTCTTTTAACAACATCAGCCAGTGTTTGGAATAAAATATTTATTACCACCTGCTATCTGTAGATAATTAGTTATGACATAGAACACATACAGTGATGACAATTTCTTCTTGTGAAAAGTTTAAATACCACCCACTGAAAATGTATTTATATGAAAAATACCAGAGATGAGCAATCAGATAAGGGGCATGGGAAAAAGTTTGTGCTTTAAAATACAGGTAAGCTTAAGTCACTAAACATTTTTTGTATCTACTGAATTATCAAATGATTTACTGAATGAAAAGGTGGGGGACATCTATTAAAAAGTTATTATGTAGCATGTACTTTGATAAGCCCTGGGGATACAACTAGAAAAAGCATCTAGATAATCCAAGCTCTTAAGGGTCTCACAATGTGATTTAATGCTCACTAATATATCAGGATGAGGTAGAAAACAGACACAGATGTAAAATTGGGAAGATAGAAAAATAAACTCATTTACTAATTAAGATTTTTTTCTAATCTCTTTATAAAATAGTATGGGCTTCTATAGGAAAAAGCACTCAATACTAAATAATTGTAATGGCCATTTTTAGCACTAGAGAAGCAAGGAAATATCTCTCCCTCCTTTCAATAGAAAGGGTTGGAAGGGGGGGAGCAGGTGTGGAATGCGACATACACAGACAGATGGGCTCACTGTGTTGATAGTTTCTGTTTAATTGTTTTCCTTTGTTATAAGGGAAGATCAGTGGGGGTGGGGCAATATATCTAGAAAAGATTGTGATATAAAAAAGGCATCAAAAAACTCTTTATTCTAAAATAATAAAATAACAGTATTCAAAATTGGTTTCAAGTTAAAATAGAAGGCAAGAAAAGAAATAGAAAGAGAAAATGCAAACTTCTCAGCAGGTTTATGGATTGTACTCTCTATCTCTATTCTTCTTCTCTTAAAAAAAAAAAAAAACTTCTGCATTTTCTTCCACAATTGCACTGCTACCAGTTAGAACTGACCTTTCCATTATTGTCTCCTCCCATTTTTTCCCTTTTCCATTTGGAGAATTATCTTTCTATAAGCCACTTTTCCTCTGTGTTTTGCCCATCTTTATGTAAGCCCTCTCAGAGGATTCCAATTTATAGCTATTTTGAAATGGCAACGTTTCAAAGTCACGGAGCTATGTCGTTCTAGGGCTAGGTATTCTCTAAATAATAGAATTCCAGTGAGCTGGAACGTCCTGCTGCAGCTGATGTTTCAGTAAACATATTTTTTTTTTTTCCCTGAAGCTGTTACAAGTTGAATGCAACTGTCAAGGAGACCCATGGGGAATAAAACCTAGTGTCTACAAGGCTCCTCACAGGTAGGAGGGAACAAAACTTTAGTCCAGATTTTACTTCTGTACTTCCTGACTAGGAAAAGAGGTTATGTCTTTGGTCATGAGCTGATGGATTTGGGGTGACACCCAAATTTGAAATTTGATCACAAAACTTCTTCTTAACTTATAATGCTGCTAGACAAGGAGGACTCTCCTCTGAGAATCTCCATAAGGCCTACAAGGTTGTTATGGAATTCTGTTGATGGTTCATATGATACAAGCTGTACCTGAGAGTCTATGGTATGGTAGATAGAGTGCTGCATCAGAAATCAGAATAATCCTGGATTCAAATCCCATCTCCAATAAGAAGTATTTATAATAAGTGACTGGATAAGACACAACCTCACTTTCCCTTTTTACAAAATGGGTATAATAGCACAACCCTCATAAGAATCAAGTGAAATAATTCTCCCTTTTAGGAAAACTAACTGGCTTTCCAGTGAGAGTTGGAGAAGTGAGCCTTGAGAAGATACTACATGTGATGAGTTCCTGTACATATTTTTAGCCCTTCTTATTTTTTATAACTATTGGAAAGATTTTTCAACCAGGACTCTCATTATTAGATGCACTGGTTTTCAAGATTCCCTAGAGGAAAAAAAATGTCTCTCTTGTTTTAGACTGCATTCTATTCGGAACAACTTTTTAAGTCAGAACAGTTTCTTTGAGCTAACCATTACTTGAATAATGTTTTAGGAATGTAAATTTTTAAAGATCTATTCTGCCCCTAGGTTAAGTACACCTGGAGCCTGGGTGGGAGGCTTGTTTTTCAGGAATGCCCACACCTTGGTGCTTTGTGATTGGGCAGTGGGTCAAGAGGGTTCTTACATTCTCTGACCCAGAAGAAGGCTATATAATCCCTGATGTGAGACTTTGTTTTGGGACTCATTTTGAGAAGTGTTGTTGATTTGACCAGATGAGACTCTGGGCAGCCACTGAGAGACCCCCAGCTTTGAAAAACCCAGATGTTGATGCTTCCCTCTCTGGTAACTGTGGTTTGGTATGGATGTAATGGTTGGACAGTTGGAGGCCTGTCTGCTTGAAATGTTTCTGTCTGTATACTCTGAAGTTCAGGGTGCTGACCTTTTCCCCCCTGAACTAGGTGAATGATATGTTTGATTCATTAAAGCAAGATTGTTAACCCATTTTGAAATGCTTTCCTTTAGAAAAGCAGATCTAAGAACCTGTGTTGGCAGCCACCCTGAGGAAGCTGGGGTGCTTGCCGCTACAAATACTTATGTACTAATATCTGTTATATTACTCTATATTGACATATATGTATATATAATATATGTTATTGCATGTTAAAGTATACTTTATTATTTTCTAGTTAGAAAAACATCCTTTCTATTGATAGTTGTATATGTAACATTTCTATGTTTCTTTAACCTTACCTAGTCATGCTGTTAACTGTATGAACATAGATTTTTTTCTGTGTTACATATTTTAATTTATAATCCTACTATTAACACTGTTTAACTTTGTTAACTTTGTTTGTTGCCCTTCAATGAGTTCTGTATTTAGACTTGTAGTCTCTGAAGCAACCTACAAAAAGATACTTTACCCTTTGTTAGATTAAGCATGTGTTTGGGCAGGTGGGAATGGGGGTGACCTTGTTTGGTTTTAGAGGGTTCAGTTCTATTCAAAATATTTAATTCCTTCTAAAATGTCCACATATGTTCAAGGTTTGCCTCATCCTATTTTCTGTCTTCTGAACCACAGGTACTGGTGCAGGTCTGTTGAGGTAGCTAGTTTGCTCACTGAATAGAGCCCTGGGCTTGGAGCCAGGAAAACCTGAGTTCAAACTTGGCCTTGGATACTTACTAGCTGAGTGACCCTGGGCAAATTGCTTCACTTCTGTTTGTCTAAGTTTTCTCAACTGTAAAATGGGTATAATAAAAGTACTAGTGTTGTTTTGAAGATAAAATTCAATATGCTTGACATATAGTCGGTACTATGTAAATTATTATTCCCAAAACATTCAAAGAGAAAATGCTTAACTTTCCCCAGGTGTAATGGCAAACAAAGAAGTACTTAGAGCCTTGTTTCAGCTATTTAATTATTTAGCACCTTGTTTCAGTTCAAGTTTCTTCTAAGCCTTGCCCATGATTATATCAAGTCTTTTTTTAGAAACAGTGCTTGTGAACCCCAGAACTGATGCAACAGGAAGGGGAGAAGCTAATGGCCATATATAAGGAGAAGCCCGAAGTTGGAGGAGCAGAACTGAGAAGAGAACTCTTATGGTGGTAGAACTGAGAGGAAAAATCTTGTGGTATTCTGGCACTCTATGTTTGTCTGTCCTGTCTGTGTTGACTTTTGTTTGTGATACTTTGTACAGAAGCCCTGGGACCTTACTGGAAGCCCTGAAAGAGAATTTTCTGGTTGTCTGTTTACAAAAGTCCTGGAGGAGGGTTTCAGGGTCCTGGGACATTATGATGATTTGTGTTGACCTCTTAGACCTTGTTTGTGGGTCTGTGTTGATTTCATAAGCAGATAGTGAATTGATGGTGATGTCAGAAATGTTAATGAATATTATTGTGGCTCTGTTAAACTTGTCTTTCCTGAAACAGGAACTGTGAAGGACTTGAGGTGAACTGGACATTGTGAACTTCAAGATAAAGTGGGAACTGGACAAAGGACTGGAAGATGCCTTCCTTTGAACTTAGGTGACAGTTGGAGCTGGGACCATGGAAGAGGAACCATGGAAGCTGAGAGCCAACCTTGAGTCAAGCTGAAAGAAGACTTTACTTGGGTACTTTGTACTGACTAAAAAGATTATGACTTACTGTGACCTAGGGGTGGAGAACATTGAGCTCTGAAATATGTGTACAAAGCATGATTGAATTAAGGACTTAGTGAATGATATCTTTTGTTTAAAAGTACGTGGCCACTTTAGTGAAAACTATGTGGTCAATTTAGTGATAACTTGTTATGTTATTGTAATGGACACCGAGATATAACAGGACAGCTAGGCCAATTATAATTTGATAGGAGTGTTTATTAACCGGCCAGGACTGCCTCTCAGACCGAAAGACAGCATCGAGCTTTCTGTTAGACATAATTTTATAGACAATGTGATTGCTGGCAACAGAATATGTTTCTAAGGGGTTAGCATTGTGTCTATTGAAGTGAAGCTTTCTCAGTATTGTTCTTGTTGAAACAAAATATTCTCAGTATTATTCCCATTGAAACAAAACATTCTCAGTATTATTCCTATTGAAGCAAAGCCTTAGTATTATTTCTACTGAAGCGAAACAGACCTGAATCCATGGGAGTCTGTGGCATGTTTCTAGCGACACAGATGAAACATTTCTTTACTATTGGGGCCTATTAGGTGGTTTCCAAGGAACCCAGTCGGGGTTCTCTCTAGCAGGTTTAAGGGGACTCTGGTGTATAATTTCTGCTGGGCACTTCATTATAACATTGTAAATGCTGTATTTTGGTTTCTGTAAATCTTTTGTCCTACTTTATTACTGAATAAATAGATTTCACTATACTATGTAATAAGAACCTTGAAGCTGTTCACAGCAGCAATCCTCTGGAAAGCTGCTCACACTTGGCTTTACACCAGGACATCAGAGAAATGTCCTAGATTGTGAAAATGGATAAGAAATTCAAAATATACAGCAGCTGTTTTTACCGAGGACAACTTTTTTATGAGGGTAAGGAATATAATGGAGAGGCAGCCCTGACAATGTCCTTGAATGGGGAATGCCTGGGGAATATTTGCTTTTGCCTCTTTGGAAGCTGGTTTCAGCTTGATTAATCAGGTTTAGTACTATGTGATGATAAAAAGTCTATTCATTGACTTCAGACATGGAAAGACTAATTACTCTTTTACTAATTACTAATTACTCAGAGGTTAATCTGGAACTGAATGTGATTCCAAAATATTCAGGTATATTATCTCATAGTCTCTTCCTTGAAGTTTTTGAGTGAGGAAGGTGAGAGTAGTCAGGATTCGGGGAGTGGAAAGCTGACTATTTTGCCCCACTGAGAAAATGTCATCTCTTTTGTTTTGTATTTATTATTTTCTGCTCTTAGGTAAATGGATATAAGTTGTTCAGGGAGGACTAGCAGCTCTGGTATAAAGACTCACTGAGCCATTTTCAGGGTTGCTCATGTACCTGTGTTGTTCACCAGTCATCCAACTCTCACCTGTAGCTCCAAGAAGTTGTAGAATGCTTAATGACCACACCCTGGTAAACCTCCTGAGCAAATGGACTAAACCAGACTGAGAATAACTGATAGATCTTAAAACTGTAGGTGAGATATGGGGATGTCTACCTCAAGCATGTGAAGACTTTCTCCTGAGGAATGCATAGATGAGAACAAATCTGTTCCAATGGCCATGAAGGTGTCTGAAGCAGGAGCTTCAGTGTACAAGTTAATACATCACCCTTGTGATATCATTAGTCCTCTTCTAATACAAAGGATAATATTTTTCTGATCTTAGGTGAATTAATATTCTGAAATGGAAATACCAAGTGACTTCAAGTGTGAGTTCCAGAGGTCTTGAGGTCCCTCAGAAGTATATGCCAATTGCTTTTCAAACTTTTAAATTTAGAGAAAGAAAACTATAGCCAAATATCGCTAATGGTTATCTGTGCAAAAATTTAAAATAAAATATTAGCAAAAAGTCCATAGTTACTAGTTTGGATTTATATCAGAGTTGGTTTGATACATATAAACTATGTAAAAGTATGTTGTATTTGTTGAGGACCACAGGCCAGTGGGACTCTGACCCTGATGGCTGAACAAGCCCTCTCAGGTGTTTGGCGTGCTGATGGGCCTGGATCAGTTTCCCATCTCCCAGAAAGTATCTCAAATACACAGGTGTGAGGATTAATTCCTAGAGATAAGCATGGCCTTTACACCCACTGCCTGGGACAGAGAAGTCTGCAATGTCCTCAGGGGAAGACAATTAGGGAAGAGGATTATGGCTCTATAAAGCTCTGCCTGGAACAATAAACATCGGCTCTTTACTTTCACCATTCCAAGAGAGTCCCATCTCTCTTTTATGTATCCACTAGCAGCCTCTGGGTCAGTGACACTTTCTCAGTCTTACTTCGGGCTCCCCATAACTGGCTCCCCACATGTATTGATAGCTAGGACACAATAAAAATTCTATCATCATATCAAACTTTTAAGTGTTGTTAGGAACACCTGGGTTCAATTCCCTTCTGAGACAATTAAAAATCCAGGACCTTGGCCAAATCCCATAGACTTTATGTGTATCACTTTTCTATAAAAAGATAGATTTGAATTTGAGAACATCTCCCCCCCCCCAACTCCCCTGCAGCTCTAAATCTGTGATTGTTACTTCAAAATACCAAAATGCCCAGATAATTCAGTGAAGCAACAAGACATTCGAGGGTTGGGGCTAGGGAGAGGAGCATAATCTGGACTGCTGAATTGACGATGGGATTAGAGGATCAGTAGCCAGAATTTATTTTAAAAATTTTCTAGTCTTGATCCCTCATTTTGGAGATAAAGAAAAGGTAGATGAGAGAAGCTGTCCCTTGCCTCAGGTCATATAAGAGCAATAAGTAACTGAGCAAACCTAATTCATCCCGTTTCAAATCCATTAGTTTCTCTACCATAGCATACTTTGTACTATTTTGTGGATCTAATTAGTCACCTACTTTTGCAGAATTATGTTTCTGAAGGTAAAGGGCTTAACAAATGGAAGACAATTATTTTTTCTTTGAGAAATTTTAATAGATTGCATTCAATTTGATTCAATTAATATTATTACATGCCTATAATTCTTAATCTTTTAAATTTCCCTTTGAGACTAACTCCAATTTACACTGTGTATACAGTGTTTGCACATAGTTGTTTGAATATCATCTCCCCCATTGAACTTTTTGAGTTTAAATTCCTTGAGAGCAAGAACTAATTTTTTTTTGCTTTTGTTCACACAGTTCTTAGTATAGTACTTTGCACACAGTAAGTGATAATAAATGCTATTTGACTTGACTTAACTAGAGGATATAAGGTACTCACAAAGTGAAACCAGTTAAAGTGTAACCACCCTTAGTCTTTGGTACATTCTCCCTCAGAATTCTCTCTTTCTTTTCTTTCTTATCTCCTTCCTTTCCTTCATTCCTTATTTCTTTTCTTACATCTATAATTCTTCTTTAGTAATTTAGCAATTCTTCTTTAACTTATTAATTCTTCTTTAATAATTTTAAAGCACTTAGAATATCTGACACATAGTAAGTACTGTAGTATGTATATGTTAATCTTATTCTCTTTATTATCTCCTTATCTTGCTCATATTTTACATTCTGGGTCCAATCCTACTGCTGAGTGGCATGAAAGCTTTGGTCTTCTCCTTTTCTGACTAGAGCCAGATGCCTGTTTCTCCATCCCTGGGAGCTCACTATATTGGTTCTTCACATAGAGAGTGAGACACTCAATTGACTCAGCCTATGGTAGCGTAGAACTCCTGAACTCGAGATCACTAACCTTAGACTCCCCTAGTTGCAGAGATTATAAGTGTGTACCACCATTGCCAAAAGAAAAGTAACTTTTAGAGACCCCTTTATAAATGCCAGTTAATAAGTATCCCTACACTCCAGATTTCTCTTTGATTTAGGAGATTTAGAACCAGTCACCTCTCTTGTTGGGCCTCACATGCACAGGCATAAACTAAGATCTTCAGTAAGTCACCTAAGTAATGTCATTTCCCAGGCATGGAAGTAAGCTGCTTTCACCAAATTCGAGTTTAACTCTGTCTTAGAATCCTGTTTCATTGATACCCAAGATTTCACTAACCCTGTTTTCAACATTGCCCAACCCATCTCTTTACTGAAATCTGCTTGTCAGCTTAGGTAGTGATGAGGCTGAGGATTTAAAAAAAAAAAAAAAACATTAAATTTCCCTATCTTAAAGAAATTCACAAAATAAGTCACCTTTACAAATAGTAGATTGGGGTGGGAAGAGTTTTCTTTGTGTGGAAGCAGAGGGGGAGAATGAAGGGTGGGGTGGAGAGGGAGAGCATCACAACAGCTGGTTTTTCAGGATGCATATTTTCTTTGCACATATGCAGTATACCACTAGAGGCCATGAGACATCTCCTTAAATAAACAAACCTACAAGCCAATTAGCACATTAATTGACAGAAAAAAGTTTGTAATGACAACTGGTGCTTTGCATACATCAAATTTTCAGGAAGGATACATTAAAATAAAGTGGTAGACTTCTTGTTGTATCTAAGATTTTCTATGGAAATTGATGTTTTTATAATGCCATTCATTAGGAAGATCATCAAAGAATCTTAAACATGAATCAATGGCCCACAGTATTTGTCTTATGTAGGTGAAAAAAGGAAAGTTGACCAACTGCAAGATTTTCAAAGGGTCACAAACTAAGTGAAAATGAGTATTTCAACAGTACTTCCCATTAGACAACTGGACAGTGGCCTGATCCATAAGACAGCTATATGTTATACGTATGAAAACTTTGAAATGTCATTTCTTCTGGCTTCTGAGCACAGCTTATATTGTCGATTGGTTGACAAAGATAAATACTGCCCCACAGAAATAAAAACTTTGGGGTAAACAGGGCAGTCACACTTGTATGTTCAAATGAATGTGTGAATTAAGAATAACAGCTGGGACTTCAGCTCAGCCTCCAAGTCTTCAAATCATCTCCAGGATTATTTGTTTCCTCTTTTCATTTTCAAAGTGTCAATTTCCAAGTATGAGTTTTTAATCTCCCAAAGTAAGTTACAGTGTTGTTATTGGTGACTGTCCTTTCTGCCTGGTAAATTCTTTATAACCTGAACATAATTTAAAAAAAAATCTATACCTTCATATTTTTTAACATTCAAGATGTAAACACTAGTCTCCCACTTTCAAGTGGCAAATTTTCTTTTTTGTGCCATCTGGAAGAGACTTTGATAGATCCAGAAATCTAAGTATTCATTTTATCCACAATTGCTTATTCTCAATCTTGAAATGCATATTTTTGTCATGATCAATATTGGAAATTTGTTCTATTTCGCTATGTATATTTGTCAAATTTTTATTTTTGTTTGCTTTTTTTTTCTCTCCTTGGGTGATAAGAATGAAGGTAAAGAAAAGAAATGATTATTAATTAAAATATTTAAAAATTTCTCATAATAATTATAGCTTTGACATAAAGTGCTTTATGTTTTGGAAAACTCATGACATTTTCTCAGTGATGTGAGAATTATTATTTTCTTTTTTCAGGTGAATAAACACATGCTTCAGTACATGACTGACACAGGGTCATATAGGTAGTAAGCGGAGGGAGTGGAACTGGTAGTGGGGCTATTTCCATTCAGTCTTTCTGAACCAATACCTGTGCTCTTTGCATTACATAATTACTTTCCTTCTCCATGGAATCATATTGGTTTTAGAGCTAAAGGAAACTTCAGCTATCATCTAGGTCAATACACTCAATTTAGAGATAAGAATACTAATTCTCAAGTGATTTGCCTAAGGTTTCTTAGAAATTCTTTTAAAGATTCTTTTAAAGACAGTATTTCCTGATTTAATTTTCTCTCAATTTGAGAAGTATTATGATCCTATTGGAAAGAGTGGAGTGGATAGATCCTTTCTATCTGGAACCTTATTTTAATGTGAAGATCCTAAAAATCTAAGTATCACCTGTTTAATATCTGTGAAGAATTTTATCTGTACAGTTTAAGAATATTTCCTTGAGAGTGATAAGCACCTACTATATGCTAGGCATTATGTTAAGTTCTAAAGAAACAAAGAAAGGCAAAAAACAGTATGCTCTCAAGGAGCAGATAGGCTAATAGGGGAATAACATGCACACAGCAATGTACAGATAAGATTTACAAAGGATAATTTGAAAAAAAATCAACAGAAGGCAGTAGAATTAAGGGCTTTCAGGAAAGACTTCCTCTTAAACTGTGGGTCACAACCCCACCGGTTAAGAAGCAATGAAGCGGTCATAACTGGAAAAACTTTAAGAAGCCTGAAGAAAGTGGGATTTTAAATGAATTCAACAGAATGTTTATAACAGAAGTTATACTAAAGCAAGGTTAGAATCCCAACTGTCTTCCAATTCTACCCTGCAATTATAATATTATACAGACTTGACTGTTCAATATGTCTGACTAAAAAAATGAAACAGATATGGGTGTATTTCAGTTGTTTGGCAATTAAAATCACTTCTAATCTTTCAAAGTATTTAGTTACTCAGGTAAGATGGGAAAATTCTATTTAGGATTCAGGATTGTACTAGACTATGAAAAAGCCTTTTTGGACAAGTAGGGAATGGCAGTGGGAAGACAATTTTTTTTGGTGGTAATATCCAGGTGGCTGCTTTGAATAGAAACAACCACCACAACACAAACAACAACATTGTATGTGTGTGGAAGTAGAGGGGTGAGGGGGGTAAATAAAAAACCAGGACTTTAACTTAAGTAGTAGTGGTAATATCTTGGTCGTGACTTCTGATGCCAATATAGTCTAGGCCACAGGAGTGGGGAGCGTGCAACCTTGAGGACACATGTGGCCCTCTAGGTCCACAAGTGTGGCCCTGTGACTGAATCCAAACTTCACAGAACAAATCCCCTTACTAAAAGGATTTGTTCTGTAAAATTTGGACTCAGTCAAAAGGCCACATCCCAAGGAACTAGAAGGCCATATTTGACCTCAAGGGCACAGGTTTCCCACCCCTGGTAGGAAAAAGTAATTGACCCATAAAGTGTTGTTGAGGATGCCTCTGTTGATAAACTTGAGCCATAGATTAATCATCAATCAATAAACATTTATTAAGCATCTCTTATATGCCAGACACTGTGCTACAGGATGCAGTCACCAAATCCTCTTTTTTTCTTCTTTCTCAGAAGAACTGGGCAGCTAGACAGCCTAGACTTGGTTAGAAATTCCACCTGGGAACAACAGGCAAAATGGACCATGTAAACCCTAGAACCAGGCCGTTTTTCTGATATACTTTGATAAAGTTCATCTATGCCCCCCTCCCTTTCCCAATATGATAAGCCATGTCGGTAGGCTATTCTTAAGAATTAACAATGAAAGCTCTGCTTCTTCCTCCTTCTTTTTACTGGTTGTAAAAAGTCTTGCCATGCTAGAAGAGCTTGTGTTCTTCTTGATGCTGCTATTGGCTGCCGCTGTTTCTTTGCCTCTTTGATTAGAATCACCTTTGTGCTATAAATTGAATTCATTGTTACCACCTGCTCTAAGGCAGTGTATGCTATAGTGAAAGAGGTACTGGGCAGTTTGGAATCACAAGAGACCTGGATGGATTACCTGGCTCTGATAGTATTGACTGTGGCACCATAGGTAGGTCATTTCATCTTTTTAAGTCTCCGTTTTATCATCTAATAACTAGCTCTAAGGATTGTTGAAAATAGAATTGACGTTTTAAACTCACCATGTAAATGAGTCACTACTCATAAGTAGGCAAGGGACAACTAGTTGGTGCAGCTGGCCTGAAGTCAGGATGACTCAAATCTGGTCTCAGACACTTACTAACTATGTGACTGTGGGCAAGTCATGTAACTCTGTCTCAGTTTTCTCATATGTAAAATAAACTAGAGAAGGAAATGGCAAAAAACTTTGCCCAAAAAACTCCAAATCGGGGTCCCCCAAAAGTCTGAATAACAAAAAGCCATATGGATTTCTCTCTTTGGCTTTGAAGATTTTGTGCCCCTTCTCTTTAGGGGTTAGCCTTCAGGATTATGAGAAACTTTTTTAATGTCCTGTTTTTGTTATTGTTGCTGTTTTGCTTTTTTTTTTCCTTCACTTTGCCATGGCTAGGTCATTATAGTGTCTTTTTTCCCTCTTTCTCCTCCTTCACTCTTCTCCGTTCCCACACTGCCCCAAATGGGACAAAGCCCCAATCCTGGAGTGGGAAGAGTTAGGATCACATTGGTTTTGTTCACTATTGAGTATAATAAAGAACGACTCTCTTTCTGTTCATTAAAACTTATGATCTGTCCTTTGGTTATGCCAGTAAAATGCATTTTCCCCTTTTTTCTTTATGATTATAATCTTTTCACTAAAGTTAGAGCAAGCAGTGGAATTTCCAAACCTTAGAAGTAGGAGAGATGAACTAGTAATTGAGATCTAAATGATTAATCTAAACCTAAATACAATTGTGTTTGGTGAAACCCTGGCAATTGGGTAAGCACATGTTGTCTTCTTAGTCTCCTACTGAACTATTTTTACTACTACCCTTCCCTTCACTTATGTTCTCTCCTTTGTCACCCAGACAGGAATTTGTCTATTTCTCTTATGTGTGCTTTCTTTTTGAATTCAGAAACTCATCATTTACATCCCATAAGGTATACATGGCTCATTTCTGTTCTAGTGAGTGTCCTCTTCAGTGTCCTGAGAACAAGAACATCTCCAGGTACTCTTTGAGCAGATAATCTGATATAGGCCGTGGGGGTCAACATTTAAAAAGGAAAAACCTTTACATCATGAAATCAAAAGAGAAAATAATGAAGAAGCTCAATGAGTTTAGGCAAAGTTCAATGAGTGAGATGAAAAAAAGCTATAAATCAGAGCAAAGACAAGGCAGAGGACCTGGTAGAGGGCCCTGAAGGCAGGAAAGCTGAATGTGCTGGGGCATGTGTGTGGGGAGGATGGATATGGAGATTGATATAGTTTGAATGGCAAGAAAGAACACTATGATTTATAGCAATTCTTTTTAATGAAATGTACATGTTTGAGTCATTCAAGGAGCTAGGCAGATGGCTCACTGTCTGTGTAGTCTCAGTGTATAAATGAAGTTGTCACAAGTGAATGCAGCAAAGCAAAAAAAAAAAAAGACCCAGAGCCCAAACACTATTGAAATAACATTTGTTATTGAAATAATATTTTCATTCCTAGTGTTGGATCAAGGTGAGAGGGTGGGGTTTAAATGAACAATACTGATACTTCTGAATTCCAGCTACAGCCCAAGGGTTATAGGTCCCCACTAAATGTGCTGTGCTCCATTACTTTTTAAAGCAAGATTTAACATACTTGCATGAGTATTCTGTATTGCTATTACTGTCACAAGAAAAGGCAGGTACTACAGAAATATATTAAACTAATATTTTAAAATCCCAGGCTAGCTGTGAGGGTTTGGGTAATCAAAGCACCAGCCACAGCTGAATATAGAACCCCCAGGTGCCATCTACATGTGTTTAATGTAATAACCAGTGACATCAATCCTTTCTCTTCCAGGAGACTCAGGTTCATATCTTACAATACTGTTGGGAAGTAAAATGTCTGTATTTCAGGATGTGGCCAAGGAAGTTTTTGAAACAGAATTTAAACATAACAGGTTTCCCAGAAATTGGATTACCTGGGACAGAAGTTGGTCCCTTTGATGTAGAATATGTTCTAAGAAAAAGATCAATCTCACCTTCAGAATCTCTTTGTCATTGTTCAGTCATGTCTAACTCTTGGTGACCCTTTTTGGAATTTTCTTGGCGAAATTACTGTAGTAGTTTGCCACTTCCTTTTCTAGCTCATTTTATAGATGAGGAAACTCAAGCAAACAGGTTTAAGTGACTTGCCCATAATAGCACTAGTGTCTGTCTGGACTTGAACTAAGGTCTTTTTAAGTCTAGGCCCAGTGTTCTATCAACTGTACCATCTAGGTGCCCCTCAGAAACTCTTAAAATCATTGTAAACATAAAATGCTTGCATATTGACCCTTGAAGGCAAGAATTGATTTTGTATTTCTTTATATTTTCTTAGCACAGTGGCAGAGACACTAGGTAAATACTTAAATGCTTGTTGACCCCCACCATCATAACAACGTATAAGATTTTAGATTTGTCATTGTCTTGCCTTGACTCTATAAATTCCTTGAAGGCAAGTACTGTTTTGCATTTTGTCTTTCTATCCCCAGAGCTTGGCATATTGTAGGCACTTAATAAATGCCGACTGGTTGATTTATAAATGATCATTTAATTTCATATGCTTGAATTTGGTTTCATTAATAAATCTTTAAAATGGATCTAATAATCCCTACCTGGCAGAATTGTAACTACTGTGATGTGAACACAGTTTTGCTTCTTAGCAAAAATACCCATTGGACTATGCTTCTTCTCAGTTTATACTACTATCCCCACACCTCATCTGGTACTCTTGTACTGGTTGGGGTCACCATACAGTACCTTTATCCCTAGGCTTATAATACAAGCATTCATAGTGCGAGGAATGCTACAACTCTGACGGCAATGAGAATTATTGGGGGAGAAAGGTCCTTAGTCTAATCACTTGGCAGCCCTATTCCCAGAGCTTGTTTCCCCATGTCCCATCAACTCATATGGGGTGATCTCTGGTTCATATCCTAAGCTGACAAAACCATGCCAACGTTAAGAATGCACTTTGGAGTGTTGCCAACTCCTTCACCACCCCACCCACCATGTACACATATACTATGTTTTCTCCTCCCTGTAATTTTTCTTGAGTAAGGGGAAATAATTTCTAATTATGGCTTGGCATGAGAGAGAGAGAGAGAGAGAGACAGAGAGAGAGAGAGAACAATAGCACATTTATGCAAGATACAATTTGTCTAGAAGAGTAACCTCCAAAGTCATTTGATTGTTTTCCTATTAATAAAATTTTCGAATATGTAATCCTAATATATGTATATATTTATCCTTTATATATTCATATTGTTCTTCTAATACACATATACATGGTAAAATTTACATAAAAATAGGAATCAAAGAGGATGAGATAAAACAAATATTATTTGATCTGAAAATCAAGAGGCAACTATTTGGATTTATTGAACATAGGAGTTAATATAGTCAGTCCTAAACTTCAGGAAAATCACCCTGGCAGTTATGTGCAGGATGACTTACAGAAAAGTGGTACTTGGTACAGGGAAATTGATTAGGAGTAGATTACAAATTTCCATGAGAGAGACTATGGCAGAGTGTGTGAGTGAAGAGAGGGCGAAAGATGCAAGAGATTTGTGGAGTGAAGCATAGTGAAGAATCAAAGACAATACTGTGCTTATATACTTATGTGTCTAGAAAGTTAACAGTTTATTTGACAGTAACAGGAAAGTTTGTAAAAAGTATGAGTTTGGGGTGAGGGGTCAGTTAACATAAAAGATTCTGCTTTGTAATCACAATCTTGTGCTTTACTCTGTACTATTCCAAATGGAAATGGTAGGTGATGGTGGGAAGTTCTTAGGTACTTCTTAGTGTCCTGAAGTCTAGAACCTTCCCCATCCTAGGGATGACTGCTACAGTCATGAGGTGAACTGGGGCGGGGGGGTAAGGAGAAGAGGGGTACTCTAGGATCAAGGAGTAATTTTTCTTCTGGCTTCTGGATAGCTGGTCTGTTTCATGCCTTGATAGTGGTAGGTTCTAATTACCTTAGAGGATTAATACATTTTTTTTTAGAAGAGAGTAGGTTTTATAACAGAGTGAAGGGGCAGTGTAGAGTATTGTGGGGAGTATAGGTAGGAGGGGTTTCATTGGAAATGAACTTTATAGTTGACTATCTTGGGGAGGAAAGAATATGTTACATTTCCCCACCCTCTGTTGATTAATCACATACCACTTGAGCTCATACCATAGCTCCACTTTGGAATACAGTTATTCTGGATTTATCATACATATAGAGAGTCAATTCACTGTAAGCACATTGGTACATGGACTTAGAAAAGAACTACATGTAAAATGAGCTGAGTTTTTAGTTGAATAGTAAGAAAAGAATTGTATTGAAATTGGGAGAGTGCATAATTATTTACACATCATAAATGATGATTTTATATAGGACAAACAGTGTAAAGGTTGTAATAAGAGAGATATATTAATGGAAAACAGTGTGAAATAGTCATCACGTGAATGTGAGGGTTAGTCAGTGGATAGCCACTGTTTTCCATTGGCATCACTGTGATGATTAAAAAAAAAAGGAAACCTTCCCCCTTAAGAAGGTTGTTATTGCCTTATGGCAGAATTATAGGAGGTTATGGACAAGAGTTCCATAAAGTGGGGCAACTAGATAATAAGAAGCAGTGAGATAGATGCTAAGTGCCCTTTTGGAGGTTTTTTAATTTTTTCTCCTCTAGTCTATATTCTAGTTGATTTTGTATTTGTTTATGCTTCTTCTTCATGCATAATAACTTTCAATTTCATATCTTGCTGGAATTTTATTTATAGGTGGCAAGATTTGAAGGGTATTTAAATAACTGAATTTGAAAACTAAAATCAATACTTCATTCCTTCACATGTTTCTATTTTTAGAGTAACAAGGTTAAGTTTAGTTTTTGAGTATTTTCCATGTAGTCTGCACCCTTGCCATCTGTCTGTCCAAAATTCTACCTCCCCAAGCCTCATTATCTTTAAACATGTGCACATGCTGAATGTGCAAAACTACCTCTGAGGCCTAGATTTACATTCCACCACCCCAATTCCCCTCCCCCAAAAAAGGAAAGAAAAAAATGCAACAATTACACTAGCAGCTGTTGTGAAGAATACATGAAGCTGATTTTAAAGTCAAGATCATTCCAAATGAATGTGGAAGGATATGGGGTGTTTATATAAATGCTTGCCTGTATGTTACCTACTATACTCTAGCTTTACACTTTCCTAATCTTATCCTTCATGATCTTACTTAGGTTCTGCCCTTTCCATGAAGTCTTATTCAACTACTTGAGCCCACACGAATCTTACCACTCCATGAACCCCTGTATCTACAGTGAATGCCACTGTTTTAGTTAATGGTTGTCTATGTGTTGACCTTTTATCCCACAACCATTGTGAGCTCCTTAAAGGGGAGGAGCCATTACTTATCCCTATATCCATATATCTAAATACAAGAAGCACAGTGCTGGGCATATACTATAGATTAGATAGATAGATAGATAGATAGATAGATAGATAGATAGATAGATAGATAGCATGTGTTCCATATTGTTAAAGGAATTTCATAGATTCCTATACTTATAATCCTATGGCAAGGCTTATAGCATTTTATATAATAAACTTTTGCAATGTTACACATTTTCATTGTTTAACGGATGGGTTAATTTTTTTTTCTATAAATACTACCACCACACATGTAAGAGAGTATATTATAGTTTACATAGCACTTTTTTATTTTTCAAGATCCTTAAACTCTAAGAATCAGTGCTATTTTTACCTTGGGGAATGTTATGATTTGTAGTTAAAAAGAGATTTTATTACATTAAGTTTCACTGTTTTTAACAGTAAACTAAACTGATTTTCCAAAATAGCAAGGTCATCAAGCAAAAGATGAGGATGTCTTTTTAAGTGCTGATCATTTACAACAAAGGTTCTTAGATCTGCTTATCCAAAGTAAAACAACTCAGAATGGGTTAACGATCTTACTTTAATCAATCAAACATATATAGCATTTTACCTAGTTCAGGGGGAAAAGTCAGCACCCTGAACTTCAGAGAATACAAACAGAAGTTACAAGTAGACAGAGAAACAAATCAGCAGACAGGGCTTCCCACTGTCTGACCATTACATCCATACCTAGTCAGTTACCAGAGAGGGAAGCACCAACATCTGGGTTTTCAAAGGCAGGGGAGGGGGGCGTGGGGGAGACTCAATAGCTTCTCAGAGCCTCATCTGGCCACATCACACAACTCTTCCCAAAGTGAGCCCACACAAAACCTCACATCAGGGTACATATAGGCTTCTCCTGAGTCAGAGACCATCACAACCCTCATGACCCACTGTCCAATCACTAAGTAACAGGTGTGGGCATTACTGAAAAACAAGCCTCCCAACATAGGATCCAGTTGACCACATTCATTCCATAAGGGGGTATAGCATATTCTCAAATCAGGGTAGGTTCTCTGAGTCACCTTAGCCGATCAGAGGTCCTAGGGACAGGGAAGAGTTTCAGATTCCCATTCCCATAAGAGTCATGAATTGGTAGACTACATGACAACTGACAGGCAGCTACGTTCTACTCACAGTGTCTTTAGAAGCAGCTGCATATTGCCTTTCAATACTCTGGGAACATATAAAATGAAAGAGACAATGAAACTGGCTTATATAATTTCTCAGGGGTCCCAGAAAATAAAAGAAAAAAAAATTACAAGCCACAATCCTACAAACCTGTTTCAATGTATCAGAGCAAATATTAATTCCCTCACAAGGGAAAACACCAAGTCAAACATGTTTCTTTATTATGGCAGCATGAATCCTGAAAGGAGTTCCCTAGAAGAGTTCTTGTATAATTAGAATACAAGTTCAAGAAAAAAAATCTATAGGGAAAATTGTACTATTTTCCTAAAATGTCTTTTTTGGTAACAGACTCATATCGTGACCTCAATTTTCACCACTAACAAGTACTTAGCTTAAGTTGCTATAATGAGAGATTGGTCTTTGAATGCCAACTACCCCTACTACCATAATACAACATTGGATTAAATAAAATAAAAGTGTCACTACCCCTAAATTGAAGCTCATTATTGTGATTAGTGGAAGGAACAAAATAAATCCACTCTCCTGTGGGTTAGTGGTTAGATTTACATAGAATTCGGTTTTGTAGGAAGTTTGTCACCTTTATTTAAACTAAATATTCATTCAAACAGTTGTGTTTCATGGAAAGGAAAGCAATACAAATTGTTTTGTTGGGATTTGCCTGTAAAAGTAGAGGATAAAAATAAAGGTTTATAATTTTATATTTCTGCCAGAGAGGCAATTTTTTTCCACATTAAATCATCAGACCTGGAAAAAATCACTGGTACCTATTGCTCAGGAGTGGAAAGAAATAACTTCACAAAAAGAAATGATAATATGATCCAGTGCCTCTAGCTGAGGTTACCTCCTATCCATTCAGTATGTGTCTCTAGTTAATTAACTTTTTATCTCCCCCATTTAACTGCAGACTTCTTGAGAATAGAAACCATATTTTGAACTTAATTTTTATCACTTTTGTATTTGTACATTATCACAGTACTTGACAGAATAGATGCTTAATAAATATGTGTTAACCAATGTGACATCCATGTTGGGCAAGTCAAGTAAAGAACATTCCAAGCAGAGTGTCTCGTTTTTTTTCTTGGCATCCCAACCTGGCATCTAAAACCCACTATACTCCATATCCCACCTACCCTTCCTGTCTTATTTCCTATTCCTACCCTTCCCATATTCTATTTTAGTTAAATTGACTGGCTAACAGTATCTCACATATGGCAATCCTCCCCCTGATAGCACGTTTCTGTAATGGCTAATGTATCATTTCTAGAATGCATTCATTTTTTGTTTCTACCACATAGCATCTTTTTTTTTTCCTTAAAAGCATAATTCAGGTTTTACCTCTTATATATTGCCTTTCCTTGATCTCTCAATCATTAGCATTCTCTCCCCCTTGAAGTTATTTTGAATGACTTTATATATAATTTGTATTTACTTAGGGATACAGCATGGTAAAGGGAAAAAGCACTGATTTTAGAGTCAGAGGACTTAAGTTCAAACCCTGTCTCCAGTGCTTAATATGCACAGGATCAAGTTTGCATCCTTGGTATCTTCCTTGCTACTTATTCTTTCATCCCAAATATTTAATAAATTGGAAAATATTATACTGTTATACTTTCTAGGATTAAGGGCATAGCACTCTGGTGATTTGGAAAATCAACAAAAAAAAATTTTCACCCTCCCTCTGTACCAGAGAAATCTGAGGTTTTTTTCTTTTATAGGGTGATTATAGTACCTTATTGTAAAATTTGGGTGAAGTATTTGGTCATAGGCTTTGTGTCATCTACTGGCCTTTGCATGTCATTTGCAGCTTCCATGAAACTCCCCCCAAATACCCATTTAATTTCTTATGATAACCCAAGATATGTTGAAACTGCGATGGGGAAAGTCACAATGTGGAAGGGATAACTGTAATTTCTTTTCTCTATTACACTTCTCACATACATTATCTTCTCTCCAATTTTACCACTACTACCCTAGTTCAGTCCCTTATTACCTCTCTCCTATACTCTTGTAATAACTTTGTAATTGATTTCCTTTCCTCAAATATCTCCCTATTCCAATTCATCCCCATAGAGATGCTATGGTGATTTCCTAAATTATACTACTGATCATTTCTCACACACACACACACACACACACACACACACACACACACACACACAAGCTTGAGTAGCCCCTTGTTACATTTAGGAACATTACATATATAAAGTATTTTCTTTGACATTTAACAACCTGGTCCCTTTCTATTTTGTAAGATTTTTTTTTGTTCTATTCCTATTCATATACTATATAATCTTGCCACATTGTTCTACTTATGAATCCTTGCCAAAACAGTCCATTTGCTATCTGCCTTTGAACTGGCTATACTTCTTATCTGGAATGCTATCTCATGAAATCTGTACATTGTATAATTCCTAGTTTTCTTCCAATAATCAATCAGCCTATAAGTATTTATTTATTTATTTTTAAAGCAATTGGGGTTAAGTAACTTGCTCAAGGTTACATGGCCAGGTGTTTCTGGGTGGGTGTTAAGTGTCTGAGCCTGTATTTGATCCCCAGGTCATCCCGACACTGGGGCTGGTGCTCTTACTCGCTATGCTACCTGGCCGCTCCTATAAGTATTTATTAAACAGCTATGCTGTTGGAGACACTATAGTAGGTGCTAGGGATGTTTTTTGGTTGGTTGTTGTACTTTGTTCTCAAAGGGCCAAAATGACATCACTTTGAATCAAAATATAGTGTGTCCATCTGTGGCTATTCAGACCAATATGAGCTCAAAATGCTCTACTACAGGTTGGGTATATATAGGCCATGTGAACATTTGGGGTAGATTCTTTAAAGTTGTGCATCTCACATTTTTCTTCACTTATTTCAATTCTGCTTTGCTATATAACACAGCCATTTCTTTGATGAGGGCACACCATGCTGGGCAGTCTAGTGCCAGTGTCTCCTATGTGATAGAATAAATTCCCAAGTTCTTCATAAAGACTTTGAACATGTTGATGTATCACTTCTTTTGACCACCAAGTGATGGCCTTGTGTGAGTGCTCTATAAAAATAATCTTGTATGCAAGCATACATTTGACATTTGAATGGTATGTCCAACCCATCAGAGCTGTGATCTCTATAGCAGAGTTTAAATGCTTCACCATTTAGTTCAAGAAAGGACAAAAGTGTCCCATACCTTATCTTTCCAGGTGATCTACTGGATCTTTCTAAGACAATTGAAATGAAAGTGATGTAGTTTCCTGGTATGATGCTGGCATACTGGTCAAGTTTCACAGGCTCATAGCAATGAAGTCAGTACAATTGCTCTGTCCACTTCAGTTTAGTAGCCAGTCTAATACCTTTTCTCTCCCACCTTTTTGTTCTGAGCCTCCCAAACACTGAGATGGCTCCAACTATGCGTGGATCAACCTCATTATCAATGTGTACCTCGCTGGAAAGTTTACTACCAATGTAGGTATTCAGGACTTCTCCATTTCATACAACCAATGGTTCCACATATAGATGGTGTGGTGCTGCCTGATGGAGAACCACTCTTTTATTGGTGTAAATTGTCAGGCCAAAATTAACACAAATAGCAGAGAATCAATCCATGCTTTGTTGCATCTCAACCTCAGAGACTACAATGAATGCATAATCATCTGTTAACAAAAATTCATACATCAACTCTCTCTCCACCTTAGTCTTTTCAAGTTAAATAATTTACCATCAGTGTGATAGCTGACCCTAATGCTGTGTTCATCCTCACTGAAGGCTTCTTGCAACATGGCTGAAAACATCATGCTAAAAAGCATGGGAACAAACCTGCAGACTTGTTTCACTCCATTGGTAACTTGGAAAGCATAAGAGCATCATTCATTATCCAGAACCTGGGCAAGCATGCCATCATGAAATTGATGTACAATACTGATGACCTTCTCCAGCCAACAGAATTTTCACATATTTTTTTCTATAAGCCCTCATGATTGCCAGTATCAGAGGGCTTGGTTAGATCAATGAACATTGCCTACTGACCTCTGTTCTGCTCCTGGCATTTCTCCTGAAGTCCAGCAGAAAACATTAGACTGATCATTTCTTGGAGCTCTCTAAAGCTCCAAGGTACACTAGCTCTTGGGTAAGATGACCATCTTCCACGTAAAGGATCTGCATATAAAGGAGGACTATGGCAAGAAACTTGTAAACAATGACTAAGAGAAGATGCCCTACTCCCACTCTCACCCCATGATTAGCACAGAGCAATCTATTTCTTTTAACTTTACAGAGATGGACAATGGAGGCATCTTTTAATTCCTGGGGGAAAACCTCCTTTTGCCATATAACGTGGAAGTTTTCAGTCAGCTTTTGTATGAACAATAGACCCCTGTACCTTGTAAATCTCAGCTAGAATAGAATTTGCAGTGGGTGCTTTACCACAGAAGAGAAACAATGGCATTCAAACCTCTTCTTCAGTTGGAAATTAGGCTAGAGGGGTGGAGCCAAGATGGTGGTATAGAATCAGGAAAACTTTGTATGGCCCCTCTATAACCACCTCAAATACCTATAAAAATTACTCTAAACAAACTTTAGGGCTACAGAACCCACAAAGTGACAGAGAGAAGCAAACCTCCCGCTGAAGACAGCCCAGCAGGCCAACAGGAAGGGTACATAGCAGCACTCTGGGAGCAGATCCCAGCCCCACGTGAGCCCGCAGTTTTAGCCTCAGGGCTGCCACAACCAGTCCAGGCTGGAGGGACTTCAGAAGAGTGGATCATCCAGCAGCTGTGGCAGTTGCCAGAATTATCAAGCCATAAATGCCAAAGATAAAGTGAGAGTTCAGTGTGGACTTTGTGGAAACAGGGGGTCCAGAAGTGCTATCTGGAGTCTGCCCCTGGAGGGAGAAGTGGCTGAGGCACAGTGGCCACTGCCACATAGCTGCTTCAGAGCTCCTGGCCTGCAGATTGTAGGGGGACCACCAAGCAGTCTGAAGTTTAACTTGCTTGAATTTGGATTGCTGTCTAGGGTGGAGCTCCTGGGGTGCATGACCAGGGTGCCAGAGCCAGTGGAGTCTTCTGAGAGGGCACCCAACTAATATCTCCAGCAGCTTAGAAAAACTCAGTGTTTGGGATAAAGCTCTCCTTTCTGGACACAGAGTTATGCTTTGGCAAAAAGCTCAAAAGTCTCAAAAGTCAAGTAATTGAGTGGCAATATGAGCAAGCAAAGGAAGCAAAGCAAGCACAACAATCTGACTTTGGATTCCTTCTTTGGGGACAAAAAGGATCAAAGCATGGAACAGGAAGAAGACAATGAAGTCAGAAATCCTGCACCAAAAACTTCCAAGAAAAACATGAGCTGGTTACAGGCCATAGAGGAGCTTAAAAAGGATTTTGAAAACTAAATAAGAGAAGGGGAGGAAAAATTAGGAAGAGAAATAAGAATGATGCAAGAAAATCATCAAAAGAGAGTGAACAATGTGAATGAAGAAAATAAAACCTTAAGAAATAGACTAATTCAAATGGCAAAACAGGTGCAAAAAGCCAATGAGGAGAATGCTTCAAAAAGCCAAATTTGCCAGATGGAAAAGGAATCTCAAAAGCTCACTGAAGAGAATCATTCCTTCAGAATTACATTAGAGCAAATGGAAGCTAGTGACTTTATGAGAAACCAAAACACTATTAAACAGATACAAACAAATGAAGAAATAGAAGGGAATGTGAAATATCTTGTTGGAAAAACCGCTGACCTGGACAATAGATCCAAGAGAGATAATTTAAAAATTATTGTAGTACCTGAAAGGCATGATCAAAAAAAGAGCCTAGAAATCATCCTTCAGTAAATTCTCAAGGAAAATTGCCCTGATGTTTTAGAACCAGCGGGCAAAATAGAGGTTGAAAGAATCCACTGATCACCTCTTGAAAAAGATCTCAAAAAGAAAACTCCTAGGAATATTATAGCCAGATTCCAGAATTCCCAGGTCAAGAAGTAAATAATACAAGCAGGCAAGAAGAAACAATTTGAATATTGAGGAAACACAATCCGGATACCACAGGATCTGGCAACTTCTATATTGAAGGATCACAAGGCTTGGAACATGATATTCCAGAGGTCAAAGGAGCTGGGATTAAAACCAAGAATCACCTACCCAACAAAACTGAGCATCATGTTTTGGGGGAAAATATGGGCATTCAGTGGAATAGAGGACTTTCAAGCATTCTTCATGAAAAAACCAGAGCTTAAGAGAAAATTTGATATTCAGATACAGGAAGCAAGAGATACACGAGAAGGTAATCAGGGAAAAGAAATCATGAGGAACTTATCAAAGTTGAACTATTTATATTCTTACATGGAAAAACGATAATTGTAACTTATGAAACTTTTCTCAATATGAGAATAGTTGAAGGTAATATAAACATATACATACATACATACATACATATAATACATATATACACACATACATATATGTCTGTATAGAAGGATATTATGGGCATATGAATACATATGTGAGTATGTGTATATATGTGTACAGGTATACTTAGAGGGCACAGGACCAATTTAATAGGAAGGGATGATACTTCAAAGGTGAAATTGAGAGGTAAGAGAGAATATAATGAGAGGAGATGGGGTGAGACAGAATAGGGTAAATTATTTCATATAGAAGAGGCAAAGGAAAACTGTTACAATGGAGGGGAAGAACAGGAAGGCAAAAGGGAATGGGTCAATATTAATCTCATTGAATTTGGCTTAGAGAGGGAATGAAATACACACTAAATAGGGTATCTCACCCTACAGGAGATTAGCGGGGAAGGGGATGAGAGGGAGGATGATGGTAGGGAGAGCAGGTTGGGGGGGAGGGAAGTTGGAAGTAAACACTTTTGAAAAGAGGCAGGGTCAAAGTAGAGAACAGAACAAGTGGGGTTGGGATAGGAAGGAGGGAAATATATCAGTCTTTCACAATGTATCCACTATGGAAATGTTTTGTGTAGCTACACATGTACTACCTATATTGAATTGCTTATCTTCCCAGTAAGGATGGGTGATGAGGGAGGAAGGGAAAGAATCTGGAATTCAAAGTTTTAAAATTAATCTCTAAAAAAATGTTATTTTTTTACATGCAACTGGGAAATAAGATATACAGCATTGGGGTATAGAGATCCATCTTGCCCTACTAGAAAGTTGGATGGGGTTTGGGGGAGGATATAGGAGAGAGCAGATTGGGGGAGGGGGTATACAGTGGTATTACTATTTTGGGGTGGTGGGCAGGGTAAAGATGAGGATAAAATTTGTAACTCAATGTCTTGTGGAAATGAAAGATGTAAACTAGAAATAAACATAAAATTTAATTTACCAAAATGAAAGAAATTAGGCTAGAGAGGGATTGACTTCAATCTAGGGGAAATGATTGATGGCTTCATCATTGATTGATGATGGTCTGTTGAGAACACTATGGAAGTGGTCAGCCCATTTCTCTAGGATCATATCCTTATCATGAGATGATGCAAAAAGAATTGCAATTTCAATGTGGTTCAAACAGCACTTAGTAGTTCAGATTTGCCATAAGTCTTTGATCCATAAATGGCCTTCAGGATATTAAAAATGCTTTGGATTGTTAATATCAACATAAAACTCAATTTCACTTTCTTTCTTACTAAGTCAATAATCCTACCTCTCTCTAAGCTTCACTTATACTTTATTTTTTTGTTGTTGTTTTGTTTTGGAGGAGGGAAGGCAAGGCAATTGGGGTTAAGTGACTTGCCCAAGGTCACACAGTTAGCAAGTGTTAAGTGTCTGAGGCCAGTTTGAACTCAGGTGCTCCTGACTCCAGGGCTAGTGCTCTATTCACTGCGCCACCTAGCCACCCCTATATTTTACTTTTTATGGAATGAAATGCTTCCTTTTTAGAGGCAGATGAACTATCCTGCTGGTAAGGCAGCTGGGGCTCTGATTTTCCATTTAGCTGTTTCTGAATTTCTACATCATTTTCCTCAAACCAATTTTGATGTCTGCAAGTGTTCTGATCCAGATGAGTGAATGTAGTGCTGTATACCAAATCTCTGAAAACTGCCCCCTCCTTTTCTGTTCCATTGTTGCCAATAATGTGTTGGCTCAGCCTTTTCTCCAAATTAATGACACACTCTTCCCCTCAGAAAAGTGCTCTATTTTGTTGACATTAAATCTTCTGGTCATCATTTTGCCTTGGGTCTTTGTAAAGCCATGTAGGAGCAGCTTTCCAGAGGACTGCTGCTGTGAACAGCTTCCAAGATTCTGATTACATAGTATAGGGAACTCTCTATTCAATAACAAATCAGAGCAAAACATTCACAGAAAATCAAAATAGTTATTGAATATTGTTTCCCCCCATTACAGATCTAAGAAGGCTATATGTGTGTATGTGTACACACATACACACATACACACTTATATGTGCACATGTATAGAAACATATATGTTATATGTATGAATGTATGTGTATGTATATTTATCTGTGTGTATATATGTATATACACACATATGAACATACATACATATATCCCCAAAACTTAGATGTCTTTTAAGATCTAGGTCTGGGTCTGCCTCCTCCATGGCTCTTTTTGAAAGTCTCCTGTCCTTACTTCTATTTCCATTCCACAAAATCATACCCCTCATTAGATTGATGTGGCAACTAAGTAAAGAGAAATTCAGGGGTTTGCTTAAAGTCTTCTAGCTTGTTTCTTGATCTGTAAATTGGGGAAAAGAATATGTATATCAGCTAGCTGTCATGATTGTAATGAGGACAAAATAAGACCATTCCTAAGCATGTACTTTGCAACCACAAAGATCTGTACAAAAAGAAGTTATTACAGTTCTTGCTGCTGGTGTTAATGGCAGAGACAGAATTAGTCCTCAGCTCTCCTGGATCCCAATACCATAAAATGACTGCTACAGCTTTTCTGTTCTTATTTATAAAGATCTTCTACTTGCCTAACTGTAGAGAATCCTCCTGCTTTTCTTCTTTAAGATGATCCTTCAGGACTTTCATTTTTCTTACTTAATACTGATCCTCTTAAATCCACTAAGGTATTTACTCTTGCCCTACTGTAATGTTCTGCAATTTTTCATTAGAATAGCCCTTCAGGCTAAACGTAATTTTCTTCTCCCTGGCATTTTGTCTGGCACATAGTAGGGTCTTAAAAATGTTAGTGAATGAGCTAGTTTTGTTATTCTTAGTAGATACCTGTCTTAATAGCTAATAGTGTACATGTTTGTTGGGAGAGGGATATTGAATAGTATAGCAGTTTTTCTCACCATCAGTGATTATATCTACAAAATGTAGCACAATACCTGACACACAGCAAATGCTTAATAAATGCTGTTTCCCTTTACTTCTCTTCCCTTTCCTTCCTTACCACTGCTTCTTTCTGTACAACTTGACTAATCAATGCGTCCTGCATTCATTTCATTCCTGAAACACCCTACTTTAGGCACTCCATTGAATTACCATTAACTGTCAATTTTAAGACATAGCTAAGAATATTTCACTCATCTCTTTTCTCTAACACAACAGGATATTTTTCAGATTTCTGAGTAACACATATACAATTGCAAAGGGAAAAGACAATGTTCTCTTCTCCAATTCCATTTTTAAACATAAGGAATTTCATCAATCAGCAAAATATTTGACATCTATTTTAGTCATTGTTATTACAACAAGGGAACTGGGGGTCCTTGTCCTTAGTAAGCTTAAAAATTAAATGGAGCTAGATACATAAAAATAACTGGAGATATATACATAAAAATAACTAAGAAAAACATGCCAATATATGAATAATTTCTAAGTGAGTGGTAAAGACATTAAATGGAATAGAAATTCAAAATGACTCTTAATTACAGTAGTGGCATAAGGGAAAGATCATAAAAAATTAGTAGGATTTGGATTAGCAGAAGAGGAATAGAATTAACATTTTGGAAAAGGAATTTAAGATATAGTTAAGGGATCTTTCTTTTGTCCTACTTAATATAAACATAGTGTCCATCCTATGGAGCTCCTATTTTGATTTAAGTAACATCTGAATTCCCACATGATTTTAATCAACCCAGTGCTAATGGCTGTGAGTGTTTTGGCCCACACGAGTAAACATGATGCTATACAATAAGTCTCTGAAGGCTGCCTGCCCCTTTGCTGCTCTACTGTTGTGTGTTGGCTCAACTTTCCCTCCAAGTTAGCAACAAACTTTTCCCCATGAGAAGTGCCCTAATCTGTTGATATTGTCTTCTGGTAGTCCACTGCTTCTGTTGAATGTCAATGTTTAGCTTGAAGAGGATAAGTCTATGGTTAGTCCAGCACTCTGCACCACACATTTCCTTCATCACTCTCACATCTTGTTAGTTTCTTCTCTTTGCAATAAAAAGTCTATTAAATGCCAATGTTGCTGCAGACCACTGTGTACCAACGCTAAAGCTAAAGCTCTTGACAGCCTACATCAGGTTGAAGTCAACCCTTATAACTTCCAGCTGAAGAAGAGGTTTTGAATGCTATTAGGCTCCTCTCAGGTGGCAAAGTATCTGGGGGTAATTCTATTCCAATACAGATTTATAAGGCTAAGGGCCCAGTACTCATACAAAAGCTGACCGAAACCTCCTAGGTTATATGGCAAGAGGAAGTTTTCCCCCAGGAATTGAAGGATGCCTCCATTGTCCATCTCTGTAAAGGTAAAAGAAATAGATTGTTCTGTGATAATCATGGGGACGGGGAGGGGGAGGTTCTCTCTCTTAGGAATTGCTGAAAAAATTTTTTAGCATAGTGCTCCTTAATAGGCTGATCCTTCACCTGGTAGATGGTCACCTGCCCAAGAGTCAGGGTGCCTTCAGAAAGGACCAACAATGGGTAAATATGGTATTTGCTGCCTGACAACTTCAGGAGAAATTCCAGGAGCAGAATAGTGGTCTGTAGACAGTATTCATTGATCTGACTAAGGCCTTTGATAACATTAGTCATGAGAGCTTTTGGAAAATTATGTAAAAATTCCATTGGCTAGAGTTCATCAGTATTGTACATCAATTTAATGATGGCATGCTTTCCAGGGTTCTGGATAGTGGATGATGCTCTCATGCTTTTCCAATCACCAGTGGAGTGAAACAAAACTGAATGCTTGCTCCTATGTTTTTTAGCATGATGTTTTTACCTATGTTGTCAGAAGCCTTTAATGAAGATGAGCACAGCATCAAGCATTACATCACACAGCCTCTGAGGCTAAGATGCAACAGATTATGGATTGATTTTCTGCTGTTAGTGCTAATTTTGGCCTGACAGTTAACACTGAAAAAAGAAAGGTTCTCCATCTGGCATCTTTGCTCTATCCATATATGGAACAATCAGTTACAGCAAGTGGAGAAATGTTGAATGCTGTGATTAAGTTCATTTATGTTGGATGTACACATAGATGATGAAGTTGATGCATACATTGCCAGAGCTAGCTAAGTGTTTGGGAGACTCTGAAGGAAAGTGTGGGAGAGAAAAGGTGTTAACCTGCCTACCAAACTGACAGTCTACAGAGCAGTTATACTGACTCCATTGCTGTATGCCTATGAAACCTGACCAGTATACTAGCACCCCCAGGGAACTGAAGCACTATCATTTGAATTATCTCAGGAAAATTCTGAAGATAACCTGGAAAGAAAATAGCAGACTTTGAGGTCCTATCTTGAGCTGAACTGCCAGGCATTCAAACTCTTCTGCAGAATACAATTCCAATGAGCTAGACCCATTGTTTGAATGCCAAATGTATGTTTGCCTAAAAGACTATTTTATGAAGAACTCACACAAAGAAAGAGCTCACACAGAAGTCAGAAGAAGTGATAGAAGAACATCTTCAAGGTCTCTTGAAAGAGAGACTTTTGAAGAATTTTGGAATTGATTTTGAGACATGGGAGACACTCGCACAGGGCTGTCCAGCATTGTGTGCCGCATCAAAGAAGCTTCTGTGCTCTATAAACAAAGCAAAATTATAGTAGCTGAAAAGGTACTTGAGATGAGCAAATTTAGAGACGTCTCCATTCCAAATGTTCTTAGGGACTATTTGTGCCTGACCTGTAGTAACTAAAGCCTTCTGAGCACTGTGACACATTGTACACTTACCTTGATATAGTGATGCCATTTTGGCCCTCTTCGGATATGAAGGACAACCGACCATAATTTCTACCACCATCATCCCACGCTGACCCCTCCTCCCAATAAAATATTATAGCCTCAAAGTTTGGATGGCTATCAAGTTTTATTTTTGAATGTCTAGCTCCTGGCATAGTAACTTATACATAAAATATAATTAGTGCACAATTAATTGAAAAAAGAAACGGGATTATTGTCAGTTTGTGTAGACTGAACATAAATTTCTCAACTAGTATCTCTTCTTTTGATCTTTCCCTTCTCTGAATTAATAATCCATTCTATATAGTTTGCTTCCTTGCATTCTGAAGCTTCCATGAGTCTTAGCTGTGGATAGTTGGCATAGTTTTGAATGCTAGGCCTGGAGTCAGGAAGACTTGAAATGTAGTATGGTGCTGGACATATGGTAGGTGATTAATAAAACTTGTTGCTCGGTTTTGAAACATTGGTATCATCATCACCATAATCATCAAATTATTCTTCAATATTTAGCTACACTGTGTACCATTTTATAATAAGGCATTTTTCAAGATGTACCGAAAGGAAAAGATATGTCTGTGTTCAAAAAAATTGTAATTTCAAGGGGGAGGAGGGAAAAATATTCCCTGTAATTCATGAGGACAATATTTTCAAGCTCCCTGAAACATTTGGCTCCAAACTACATCTCTCTACATATTATTTGTAAGTACCTCATACCACAGCAACAACAACAACAAAAACAACAACAAAGAGGAGATAAATATGTATATGTTACCCTGATTAGGCTGGGAAGTGAGTATTGTGATTCACAGTTGACAGTTTACCTTAAAACCATTATCTAAAGAATCCAAGACTTGATCCACTCCACTACTTTATAGTCAATCATCAGACAAATTATCAGACTTTCACTACCTGTTTTCCTGGAAACTTTTCCTTTCATTTCATGTGGAACAACGTTTCAATGAAAAATGTCTGTTCATATTTGAATCAAGTATAAGGAACAACATATATTGTCACTGGCTTACTCATTACCAAGAGGTTTGCTGAAATTCTTTAGATCTCAGCATGTGGTAAAGACACATACTAATGATAATACATAAATAAATGAAATAAATCAGTATATATTAATGCAGAGATAGGATTCTAGGCATATACCTAGTAATTAGATAGCTAAAGGCTTAAGGAATGTAGTTGTTTGGGGTTAATAATTCATACAAGGGTAATCTTGGATATCAAGGAAAAGGTAAGTTATTTGGAAATGTCTTATGTAGGGTAATGTTTCATTGTATTTAGCTACTAATTTAGCAGAGCTGGTATTAACTTTTTAGAGTTATGACCTGCTCATCATTTCTATTCTGATTACCATCCTGCTAAGTCAAACGTAGACACCACCTCCCTCAGTTTCCTCTCCCATCTGATTGGAGGACTGGAGAGTAGATTGGCAAATTCCTCTCTGAGCCTTCATTTATAAAGGGTGGAAATTAGAATTTCACTTTACTCTGATTAGCATGTTGTTTCCCCCCAAAATTTTAAGCTTTCTCCTTTCCTTGGTGCTTAGCACAGTGCCTGGCGCATAGTAAGTGATTAATAAATGGTTATTGAATTGAATTATTTACCTGAACTGAGATCATGTGAGTCCAAAAGTTCAGCTCTCTTAGTTGAACACAAAATTGACCTGTGTCATTTTCTTTCATCAAACTTGCCTGTTTATTCTCTGGCCAGTGTTCTGCATTCTTTTTGTTAGGGGAATAACATCTCTGTGGGGAGGCCTGGGAGCATGGGGAAGGAGGGTGAGAGAGGAGAGCATAAGGGTGGAACAAATCTCCATTCCCTTTGATCCAGATCAGGCACTTGAGAGGCATTTTAATGCTGTCATTAAAAATCATAGGATGATATCATGGATGTTTTATTCCTAGTAATGGAACATTTTCAGATGGTGATCAATGCAGACTTGGCGAGACGTGGAGTCTCTGGTCCATGTTTTGTGCTCCTCTAGACTGGATTATTACACTTCTTTATTGACTGGTTTTTTTCTGGTAGGTCACTAAATCAACTGACTCCCTTTAGACTCCTGCAGCTAGTTGTGCCATGAGAAGAAAATGCCTCATTGCATTACACTGAGGCTAGTCAGTGTGTCTGCTTGCTCCTCATTTTACAACAAATTGGTTTTAAAAGTGCTATTAATTGTATAAAGCATAAAGCTTTCCATCCATTTCACTTAGAGGTCAGTGACCTGTGATTATCTTGTACTTAGATATTCTCCATTTTGATTCTAGGTAGATTGGAATTAACATTTTGTTTCTGTATTCGGCTATTTTGCCTTAGACAAATAATGTTCTTGGTTAACATTTCAGCTTTCATCTACCTCCTAATCTTAATTCAAAAGCCATGTTTACTTTCATCTCATAGAGAATGTCATCCTTCACTAAGGAGATTTCTCACTTATCTAGAAATCTCAGGACACACAATTTGCTCTGTCTCCATAAATTCACATCAAACATACAAATCCAACTTAAAAAACAGGACAATAAAGCTTGAAAGAAATCACAAAATCGAAATGGTTAATGTATAGGAGGGTAGGGCAACTAGGTGGCACATGGATAGAGTACTGCCCCTGGTGTCAGGAAGACTAGTTCAAATCTGGCCTCAGAAAATTACAAGCAGTGCAGCCCTGGGAAAGTCATAACCCTTTTTGCTGACTTCATCTGTAAAATGAAACTGGAGAAGGAAATGGCAAACCACTCCTGTATCTTGATCAAGAAAATGCCAAATGGGGTCACAAAGAATTGGACATGACTGAAATGACCACTACCACAACAACAAAGGAGTAGAGACATTGAATTTGACTCAGTCAAATAGTGTTTCAATTTTCACAAAGAGTGGAAGAAGGAACAGAGGTTCTTGAAATTTTGGAGTTGATTCATGGGATCTTAAGACTAATATAAAGTACCTCTTTGAGGGGGACTGATCTTGCATTCACATGTTGGATTTCCTGGGAGATTAATACTCCTGATTTGAGGTTTTCTATGGGTCTCTATTCCTAAAATTATAGCTCATGGACTCTCACTTTTGCATTTATCATTAATATGCATCCAGTGAACACAATTAGCTCAAATCAATGGTGTTTACGGAACTAGCACAGTATGAAGAGTAGTAACAAAACATCCCTCTCCTCATAAACTTGGATTGTTTTCCTCCACAAATACAAAAAGCATCACTGAGAAGAGTGAGCAAACACATAGTGTACATGAATAGAGAGGCATGTATATAGGGGGACATATACGACCAAGATAACACAAAACTCTAACAATTTAGGGGCCTGAAGTCTTTTTTCTTCACATGGTGTCCTTCTGCTGCTTTCTCTGCTGGACATGTCACTTTGCTGTGCTCCTTTGCTCTGTTACTCTTCATATCCCAACTCAACTCCACTGCTTGACGCTCTTCTCCACTGTCCAAGATTCTCCTCTGTCTTCCAGCTATCACTTGCTTTTTTTTTTTTTTAAAGCAATCGGGGTTTAGTAACTTGCTCAAGGTTACACAGTCAGTTATTTCTGGGTGTGGTGCTGAGTATTGGAGCCCAGATTTGATCCAGGTCATCCAGACACTGGAGGCGGTGCTCTTACTCGCTGAGCCACCTGGCCGCCCCTAAGCAATTGGGGTTAAGTAACTTGCTCAAGGTTACACGGCCAGGTGTTTCTGGGTGGGTGCTAAGCCCGGGATTCGATCTCCAGGTCTTCTCAACACTGGAGTCGGTGCTCTTACTCTCTGTGCTACCTGGCTGCCCCTATCACTTGCTTTTAAAAGCCAACAGGGGCATGGTTAATCCTTCAGTCACTCAGTGGTTGGCTTTCCTATATTTCTACCATGTTGATCAAAGAACTTCACTTCTAAAGAAATAAGGAGTTATAAACATTAATTTAAACTTCCTTACAGAGGCCAACAAAGTCAGAAAGGGGCATATCCTTTAAAATTTACAAATAGGCAACATAGGTTATGAGCCACTCAAGCCTTCACACACTTTAAGAATTGAGAATGGGCCAGTACAGGTATTTTATGCTTTACAATCTATGAAAAGGCCGCTCAGAGTGGCTATTCATGGTCTAAAAGGTCAGTCTAAAAATTGGCTCCATCCTTTTATACCGGAAATGACCTTGGATATCTGAGATATTGTGTTCTATTCTAAGTACTGCATATGACTAAAACCTTAGAATAAATAGGTGAAGCATTTGATTAAGCACTTCCTTTACACCATGTTCTGTGCTAAGTCCTAGGGCTACAAATATGAGTATGAGTGCAAAAGCCATACCCTACCCTTTAGGACCTTACATTTGGGAAAGACAACACACAAAGAAAAGATGGAACATATAAGATCAGTGAACACATATCTGGTGAGAAGAAAGTGGGCATGATGGCTGAAGAGCAGGTAAAGGAACATATTAAGAGCTAGGAGAGCTGGGAGGACTTTAGAGGACATTTAGTTAAACTCTTACATTTTACAGATAAGTAAACTGAGTGATAGGGAAGTTAAATGACTAGCCTAAGGTTCTATATGTAGTGTATATTAAAGCCAGTATTTGAACCTAAATCTCATGAATACAGACTATGTGCTGTTTCAGTTTATATCAGAGTATAGAAGATAGTGATTCAGCTGGTTAAAGGTCTGGAAATTGGGTGGGTAGGTGGCACAGTGAATAGAGCACCGACCCTGGAGTCAGGAGGACCTGAGTTCAAATCAAGCCTCAGACACTTAACACAAAAATACTAGCCATGTGTCCTTGGGCAAGACACTTAACCCAAATTGCCCTACCTCCCCTCCTCTAAAAACAAAAACAGACAAACAAACAAACAAAAAGGTCTGGAAATCAGGTTATACTATCCTAATTCCTATGGTCAATAATTATCTCCCCACTCTGGATGTTGCTCAGCACCTGATTTACCATTCTAAGCACTTATACTGATATAATGTCGGGGATTGCAGTTATTTGTGGTTTTATCTTATTTTCCCCATGATATTTCAATATCCCAAAGAGTAGAAACTTAGCTGAACTTCTTCCTATTTGTAGTGGTGTTGTACACAGAGTAGGTATGTAATAAATAGCTGTGTGATGAATTAAAAAAAATACTTGAAGTAATTAGAAATACTTAGCTCTTACCTATTTATCCTGCAAGAATAAGTTTGTCTTGGTATTCACATTTTATTAATACTCTCTGCCCCTCTGATTGGATCCTCTGCCTGGAGTACAGGCCTATGAGTTCTAGGGACTCCACTAAAAGAGGGCAACCAGCACAGCCTTCTCCTTGTTTTCCACCAGCTTCACTGTGTTTGAATTTCTTTGGACCTCTCCACCATGCTTTTTTAATCCAGAAAACTCATCATTGGGAAAATCACAATCTTCTCCCCATTTCCTAGAAGGGGAGAGGGGATGGATGAGGAAAAGAAAGGTAGTGTTGTGAAGGAAGGGGAAGGATAGACAAGGGAAGGATAGGGGGGGGAAATGCATCTTTGGTATTTCAATATCTGGGTCATATCTGAGGATCATTGGAGGTGTTCTTTGATTTTTAATGGTCGGTTTTGAACCAAAGAAACCTAACCTTATTATAACTGCTAGCCACCTGATATATCATAACTCCCCTTTCATGAGACTTATTGTTCTGTTCTAAATTGAAGTATAGAATAGTATATCATGTTGCCCATTCAATAATTAATTGAGAATTGCAATATACCCAAAAATGATTAAATAGGTAGGAGTGGAATATAAAGGACCTCACTTCCCTAGTCTCTATTTTCACATATGTAAAAGGAAATCATACTATAGGCTGGTCTAAGTCACAAGGCTGTTACAAGATACCTAAAGAGAAATGTATATAAAGTACTCTGTCATCATAGAATGCTACATAAGTGTAAGGTATGATGTTGTGATGAAGATGAGAAACCGTTCATTCCTTTCTATAGAAGCTCTTGAACAGTATTATGTCATTACTTTATATAATACCTAGCCCATTTTTGGTTACTTTTTAATCTGTGATTGAACATTGACAGCTTTGCCTGCTGTTAAATTTGTGAAAAGAGTCAGGCAATTTCTTAGGGCCCAAACTACTTAGTATATTATAGATTCTATTCTGTACCCCCCCATTCCCAAGAAACTGAAAAGCCAATGCAGGGACTGGGAATTAGGTGTTGCATGCATTATTTACCAAGGGATTCACTGGCTCATCTATTTTAGAACCGACCGTTTTCTCTGAAGCTGCCACCTCAGTGTGATGAAAAGAAAAATAGCTTCTTCTGATTCAGCGTCTCTTACTCATTTGGTAAATTTGCTTCCACTGAATCATGAATGCTTAGTGCATTACTGCATTATTTGTTTTGGAGTTATTAATTCCTCTGTGTGATAGTCATTGCAGGCCCCTGTATGTGGAATAATCAGCAGTCAGGAAGATGGCTAACAGCTGTGGTGAGCAGTCAGCACTCAGTCTACACTTTGTGGCAGATGATGCCATGCCTGAGAATTTATAGCAGAGCAGCAAGATACAAATGGCTCTTCTATAATCCTGTACGGGATATGGGGCTTCTGATAAATATGAGTAATAAAGCCAAAATGCACTGTGCCTTACTACCTTGCTTGGATACAAGTTACTTGCAAAGAGTGGCTTCCCTGTTGACCTAGCTCATTACCCTTGGCTTTCGATCTCCCCCAAGTTGCTGGCAAAGCCTTTTGGATAAGAGCATTCCAAGGTGATGAACTTGAGCCTGGTGCATTTTTAATCATGGCAGACCTGAGATGCCATCTTCACTGGAGAGATTGCTTCTGATGCCAAGGTGATTAGCATATGCTCCAGCTGCAGCTAGCCCTTCCAATGATTTCCCCAATGAACTGTGAACCTCAGAAGTGTTTTGCTGACCTTGTGTTGAATGTGCTTTTTTTTCTCCCCAGAAACCCCTCCTGTATAGACATAAAATACATTTAACTAACCATAGCAGCTGGCTTTTGCTTACTAGATACCTTAGGCAGTGGTGACACCTGGGCCCAGATCATATCAATATCATCTTGAATAGAAAAGGCACTGGAGAGATCAATAGAGGTATGAAGTAGGGCTATAAAGCAAGGAACCAAATTTTTACACAAACCTATCAATATCCAAATGAGAGTTGCTCTTTCAGAATAATCACTTTGCAAAGGCATCCAGTTGTTCCCATGAAGTTGTCATGGTTCAGAATGCATTTGAAACATTTCTTTCAAAATAAGGTTTAGATCCAAAATTATATCATCTTGGAGAGTCAGAAGGGAGCTCAGAAGCCTCTTAGTAATGAGGGAGCTCACTGTTTGCCAAAGCACCTCATTTCCCTTCTGGCCATTCTGATACTTCTTTAAATAGGGCATAATGGGCTAAAATTTGCCTTTGCAACATCCATCTAGGAGTAAAGAGAACCATTCCAAGTCTTTCATTCTTGTGATTGTTGTGAAATATTTCAAAACAACCATCAGTCCTTCTTTAATATTTTATTCTCTAGCTTAAAATATCCCAAATTCCTTTAACTGGTACTTGATTAGGCATGGTTTCCAGAGCTCCCACCATCCAAATTACCTTCTTTGGCGCATTCTCCAGCTTCTCTCTATATTTCTTTTTTATTTGTTTTTGGAGGGCAGTTTGGGGTTAAGCGACTTGCCCAAGGTCACATGGCTAGTAAGTGTTAAGTGTATGATGCTGGATTTGAACTCAGGTTCTCCTGACTTCAGGGCCAGTGCTCTATTCACTGCTCCACCTAGCTGCCTCTCTATATATATTTTTAAAACCATTGTGCCCAGAATTGAACAGAACACTCCAGAGGATCTGACAAGGGCAGAAAAGAGAACTATCGTTTTCCTTGCTCTGGACACTAAGCTTCTATTTATGCAGCCTAAAATTATATTAGTCTTTTTGACTGCCATGTCACGTTATTGATTCATATTGATCTCACAGACCACTAAAACCCACAGGATATTTTCACATGAATTGTTGTCTAGCTATGTCTCCCCATTCTGTATTCACATAGCTGAGTTTTTAAGTTTGTTTAGAACTTTCCATTTGCAAATTCCATTTTATTAGATTTGGAACATCTTGGCTTGTCAAGATCTTTTTTGGAACCTAATTATGTCATCCAACATGTTACACATTCTTTTTTAACTTTGTTCTATCTATATGTTATCCTATCCTTTATTCAAGTAACTGGGGGAAAAATATGTAACAAAATTGCAGTAGGGGACCTCTTTCCAGGGCACTTATCTAGAGATCTCCCTTCAGGCTGACTTTCATTCTTCCAGTCTTTGATAGATATGTGACCTCATGGATGGGGATATTCTCTCTGATAGGGTAAATTATCTATATCTTTTTATTCAAGGTTATTTTGTTGATATTCTACACAACCTCATATGTTATCTATATAGAAACATTTTGTAGCAATGGGTAGAGAAAGGGATTTTGGGTTAGAAAGACTTGGTTTTAAATTGCACTCTGGTGATTAGAAGATACATGATTAAGGACAAGTCATATCAGATTTCTGTGCCTGTTCCTTCATTTTTTAAGATGGGGAGTTGAACTTGATGGAGTATAAGGTCACTTCCTGGTCTAAATATATGATTTTATGATTCTACCTATGTCTATGCTGACAACCTTTTAATATGTTTTACTCATGGTTTTATATCTTTATATATTGGCTTGACTTTTATTATTCTTTTCACTACAGATTTGAGTCCTGTCAGCCAATACTTCCCCACTTCATTCATTCTTTTATTCCAGTATTATTAATTTGTAAAGCTCTTTCTGAAGACATATTGATTTCCTTCTACTCCCTTTATTTTTCTGCATTTCTTCTGAGATACTGTAGAATCTACCCACAGAAAAGCTAAATCTCAATGGAAGCCATGGAATGTAATAGGGATTATCCTGTATCCATATCTGACAGTAAGTATGGAGTGAGGCCCAGTTATTTTTGTCTTTTCCCTCATATACTTTGATATATTGCCATCTTCCTTTGAACTATGGACACCCAGTCTTCCCTCTCTGATTCATTTCTCCCCAGATACTAAACCACATTCTCCCCTCCGTGGAAGTAACAAGATGTGTGACTTTCTCTTGTAGAAAATGACTTCTTCATGTGTCCAGTCATATACTCCTATACCAAGCAGGGTTTATGTGTTTTTCTCCCTCTCCTCTTCCCTTCCTCAATATTACCCTATCACCTTGATTTTGAATGTGAGAATGAGTTTTTTTTCACTTGAAATATTAGATGATAGATATTTGCACTCCCTTTTGAAGAAAGTCACCATAACCCTAAATTACAGAAACTTACATGTATCCATGAAAGACTGAGGCAGGAATAATCATAAATGAAAATATGACCTGTGAGCTTTATGATATCAGGAATTCCCCCTCCTTTCCCTTGTTATTCAGATGATATAGTGTAAATAGTACATTAAATCAGAAAAAGTGGATATATCATATAATGATAGAGAGAGAAAATCAATTAAGAAGTATTTATTAGGCATTTCCTATGTGTCAGTATAGTATTAGGAAAAAGGGATAGAAGTACAGAGAAAAAAATAATTCCTACTTGCAATAAGCTTATATTTTAATAGGGGCATAAAATGTTCATATATTTGTATAGAGCATGAATATAAAATTAATAAGTAAGAAAATGTACAAAATAACTAAATGAAAGGTACTTTGGGAAGAGGGGACTAGAAGTTTTAGAGAATCAGAAAAGACTTCATGAAGATAGTCCCTGAACTGCATCCTAAAAGAAGAGAATGATTCTGACATAAAGTTAAGGAGGGAGTAGTGCATTCCAGGAATGGAAAATGGCTAGGGCAATGGCATAGAAAGGTGAGATGAAGTATGATTAAAACCAGAGAGAAAGGCCATTATTGTTCGATTCTAGAGTTCGAGGAAGAGTAACATTACAATGAGGATTTTATATGTGATCCTAAAGGAAACAGGAGGTCACTGGAGCTGGTTGAGTAAGGGACTAATATAGCAGTATCTGTAGTTTTAGAAATTTATTTTGGCAGTAATGTGAAGGATAGATTCAGTGGTGAGACATGAGTGAGGTAGATCAATTACAAGATGTCATCTGATGAAAACTAGCTTGAGTGGTATGAATATAGTGAACCTTGAGTTCCTATTTTCAGTTTCTTACTGGAATAGTACTGTTATGGTATTCTACTTCCATTCTTCCCTCATTCTTACTTTCTTGTTCTTCCTTCCTTATTAGATATTTTCTAAATTACTGTTTTACTGGGCCTATAAACAATAAGGTAGTCTCCTATTGGTGTTATACTAGTTCTTTGTTTTAAAAAATAGACAAGGTCTCAGAAACACCTGGCCATGTAACCTTGAGCAAGTTACTTAACCCCAATTGCTTAGGGGCGGCCAGGTGGCTCAGCGAGTAAGAGCACCGGCTCCAGTGTCGGGATGACCTGGATCAAATCCGGGCTCAGATACTCAGCACCACACCCAGAAATAATAACTGGCCGTGTAACCTTGAGCAAGTTACTTAACCCCAATTGCTTTAGAAAAAAATAGACAAGGTCAAACCCAAAGAATATCTGGACATTCAACTAGAGTATAGATACTCAAATGTGCTGCCCACTACAGGCTAGAGGCTGTGCACTGAGACTGTCCCTGCTAGCAACTTTCTCCTTCTACTTTTGGGATGTGATACATTTCATCTAGACCACCCCATACTCACAACTCTTGACAGAACTGGAAATGAAAAGCACATAGAGAAATTAACTTTTTGTAGAAATAAAGGGTTTGGAATAGTAAGGAAAAGGCCAGGAGGATGGGAGTCTTCCTTGGGGATCCCAGTGACCAAATGTCTAGGAAACTTAAGTTACAAATGTGTTCAGTGCTCAAGAGAGCTTGCCACTCTTAAGAGATAGCTTGCCCAGGAGCAAGCAATCAGTTCCAAGGGAGCCTGGAATTCTGTGCATTGACTGCTCCTCACAGTGATAGAAGCTCTTATTTGGGAGGTGGTGGGAGCAGCAGGGGCCCTCTCATGAATTAAATGAATAGCCAAAATCTGTCATATAACTACCAGTACACAGTTGCAAAATGGCAGGCTGTGGACAGAAGTCAGGCAGTTAGCTACCATTCAAGATAGCACCAGTAGAATTCTAGGGAATATTTAGAAGCTTGAAGAGTTAGGATTATTGATAGAGGTGCCTAACTATGCTCATTATTGAAGATGAATGGATTGTCCTAGGGGGCTTATCCACTGACCTTATCCTGACTAACACTGTGGAAAGCACAGAGACAAACAAGCCGCTCTATTATAAAGCTCTCTTTACTCAGCCATCAGAGAAGCACATCTCACAAAGGAAGATTTCCTAATCACTCCAGTTAGGCAGTGATCCAATCATAGGGAATAATTCCATGGCTGAGACAAGAGACCATCTGACTGTGGCTGTATGATTACCTTAATAGATTTGCATCTCCTGGTGATATAATTATAACCTGACACATGGTTAATACATTAATAACTGCAGGGTTTCCTAAATGGACAACATCCTTTATGCTTATTTTATATCCAGGAATCACTTGGCAATAGAGGATACTTAGACTTCCTTTCCCAAATAACTAAAGAAAGGGAGGAGAAAAGTAGTAATATTTTGTTAATAGAAAGGAGATAAGAAGAGGTGGAATGGATTAAGGGATAGGACTCTTTCAAAAACTAACTCTGAGAGTGAGAAATCAGCAAAAATGAATAGGAGAGAGGTACCTCCCCAGAAGCTCCTCCTGAAAGTATATGATGGTAGTTGCTTGTTCATGGAATTCCCTGAGAGAAATATAAATTAGACCCCTAAAGCCATCTTATAGTACAAATATAGAAATGCACTGAGGCTCCTGAGGCAGTCTCAATCCAAGAAAATTATGAATAAGGCAACTCAGTGTGATGGTAAGGGAATTTGAAGATCTTCCCTGGACCTTAATGGGCTTTACTTCGACCCCAGAAAAAGAAGTTTACTTAGGGGAGCCTTGCTTTTCAGGAAGACTCATACCTTTTGGGACTTTGCAATTATGCAGTGGGTCATGAAGGTTGTGATGTCCTGAAGAAGGTAAGGTTTTGCTTTGGGAAGAGTTGTGTGATTTGGCCAGATGAGACTCTGGGCAGCTAGTGAGCCTCCTGGCTTTGAAAACCCACATGCTGCTGCTTATCTCTTTGGTAACTAACTGTTTATGTATCTAATGGTCAGACAGATAGAAGCCCTGTCTGTTAATCTGTTGAATTGTGTTATTTTCTCTCTCTGTATTTTTTTTTGTCTGCTTGTAATTTCTGTTTTTATTTTCTGAAGTTCAGGGTGCAGACTTTTTCCCCTGAACTAAGTGAATGAAATATATGTTTGATGAAAGCCAAAACAGTATTCATACACACTGTTGGCACCATCATCATTTAAATAGCTGAAACAAAGTGTTAACTATTTCTTTGCTTGCTATTACACTATCATCTCAATTCACTTTCTGTCTGAGAAATAAACACAAATCAACAGAGTGCTTCTGTCTGACAAAGTAACACTAACACAAATGAGCAGACAGAATGCTTCCATGTGAGAAAGTAACACAATTTAACAGAGTGTTTCTGTCTGAGAAAGTAATACCAACACAGAACAACAGAGTGCCAACATCACAAACATTCTCTCTCTTGGCTTTGCTTCGTCCCAGCTCGTGCTGGAGCTTTTATCTGCTCCGCTCCTTCCTGTTCTGCTCTTTCTGCAAGCTCCTCTATCTATTAGCTCATGTGATGACCTTAGGTCTATTAAGGGCAACACAATGTATACTATTCCCACTAAAGACTTGACGCAATCAAAGGGGAAGCTCAAAGGAACTTGATTAGCTGAAACAAGGAGCAAAGTACTACTTTTCTTGCCTTTACAGCAAGAAAAGTAGTTTAAACTAAAAGATTGGGAAATGGGAGTATCTAAGGTTGGGGGGGGGGGGCGGGAAGCAGTTCATCTTTAGAATAGATCTCAGTGGAACTAGAGTACCAGAGAGAAAAAGGATGAGGATGAGGAACTAGCTTGAAGGGCTTGTGCTCTGCTAGATGGAACTCTCTGTCCCTCAATCCTGTCTTCTCCATCCCTACAATTTAGTGAAAGAAGAAAAGTGCCACATGCTAGCAGTTATCCTCTTCTCCTTGCTAGCAGTAGTGAAGTGTATTAAATTTATTTCTATATGGTATGATGTTTTTCATCTAGACTCTTCAACTATTGAAAGCCATTAAAATAATCTAGGAAAGAAGTGGTAGGAACTTGGACTAAGCTCTGTAAGTGGAAAGAGTCACATGCAAAAGATGTTGTGAAGACAGAAATAGCAAGATATGGCAACTAACTTAATAAAAATGTGGATAGGGAGAATTAATAGTCCAGGATTATATTAAGGTAACAGACCCGAGAGATTGGAAATATGGTAGTGTCTTTTGTTTTGCCTTTTTTTTGGAGGGCAATTGGGGTTAAGTGACTTGCCCAAGGTCACAAGGTTAGTTTTGTGTTTAGTGTCTGAGTCCAGATTTGAACTCAGGTCCTCCTGACTCCAGGGTCAGTGCTCTATTCACTGCACCACCTAGCTGCCCCGAACATGGTAGTGTCTTGCATGAAAATAGGTAAATTTGGAAGAGGGAAGGGATGGGGGAAAACAATGTTGAATTTAATATGTTTTGGGAATATCCAGTATATAATTGCAACAGATAATCAGTGATATGCCACTGAGGCTTAGGGCAAAGATTGGCTTTGGATATATAGAACTGGCAGTCTTTTGTCCAGAGATGATAGTTTAAATCCATATGATTTGAAATTTATACTGGGAAAGAATCTTGAGGATCATCCACAGTTAAGGAGGCATGAAGAGAATTGTGGAAAGTACTGTCAAATGCAGCACATAGGTAGGAAAAAAATTAGAACTGTGGCAAAAAAGAAGATTTGGTGATTTAGAGATTATTGATAACTTTGTAGAGAAAATTTTTTTGTTCAATGATGAACCTAGAGGTCATACTGAGAAAGGTTTAGGGATGAATGAAATAAGTAGAAGTAGAAGCAGTGATTGGCAGATAACTAAATATTATGGCTACATAATAACTAATGATAATCATTAAATATCATATTTTTGACCAAATCTGAATTAATCAAATAGACTCCTTTGTCTTACTTTAAAATGCCTTTTCTGTGTCAGCAATTCCAGAGACCATGTAAGGTTGCAAGTGGAATTTCCCCTTATCCTGGGACATGCTCCTTGAGGGAGGAACCAATGGACCCAACAGCTTCTTAGTTCTCAGAGAATATCTCTTCCCCCAGGCAGGGCTAACTTGGGAGCATTCTTTCTTCTAAGAATAGGACTCTGGACCTAAGATACTATCTTGAAAAACTGGACCTTTTCTCATCTAAATATTTTGTGGGCATGTATTATGTTATGACATTTTAATGATAAAGAAAACACAAGATGTTCTAGGTTGACACCTCATGATTTCCTTGTAATCATAATTTTTACCCTGAATTGGAATGGCTCTAAAATGTATTAAAGTCTTCTGATCTCTCTGTTCATCAGTTAGAAATTAACTTCCAGGGGTGGCCAGGTAGCACAGTGAGTAAGAGCACTAGCTCCAGTGTCAGGATGACATGTGGATTGAATCTGGGCTCAGACATTTATTACTCACCCAGAAACACCTGGCTGTGTAACCTTGAGCAAGTTACTTAACCCTGATTGCTTAAAAAAAAAAAAAAGAAATTAACTTCCAACTCCTTGTAAAAGTTCACTAGTTTTAAGGGAATAAATACTGTAACTGTATATAACTGTTTGTCTCCTTTAACCAAACTTTTAAAAGGTTGACACTAATTATATTATGTATGTGTTATAGTTATGAAACTAATTATATTATATATAATTTCTATAGTTATATAATAACTAATAATGTTATGGTTATATAGTAATTAATAACTGCATTTGAGAAAATATATGGGATGGGGAGATGGTAGGGTTTAATGAACTCTTTTTCCCCCTTAAGGATTGTAGGGGATACTTGGGATCCTTTGAAAGCATCAGTAAAACAATCAATTAAAATGAAGTGCTTGAGGAATTTAGAGAAGAAAGGGAAAATGATAATTAATATAGTCTGCTGGAGGAGATACAAAAAGATGGAATCACATACTCATATAGAACGGTTTGGCTTTGGTTAGGTTAAAGGCAGCCTCTTTGTTAAAAAAAATGGATACTTTTAGTGGCACCTTGTTTTTTCTAGATTACTAAAAGAACAAGGGGGAAGGCCTTTAGCATATTTTTTGTTGTTTAGCCATTTTTCAGTCACATCTAACTCTTGGTGATCCCCTTTGGGGTTTTCTTGGCAAAGATACTAGAGTGGTTTTCCATTGCCTTCTTCAACTCATTTTACAAAAGAGGAAACTGAGGAAAGCAGTTACGTGACTTTTCCCAGAGTCATACAGCTACTAGAAAGTGTCTGAGGCTAAATTTGAACTCAGGTCTTCCTGACTCCATGCCCAGAGCTGTATCCCACTTAGCTGCAGTGGGTAAAACTTATTGGGAATTATTTCATGTGACCTACAAGAAAATGTATGAATGAGCTAGAGTAGATGAGAATGTTGGAGAGACTGGGAACTGTATTGAATTGGTAGATGTTGGTATGACTCCATGGCATGTATCTATCAAAAGGACAAAAGAAATGCAAAGAGAGGACAATAGCCATAGATAATTTGGGGTCTAAAGATAAAGGTTTAAGATAAAAAAATAACTGTGATATCTGACATACTATAGATTAGAGAGATGAAAGAGGGGAAAAAAAGTGAGATTAGAAAGTATAAAGATTTCATTTAAAGGCAAAACTGAACTCAGTTGTTCCTCCTTAATTCTCAAAGACTACCAATGAAGTTGGGAGGGCTATGTCTTGATTTGCAAGTGAATTGGATTTAAGTGAGGCAGAGCTGTGCAAAGTCATCAGCCTCACTTTCTCCTACAATTGGAACCCAGTGCCAAGAGATTAAGTCAAAAGGATAGCCCAGGATGCAGTGGGACACCTTAGACTGTTTAAACTAAGATCTTTCTCAGGCCTCAGTATGTCTGAGACAGTGCCCATTCATTAATTAAAGTCTAGTTTAGAATTGAGACAGAAGATGGCCCAATTTTCTTCCCCAAAGAATCTATCTGCTAGGGACCCTGAGGGTTTCTGGACAGAACAGACAATTAACTTACTTTGAGCTATCAAAATTCCAAAAATGAGCAAGTGAGGGTTGGGCTGGGACCTGTTATTGGCCAATCAGAGAGAGCCAGAGTTTTTGTGTTTCACCTTGGCTCTGGAAGAGGACCATGATGTCAGGGAGATGATGATATGACTTGCAATTGACTTTGATTTGAGTGAGGGAGGGCTGTGCAAGGTCACCAGCTTCACTTTGTCCTCCAGAGCCATCTGGGTCCACTGGGCAGATATACATTGGGATAACTAGAGAAGACCCAGGATGTAATGGGAGACCCTGCCCCTTTTAGGCTAAATTCTTTTCAGGTTCTCACTTTGAGTGAGGTAATGCCAGATTGAATAGGTAGGTCTCTTTAAGTAGTTATTCAAGGAATGGCCCCTTTAATTAAAAAAAAAAAAATAAAGGTCAAACTGGGAGGGGAAGACCCTCTGGGTTGCTGACCAAAAGAGAAACACTTACTATTTACTATTTACATTCACTTTGTGCTAGGAGGGCAGGGACCTATTGTTGGTCTTTAAGAAAGAAATATAGCCAGTAAACCCAAAGTTAAAGAGGCACCTTTCAGCCATCAAAATGTTCCTTCCCTTGGGCAGAGCACCCTCAGGTAAGGTAAGAGGGCAGGGGAGTAAAGGGAAGGAGAGGAGGAGAGAAGAGGAGAGGGGAGGAGAGAAGAGGAGAGGGGAGAAAAGGGGAGGAAAGGGGAGAAAAGGTAAGGAGGGAAGAGAAGGGAAGTGATTAAGTTTAAAGGCATAGTGAAGCAGCTCTGTTTGAATCACTGTGGTACTACTTTACTAATCTCAATAGATAATGACCCCAGGCCTGCCCAATTCTGTTCAATGGGAACAACTTTGACATTCTTGCTTACTGGAAAGGCTTACAGTTCCCTTAAGAAATGGGTTATTGGCAACCTAGGCTATACTTCAGCTCATATAAACTCCCAGAAAGATTTTTTTTTCCTTCCATGTACTCAGACCCTCTTTGAGCCATTCTAAATTATTATTTCAGAGCATTAGGAGCAAAATTTGGAGTCCACACTGATGAGGTACAGGCTCTGGGAACCCCCTTGAACTCTGATTGAACCTTCCCATTTGAGGAGGCATTTGCCTGAGGCTATAAGCCATCCTATACCTCAAGATTTTATGGTTTCCTATACCTCATCACACACCTATGAGTGGGAATCAATTCTGTAAGGTAATATGCTGTGTTCCCTGTCTTTTGCTTTAACAACAAGCCAGAAAATAAATGAACAAACAAAATCCACTACCTTTCAGGCTGTTGAATTTTGGGTTTAGTTCTTAGAGCACATTTGCCAGCTAAAAAGACCCTTAAATATGTTTATCAGCTAGAACTTGTTTGGTTCAGTCATTTGTACTTCAGTATACATTATTTCAGGGTTAGCAAGGTGTCCCAGTGAAGAGAGCCCAGGTCTGGAGTCATGAAGTATTGATGAGGGATGGCTCCCTCTAGGTTCAGCAGGAATTCTGATCTTATCTAAGACCAGAAAACCTGCAATAGCATCTGGAAAGAATTCAAGGTCTCAGGCTTAATTGGAGTGAGAGTTGTAGAAGTTTATTGTTAAGCTTCTATGAGAAGCGGGCAAGAGTCCTTTAGGGGACCTGCAAATGAGAAGGGTACAGGCTTTTACTTTTAAAGGGTAGGGCTGCCATTGACCAGACGGAAGGGACCTCAGTGCATAGATAAAGGTTAGAGCTGACCGAGAGGAACTTATGACTTTAGTGCATAGATAGTTTAGATGAGATTTGGGCCAGACAGGAGGAGACTTGAGGCAAGGACAAAGGAGTATTTGGGCCAGACCCAAGGATACATGAAGAGATTAAGTAAGAACAAAGGAGTCACAAGTTGTGTGATAGAGTGCTTTTTATTTCAGAGTGCTGATAGGGGGAAGGGGCAGAGTTTGACAATACAAATTGCAGTTACAATTGTACAAACTGGTTTTACAAATTGATTTAGACCCCAGCTACCCCATCAGTATCATCTTCCTGAGCTCAAATCTGACCTCAGACATTTAATAGCTATGTGATCCTGGGCAAGTCACTTAACCCAATTTGCCTTAATTTCCTCATCTGCAAAATGATCTGGTGAAGGAAATGGCAACCACACCAGTATCTTTGCCAAGAAGACCCCAAATGGGATTATAAAAAGCCAGAAATGACTGAACACACACACACACACACACACTATCTCAAATGAAATATTAAAGCACTTTGTATGCTTTAAAATGTTTTATGTGAGTTCTCAGCATTCTTTGCTTGAAATTATAAGTTAAGAAAATTTAAGTTAGGTTAAATCCAATAAAGTTCTGCTTTAATTTCTCTTCTGTAGAAAGAAATTTCTCTTTCCCCTGTAGGGGGAAACCCTGGGTTCTAGAAGGCTGTGTGCCATGGAGTACAAGCACTGGAAGATAATACCAAAATTAAAGGTCATCAAATTCTACCTCTAGCAAGGCTCTATCTTTAGTTTTAACACTGGCCTACCTAAATTCAGAGATGTATATCAATAAAAGGTTGGCCCCTAAGTGATGGATTCTTTTGACCAGAGGAGTTAATCAAATTGTCTGAGACCTACAAATGATCTTCAAAGGTAGGGACCTTAATGTGCTACCTAAAAAAACTAAAAAGAAATCCACATCTAGGAAATATGCTTCCTATTTGAAAAGGATGAATTAACTGAACTTTTCCAATACTGAATAGTATTATTAGAACCTAACTCATTAAGCTATAATTTCTTTTGAATGATTTTCTTTTTCTTGCAAAGAAGCTATACTGTTAAAAAAGAGAAGAGACAGGAAACCTGAATACTAAATTCCCATAACCATCAAATGAAACCAGCCTAGATGACCTCCTGGGACCCTTTCAACTATGTCATATGATTCCAATCTGATTTTCTTGGTTCAGTTCAATTACCTAACACTTATTAAGGTCACTTTCTAGGTCAGTAGGGACAAAAAGATTAAGCTGAAACAATCCTAGCCCTCCCAGAAGAAACTTACTTATTCTACTTGGATACACAGATAAACATGTACAAGATTATTTGGGGAGAAATAAAGCAGCCACAAGGGGAATGGGTAACAGGAATATGCTTTGCCTAGGAGGTGTCCCCCAGTTGTATCTTTTTAAAAAATTTTATTTTTAATTTATAGAATAAAAGAAGCATTTCTATAACAGTAGAATAAAAAAAGATGTTTATATGTGAAACTACAAACCTATTATGTACAACTTGCTCTTCCTTTCAAATATACAACAAAATTATCATGTGAGTTTCTTTTTTATCTTCCTTCTCCCATCTCCCCTCTCCATCCTAGAAATGGCTACCATTAGACACAAATAAGAGTGTGTATGGGTGTGTATGCACAATTATTATATACATATTCCTATTTATCAGTTCCTTCTCAGGATGCAAATAGCATCTTCATATATCTTTCATAGATAATTTGAGTCTTTATAATAGCTAAAATCATTTATTCGCTCAAAGTCTTTCTTAAAACAATGTTGTTTCTGTATATAATTTCTCTTGGTTCTGCTTATTTCACTCTTTATTATTTTGTGGAAGTCTTTCTGTGTTTTCCTAAAATCTTTGAGCTTATAATTTCTTATGGCATACTAGTATTCCATCACAATCATATACCACAACTTGTTTAGCCATTCCCCACCTGATGGGGATTCCTGTAGTTTCCAAGTCTTTGCCACCACAAAGATTTGCTGGAAACATTTTGGAACATAGAGTTCTTTTCTTTTTTTTCCCTTTTTTTTTTGTTTTCCTTTTGCCCTAATCTTCCCTAATTATCTTTGGAAATAGAGCAAGTAGTGGTATTGCAAGGTCAAAGGGTATAGATAATTTAATAACTCTTTGTCTATAATTCCAGATTGCTTTTCATAATGGTTGAATCAGTTCACAATTCCACTGTAATGAATTAATGCCCCAATTTATCCATGTCCCCTCCAACATTTGTCACACCTCCCTTAAGCCATTTTAGCCAATCTGATAGGTGTAAAATGATATGTTAAGATGGTTTTAATTTGCATTTCTCTAATCAATAATATAGAGCATTTTTATATAACTATAAATTGTTTTTATTTCTTCATCAGAAAACTGCCTGTCCATATTCTTTGACATTTAATGGGAATGATTCATATTCTTATAGATTTGACAAAGTTCTTTATATATTTTGGGGAATGACATATTCTTATAGAGTTGAAAAAGTTCTTTATATGTTTTAGATATGAGACCTTTATCTGATAAACTGTCTATAATTGACTCCCAGATTTTCTGCTTTCCTTTTGGTCTTGGATATATTTGTTTTATTTGTATAAAAACCCTTTAATTTAATGTAATTGAAATTATCCTTTTCACAGCTAACTCTGCTCTCTATTTCTGGTTTATTCATAAATTGTTCATCTGTCCACAAGTCTGATAAATAATGTGTTCTGAGTTTTCATTGTCTTGTAAAATACCTCTTTATCTAGATTATGTATCCATTTTGACCATATCTCTGTAAATGGTGTAAAATATGATTCCATGTCTAGTTTCTGCTATACTACTTTCGTTTTCCCAACAATTTTTATAAAATAATGAATTCTCTCCCCAAAACCTTAACTCTTTACTTATCAAATAGAAAGTAATTGTATTTATTTGCTGCTGTGAATTACACGTGTACTGTATTCTATTGATCTCTCTTTCATTCTCTTGGCCAGTACCAGATAGTTTTGATAATTACTTTTTAAGATCTGGTACTGCTAAACTGACTCCTTTGTACCTTTTCATTATCTTAGATATTTTTTACTTTTTTCCCAAATGAATTTTGTTATCATTTTTCCTGACTCAGTAAAATAATTTTTTGTTAATTAATTGGGATTGCATTGAATATATAAATTAATTTGGGTAAAACTGTCATTTTTATTATACTGGTCTTGTCTACCAATGAACAATTAATACCTGTGTTTATTTTCGCCAGTGTGCTCCCTATATTGTCTAGAGTAATTTTAAATGGGGTATTTTTTTTACTATCTCTTTTTTCAAAGTTTTATTTCTGATATATTGGAATATTGATGATTTATGTGGATATATATCCTGCTACTTTGCTAAAATTATTAATTATTTCAATTAATTTTTAGGTGAATCTTGGGGATTTTTCAAGAATATCATTATATCATCTGCAAAAAAGAGATAGTTTTATCAACTTATCCATTAATTTAGTAGAAATTAAAAGCTCTACTTTTTGAAGGCTCACTTCATACACTGTGTGAAAATTCCAGGTGTATCCAGGCAGAGTCTGACAGGGCTTTGTGATAGGTCTCTGGTTCTGCAAAGAGGAGGGGCTCAACATCTAACTGTTTGGTGGATGGGGGTGAGGGAGGAGGATGGAACAACTGGAAGATAGACCTGGAATTAAGTAAAACTATGTAAGCTATGAGAGACTGTGGAAAATAAATGTGTTGGGACCCTAAAGGGAGCGGAATAGTAGCAAGAGAAAGGTGGGTGGGGAGTAGGCTGCCCACCAGTATCTTCCTGAAATGCAGGGCACTGGAGTCCTAGAAGGAAGCCAGGGCTAAGAAGCCACTGCCCTAGCTCCTCCACCTCACCCCCTCTCCCTCCCAAGTCAGCTCATATCATGGGATCAGGGAGATATTATATTTTCTGATTACAGAAAGAAACAACTCTAAAAGAACTGAAATTAAGGAAAAACTTAGGAAATATAACCAGAGTACCAAGTGTCTAAGGAGATTAATTCTGGAAAATTCAAATGGTTAGGAAACTGGAGAGACACTTTTGTTGTGGATCTAAAGTTTTAGGATCTAAACTGGAAGATGATGTATGGATAATCTAATCTGGCTCACTCATGTATCATCTAAAGAAACTATCATCAAAGGAATGAAATAAAGTATCCATATTCACAGGTAGCAAATGTCAGAGAAAGGATTCAAAATGAGTCTTCTGAATCTAAATCCAGTGTTCTTCCCACTATACCACATTGGGGTTTTCTAAAATGTGAGGTACAGTGAACTGAATGGTCAAAGGACTACAAGTCAGAAGACTTTGCTTCCGGTATGAGCATTGCCACTAACAAGCTGATCCTGGCTAAATCATTTGAATGAACTGGACTCTACTTTCCATATTGTAAAAAGAAGGTGTTATATTGGGTCATCATTTGAAAGGTCTTTTGTCAACAGGAAAATTTTTGCCTCCTGGGTTACCAAGATTAATGAGAGAAGAGTCAGATTGAACTAGAAAGTGATTCACAGAGAAAAGTGTAGAAATCTAAATACTGTAAGAGTCAAGCTGAATTGAACAAGTAATTTTGGTATCTATGAATTACCTATAAGGAAAGCTGAGCACCATAGAATGAACACTTGTGAACTGTAGTGCTGGAAGAGACTTTTGAGAGTTTCTTGGACAGTAAAAATTTCAAATCAGTCGATATTTAAATAAATTAATTCAGGTAATTCACTGGAAGGTCAAATACTGAAAATGAAGATGAAATACTTAGGCAACAATGAGAAGACAGGATTCATTAGAAAAGACCCTGATATTGGGGAAGATGGAAGGCAAAAGGAAAAGGAGAAGGCAAAGGATGAGGTTGGTTGCAAAGTATCACGGGAACTATGAATATGAACTTAGATGGACTTAAAGAGCTAGTGGAGGATAGAAGGACCTTGTGCACTATGGTCAATGGGGTCACTCAGATTCAGACATGACTGAACTACTGAATGGAAACAAAAACAACATATATCATGAGTGTAGCATTCTTTTCATATGGAAGTAAAGAAAGGTTTATTATATCCTAAATGGCTATTGAACATGTGCATATGACCACAAATAGAAGACAGAGAAAAGTCAGTGGGAAAAAAAAGTAGCTATAGGACTGTAGAATTTGGATGCTGGAAGCAACCTCACAGATAATTAATTCAGTCCTGTCAATTTATATACAAGAAAAGAGAGAGGGAGGGGGAGGGGGAAGAGTGGGAGGGAGAGAGAGAGACAGAGAGAGAGAGAGAGAGAGATTGATTGGGATCTAGATCTCAGGTTTACTGCCCTGGAATTCATAAATTCTCTCCCAAGAAGTAAATAAATAGATTTTCTCTGTATTTCTATGGGGAAAAAATATCCCTGCAGTGCTGGGAAGGTAGGACTAGAAGCCTTCCAAAAGTATCTTCCACCTCTAACACAGCATACCAAAACACAGACAGGAGGGAACCTTTGAAAAATCATGGAGATGCCTCTGAAAGACTGTTCAGTAAATGTAATTTTTATTCCACTCAGTTTTAAATGCATTTTTGAAATAGTAGGCTGCTGTTTCTCTGTGTACAGTGTTAAGGACAGCTTTAGGGTGGGACTGGGTAGGCTTTAACTGCCCCATAAAGCAAAACCTCTCTGGAAACTTGGTAGAATTAGGTCAACATAGATCTGCCTCACCCAGTCTGACTTTGGGTCAAATGAGTACTTCACATTCATTCCAGATAGATTTCTGTGATCTCTTCTGGCTAATATTGAACTCCAAGGGGAAGGCCTAATGTTTTGGATCACCCATAAAGGAAGGGTTTCTTTCCATTCTTAAGATGCCAATTTTCTGCCAAATGACTGAATTCACTAAAAAGTCACTGGGTTTCTAAGCCTTCTTTTATCAACAGAATGAACTTTTTTTAGAATGAACTTTTACTAGGTTGAGTACTGAAAATTAATGTCCAAGGATAAAATCTGTGATTTTGTGAAAGCATGCAGTTATTATATATATGGTAATTGTGGAAAAGGGGAAAACAACCCTTATATCCCTCCTAAATAGATTGATCCTTCAATTATCTCTTGATAATAATTATATTATTATTATTAAATCATAGGTAACATTTTTGTAGGTAATAATAGGTAAAACTTTGGGGTTTGCAAAGTATTTTAAAATATTATCTTATTTGATCTCTATGAGGTGTGAACTGATATTATATCCATTTTAGAGATGAGGTAACTGAAATGGAGAGATTGACTCATTTAGGGTCACACAGCTAGTAAAGTTCTGAAACACAATTAGAAGTCTTTCCAACTTCAAGTCCATCACTATCCACTGTGACAACTAGTCATAATGAAAAGGAGCTACTTGTGGTTAATAGCTGTCCTTGAAGCTAGGATGACCTACAGTAAGTTTCTGCCTCTGATATGTACTGCCTGAGTGAACTTGGGCAATTAATTTACCCACTCAGTGAAACAGGCACCTTTTTAAGTAATAAATTTCTGAGATGAATGTTCTGCATTGGAAGAGGGAGTTTTGCCATGCAGGAATTTCCTTTGCCCCATGATACCAAAGGTCTAATCTTTATCTATATCGCTTTTAATTAGATCAGTTATGCTACTCGTCTAGAGGCAGCTAGATGGCAAGGTAGCAAGAATGCTGGACACGAAGTCTCAAGTTCAAATACAGCCTCAGATGCTTAGTATGACCTTGGTCTAGTCCCTTACTCTTTGTTTACTTCAGTTTTCTGACCTGTAAAATGGGGGTAGTAACAGCTCCTACCTCTTGGGATTGTTGTGACAATAAAATGAAATATTTGTAGAGTGCTTTGTTAACCTTAAAGCGCTTTATAAATGCTAATAAAAGCTTTATCATTAACTTAACATGTCCTTGATTCTTTTCCTTATATTTTCTTCAGACTATTTTTAAGTAATCACAAAATCCTACTGATTATATCTTTACTATGTATTTTACATCTTTTCCTTATTTTTTATACTCATTGCTTCCAGGTTAATTGGGATCCTCATTAGTTCTTTACCCAGCCAGCTAGCCCAATTGTCTATCTTTATCTCCAAAGTTTTCTCCACTCTAGGATGTCCTCCACACTGCTGTTGTTGCATGTTGATAAAGTGAGTCCTAATCATATTATTCCTCATAGGAATCATAGATTTCTATGTGAAATTTTAACTCTTGGAATCAGGTGAGATCACAAAACCAGAGAGTATATAGAAGAAAAATAAGAGGCTGCAAGATTGAGCCTTGGTACATATTATATTATAAGCAGGTAGAAGATGGAGGCAATATGGTATAGCACAGGCCTGCACAACCTGAGGCCTGCTGAAGGATTTTGAGTGGACCATGAAAGATGCCCCTACATTTTTCACAGGCATCCTGAAATCCTTTGGCAGGCCGCACGTTGTACAGGTCTGGTATAGTGCATAGAGAGCTAGATATTGGGCCAGGAGGTGATTGGTATAAGTATGTGGATGTCATTTAAAATCATTGAGCCAGTTTCTGAATCTGTAAAAGTTATAGTGTTATGAAAATATCATTGTTATTCAACAAAAAGGAGTAATAAGGAGTGGTGAGACAGAGAGAATCATGTCAAGAAGTGAGAATCCAGGATAATAAGAAGGTAAGTAGTGTCAGAAATTGCAGAAAGGTCAAGAAGGTAAAGATTGAGGAAAGATCATCAGATTCATTAATTAAGAGATCACTGATAACCTCTGAGAAACCAGCTTGAATAGTAATGAAATTGGAAACAATAATTTTAGAGGTTAAAGAATGTTGAGGAAATTGAGGCAATAAGTGTGGAGAATTATATTTTTTAGAATTTTTTTTTCTGGTAAAGGTAGGAGAGATACAGGACATTAGCTTGAGAAGACTGAAAGGACAAAGAAAGGTTATTAGGATAGGGAAGACCAGAATATGTTTATAAGCTGTGCTGAAGGAGCCAGTAGATAGGAGAGATCGAAGATAAGAGATAGGAAACAATCAATGCAACAAGTTCCTGGAAGATATGGAAGGTATTAAGATCAAGGGCACAAGTAGAACAGTTATCCTTGGCAAGGAGAAGGGTCACCTTTTACTCAGTCATAGGAGCAAAAGAAGAGAGGCCAATCCAAGCCAATAAAACAAAGTTTTTCTTTCTTTCTTTTTTTTTTCTTTTCCTTCCTTCCTTCCTTCCTTCCTTCCTTCCTTCCTTCCTTCCTTCCTTCCATCTGTTATTATGCTAGGTCTGGGATATAAAAGGAAAAAGAAAAGAAAATCCTACTCTTGAGGAGTTAAAATTCTATTTGAAGATACAAGATGTAGACAGGCAACTGCAGACAGGATGATTTAAGGGATCTGTGAATACCCATGACCAGGAAGATCAGAAAAGGCTTCCTGAAAGAGGTGGCACATAGGTTAAGTCCTGTTGGGAGTCATAGATCCCAAGAATCACAGGTAAGGAGATTGCACATTCATGATATAGAAGACAGCTTGTGTAAAGGCCCAATTGATAAAATAAAAAATACCAATTTCAGGGAAGAGTAAGTATGCTAGTTCTGCTCTAAGATAGGATTTTCGATTACAAGTTAAAGAGTTTGTATTTTATGCTAGAAATAGTAGAGGATCACTGAGTTTATTGAGCAGTGGAATAGCTAAATTTGGGCCTTAGGAAGTCATTTTCCTCAATGAAATGATAAGTGAAGGCATCTTATGAGAACTAGGGTTTTTAGTGTCAATAAAACTCATGGACAGGAGAAATTTTGGAACAGCTATGTGGGAGGAATATAAGAGAATCTGTTAAGGAGGAATAAAAGGATTTCCATGCTAGAGTAAAGAAACAAGCAAGACTAAATAACATTAATTTGTAGTGAACCCAGGCAGCAGAGGCGTGTAATATATTCCAGCAAAATTCAGAAAGGTGGGGAACAGAAATGGAGAATTTAGGTAGTGTGAGAGGAGAATGTTGGTGACAGAAAGATAAGGAATTTATTATCAAGGCTTTGAAGGAAAGAAAGCAAAACTAGATCAGACACAATTTAGAAAACACAGAGAAAGAAAAAGAGAGTGGAAGTTGATCTGAAGATGAAAACTTGATTTAAGAACCAGGAATCAGACAGAAATATTGAAGAACAAATTATTGATAACAAGGAAATTTCAAGGTTCAAGTTCACGAATGTTTAGAGTTCAGTGTGATGATTAGGTCGAAGGTTTGGGAAGACTTGTGGGTAGCTGAGATACAGTAAAGATATAGACCACAGAAGTGGGAAGTTGATAAAATGGGAAGCCAGTATGTTCAAGGGATATCATTATGAATAAGTCACTATATATGAGGGCAAGTAATATAATAGAGAAGAAAACAAGGGGTCAGGATATTGAATTCTTTCTTTTTTGTTTTTCAGAATTTATTTGTTTTTAGTTTTCAGCATTTATTTCCACAAGATTTTGAGTTCCAAATTTTCTCCCCATCTCTTACCTACCCCCACCTCAAGATGGCAAGCATACTGATTACCTCTTCCCCCAGTTTGCCCTCTCTTATATCCTCCCATCCCCCCTTTTACCCCCTTAACTCTTAGGTTTTTTGTAAGGCAAGATGGGTTTCTATACCCTGTTGTCTGTATATCTTATTTTCCAGTTACATGTAAAAACAATTTTTTAACATTGGTTTTTAAAACTTTTGAGTTCTAGATCCTCTCCCTTCTCCCCCCTTCACCCACCCCCACTGAGAAGAGAAACAATTCAATATAGATTATACATGTGTAGTTATGCAAAACATTTCCATAGTAGTCATATTGTGAAAGACTTTATTTCCCTCGGTTCTGTTCCACCCCTCCCCCCCATTCTGTTTTCTCCTTTCATCCTGTCCCTTTTCAAAAGAATTTACTTCTGACTACCCCCTCCCCTAACATGCCCTTCCATCTATCATTGCAACCCCCATTTGCTTCCCCCTACTTTCCTGTATGTTAAGATACTCAATTTAGTATGAATGTTATTCCCTCCTTAAGCCAAATCCAATGAGATTAAAGTTGACTCATTCCCTTCCACTTCCCTGCTCTTCCCCTCCATTGTAGAAACTTTCTCTTGACTCTTTCATGTGAGATAATTTACCCTATTCTATCTCTCCCTTTATATTTCTTCCAATATACTCCTGTAACTACTTCATTTTATTTTTTAGATATCACTCTTTCACATTCAATTCACCCTATACCCTCTCTCTGTTTATACAGATGTACACACACATACACACAAACCTATATATACACACGCATATATACACATACACACACAGACACATATACATACATATATATGTATATTCCCTTTAGCTATCATAATAATGAGAAAAGTCTCATGAGTTACAAATATCATTTTTCTGTCTAGGAATGTAAACAATTGAACTTTAATAAGTTCCTTATGATGTCTCTTTCCATTTCACCTTTTCATGCTTAGGTGATTCTGGGATTTAATCCTAGCTCCTTTGACCTCCAGAAATATTATATTCCAAGTCCTTTGATCCCTTAAGGTATAAGCTGCTAACGCTTGTGTTATCCTGATTGTGTTTCCAAAATACTCAAATTGTTTCATCCTGACTCCTTGTAATATTTTCTCCTTGACCTGGGACTCTGGTTTAGGCTATAATATTACTAGGAGTTTTCTTCCTGGAATCTTTTTAAAGAGGCAATCAGTGGATACTTTCAATTTCTATTTCCCCTCTGTATCTAGAATATCAGGGCAGTTTTCCTTGATAATTTCTTGAAAGATGACTGCTAGGCTCCATTTATTTTAAAGTGGCTTTCAAGGAATCCAATAATTTTTAAATTATCTCTCCTGGGTCTATTTTCCAGGTCAGTAGTTTTTCCAATGAGATATTTCACATTATCTTCTATTTTTTCATTTTTTTGGATCTGTTTTATAATATCTTGATTTCTCATAAAGTCATTAGCTTCCATTTGTGTTACTCTATTTTGAAGGAATGATTTTCTTCAGTAAGATTTTGAACTTCCTTTTCCATCTGGCCAATTTGACTTTTTTTTAAAATGAATTCTCAATCAAGTTTTTGTTTTTAATAAAATTTTATGTTTATTTTTAGTTTACATCATTCATTTCCATAAGATTTTGAGTTACAAATTTTCTCCCCATCTCTCCCCCACCCACCACACCAAAACAGTGATCCCACTGTATACCCCCTCCCCCAAACTGCTTTTTCCTATATCATCCCCCATACCTCCTCTGACTATCCAGTAGGGAAATATGGATCTCCATACTCCAGTGCCTGTACATTTTATTGCCCAGTTGCATGTAAGAAATAATAATAACAGTAAAGATATATATTTTTAAACAGTTGATTTTAAAACTTTGAATTCCAGATTCTTTCCCTTCCTCCCTCATCACCAACCCCTACTGGAAAGACAAACAATTCAACATAAGTTGTACATATGAAGCTATGTAAAACATTTCCATAGTGGATATATTGTGACTATATTTCCCTCCATTATATCCTGCCCCCAACTTCTATTCTTTGCTTTGACCCTGTCCCTTTTCAAAAGTGTGTGCTTCCAACTTCCCTCACCCCCCAACATGCGCTCCCCTTCATCATACCTCCTCTTATCCCCTTCCCCCCACTCTCCTTTAGGGCGAGATACCCTATTTAGTGTATATGTCATTCCCTCCCTAAGTCAAATTCAATGAGAGTAAGGTTGACTCATTTCCTTTTGCCTTCCTGTTCTTCTCCTCCATTGTAACAATTTTCTCTTGCCTCTTCTATATGAGATAATTTACCCTATTCTATCTGTCACCATTTCCTCTCATTATATAAATCTCTCACCTCTCAATTTCACCTTTTAAGTATCATCCCTTCCTGTTAAATTGGTCCTGGGTATATACACATACTCATGTGTTCATATGCCCATATACCTTCCTATATAGACATATGTATGTATGTATATATATGTATATATATATATACATACATACATACATACATACATACACATTTATATTCCCTTCAACTATTCTCATACTGAGAAAAGTTGCATTTTTGTTACAATTATTGTTTTTCCAAGTAGGAATATAAAGAATTAGGCTTTGACAAGTTTCATATGATTTCTTTTCCCTGTTTACCTTCTCATGCTTCTCTTGCTTCTTGTATCTGAATGTCAAATTTTCTATCCAACTCTGGTTTTTTCATCAAGAATGCTGGAAAGTCCTCTATTTCATTGAATGACCACATTTTCCCCTGAAACATAATACTCAGTTTTGCTGGGTAAGTGATTCTTGGTTTTAATCCCAGCTCCTTTGCTCTCTGGAATACGATATTCCAAGCCCTTTGATTCCTCAGTGTATAAGCTACCATATCCTGTGTTATCCTGATTGCATTTCCACAATATTCAAATTGTTTCTTCTTGGCTGCTTGTAATATTTTCTCCTTGATCTGGGAATTCTGGAACCTCGCTATAATTTTCCTAGGAGTTTTTTTTGGGGCGATGTTTTTCAGGAGGGAACTGTGGATTCTTTCAATCTCTATTTTGCCCTCTGGTTCTGAAACATCAGAGCAATTTTCCTTGAGAATTTCTTGAAGGATGATTTCTAGGTTCTATTTTTGATCATGGCTTTCATGTAGTCCAATAATTTATAAATTCTCTCCCCCGAATCTATTTTCCAGGTCAGTATGGTTTGCAATGAGATATTTCATATTGCCTTCTATTTTTGTCATTTGTTTGGATCTGTTTAATAGTATCTTGATTTCTCATAAAGTTACTAGCTTCCATTTGCTAAATTCTAATTCTGAAGGAATTATTCTCTTCAGTGAGCATTTTAGATTCTTTTTCCATTTGGCAAACTCAGCTTTTTAAGGCATTCTTCTCCTCATTGGCTTTTTAAGCCTCTTTTACCATTTGAGTTAGTCTATTTTTAAGGTGTTATTTTCTTCAGTCAGGTTGTTGACTCTCTTTTGATGATTTTCTTGCATCATTCTCAATTCTCTTCCCAATTTTCCCTCCACTTATCTTATTTGGTTTTCAAAATCCTTCTTAAGCTCCTCTATGTCTTGTTACCAATTCATATTTTTCTTGGAACCTTTTGGTGCAGGAGTTCTGGCTTCATTGTCTTCCTGCCATTCCATGCTTTGATCCTTTTTGTCCCCCCAAAAAGGAATCCAAAGTCTGATTGCTCTGCTTGCTTTGCTTCCTTTGCTTGCTCATGTTCCCACTCAGTTTACTTGACTTTTAAGTTTTTTTTGCTACAGTAGAATTCTGCTTTGAAAAAGGAGGGCATTGTCCGAAATCTCTGGGGTTTTCACAGTTACCAGAGCTGTGGGGGCCCTCTCTGAAGCATCCACTGGCTTTGGCTCCTGGTCACCCACCCCAGGACCTCAACCCAAGACAGCAATCCAGATCCAAGCAGGTTAAAGTAAGAGTGATTACCCCTCAGAATGATTGCTTCATCCCCCTACAATCTGCAGGCCGGGAAATCTGAAGGAGCCATGCTGCAGTGGCTGTCATGCATTGGCCACTTATTCCTCCAGGGGCAGAGCCTGGACTGCTCTCCCAGACTCCATTTTCCCAAAGTTCACTGACCTCTCACTTTGTCCTTGGCATTTATGGGTTGATAATTCTGAAAACCACCACAGCTGCTGGTAATCAACTCTCTCAAAGTCTCTCTAGCTGTGCCTGTTTGAGCCTCCCTGAGGCTAAAACCACGGACTCACATGGGGCTGGCTCTGCTCCCAGTGTACTGCAATGGACCCTTCCTGCCAGTTTGCTGGGTTATCTTCAGCAGGAGGTTTGTTTCTCTCTGTCATTTTGTGGGTTCTGTAGCCCTAAAGTTTACTTAGAGTCATTTTTTATAGGTATTCGAGGTGGTTATCGGGGTAGTGCATGGAGTCAACTCAGCTTTTTATGACATTCTTGTCCTCACTGGCTTTTTGGACCTCTTTTTGCATTTGAGGTAGTCTACATTTTAAGGTGCTAATTTCTTCAGTTTTTTGGAGGTCTCCTTTAGCAAACTATTGACTTGTTTTTCATGATTTTCTTGCATCACTCACAATTCTCTTCCCAATTTTCCCTGTACTTCTAACTCCTTTTTGAGCTCCTCCATGACCTGCAACCAATTCATATTTGTCTTGGAGTCTTTTGATGCAAGAGTTTTGACTTTGTTGTCTTCTTCTCATTCTATGTTTTGATCTGCTTTGTCACCAAAGAAGGATTCTATAATTTTTTTTCTTTGTCTCTGTTTGCTCATTTTCCCAGCCAATTACTTAACTTTTGAGTTCTTTGTCATAGTAGAACTCTGCTTCCAGAGTGGAAAGTACTGTATCCCAAATTTCTGGAGTTTTGCACAGCTTTTGTCAGAGCTACTTCTAGGCACCTGCCTCAGAACTATGAGGAAGACACCCTCTACACAGCTGCCACATGCTCTGCCATAGCAGTGCTCCTCCTCGCCCCAGGACTATCATCCAAGCCCCAGATCCAAGCAGGGGAAAAACAAGAGAATGCTGCCTCAATGCCAGCAAAGAGATTCCTGTAGTTGTCCTCTGGTCAGCCATTGGTCCCCCCACCATCTGTGGGCATGGAGCTCAGGAAGCAGCTGCTGCCCCTGCTGCTGCTGCCACTGCTACCACCTCTGCCATCCTGAGGACAAGTGCCTGACTGCACTCTTCTCTCACCCAGGTTCAACAGGGTTTCCCTGTTGACATTTTACTTTCTCCTTGGCATTTGTACATTGAGAATTCTGGAAACCGCCATAGCTGACACTGATTTAGCCCTAGGAGGTCTTCTCTAGCCTGGTCTATTCCACTGGTCTGTGCCAACATGGCTCCCGTGGGACTGCACTCTGCTCCCAGACTGGGTGTGATAGACCCTTTCTCTTGGCCTGCCAGCTGTCTTCAGTGGAAGATGTATTTCTCTATGTCATTTTGTGGGTTCTGTACCTCTAAAATTTTTTTAGAGTAATTTTTTTTACAGGTATTGGAGGTAATTGGGGGATGAGCTCAAGCAAATTCCTGCTTTTTCTCTGCAATCTTGGCTCTGGTATTTAATTCTTTCAGAAAAGTGAGAGGGATCTGAGGGGGCTGAATGGCTTAGTGGTCTTAAGGTTAGGAAGATATGGATTTGAAACCTGTCCTAATCCTAACCCCTAATATGGGATTACACAGCTTCTAAACTGTGTAATTAGCCTTTTAGTCTCACTTCTCTCACTTGTAAAATGGGCTAATAGCAACATCTACCTTACAGGGTGGTTGTGAGAATCAATATAGATAGATAAAATGCTTTACAAACATTAAAATACTTCCTAAATTTGAATTATATTATTATTAGTAGTATATCTGGAGACTTGTTAAATGGATCCAAGTAGAGTTATATAGACAGAATAAACCTGAAAGGATAGGTTGTGACATACAGAAAGTTTGGGCTTGCTGGTATGTACCAAAGTGACAGCTGTTTCTTCTGGCTCATTGTGTCTATAGCATTTCACAGAATTTGAGAGTTGTAGGGGCCATTGCAGTCATCCAGTCCAACTCATACAGAAAAAGTATCTCCACTATAGCATTCCTGATAAGTTGTCACAGCCTATTTAAATAATTCTAAGGAGTAGCAAACCAGAGTCTCTTAAAGCAGAACATTCTTGTTTATTTACATTTCCTTTTATTCCTTCTATACTCTCCACCACCATATCAAGCTGATATTGGTAACTTTGCTTTAATATTTACCTACTGCTTCTTGCCCTTCATGTTAAAGTGGAATAAATGCAAGGAGAAACCAGCAGCACTGAATAGGCATGCAGTGGGAAATAATTTTCGTGGGAAAAATAATCCAAGTTTCCATGATGAAAGAAAATAGAAAGAGCATGAAAGAAAGAGATACAGGATTTAGTAAAGGTAATTATCAATAGAAAGAGGTTTCCCAAGAGCACAGTCAAAGCCTGAAAGACCACTTGCTTGGGATATAGAATAGGGGATTACTGTGGAGGAACATGGCGGGCTACAAAATGTCTTAGGTCTCTTCCAGCTCTTGCATCCTATCATTCTGTGATTCTGTAGTTATTGATGTCAGTGTGACACACTGGGAAAAATGCTGGCTCTAAGATCAAAGAATCTGTGTTCAAGTCCCACCTCTGCCATTTACTGCATGTGTGAGCTTATGTCAGGCAGTGTAATGTAATGCCAAGGAAAGGCAACTTCCCAAGGTTCAAAATACCAGCAGAGGTGCTCTCCATTTTATTCAGTGACCAACCAAGAACAGAGAAGATCAAAACATGACATCATTCAAAATACAGCATTTACTAAGAGTGATTAAATAATCTCTAAGTACTACCCCACCCCAGGACCTTCCAATCATTCAATCAATTACAAAGTCCCTGGTCTAAATACTTCTCCACCCCTAGGCTATACCTTCATTTAGTCCACCACAAAGCCCCTCTTCTCAAATGGAGATTAGTTTCCAAACATAAGTAAAGTACATTCATTTGTTCAACCATAGAACACAAAAAGGTCAAAAGTTCCCCACCCCTGGATCACAATTGAATCTACCCCAGAGTTACATCAAGTTTAAGCACAGCACTTAATACCCAAATGGAGGTCTTTTCTTCATCTTGACATGAGGCAAGTTCTCAGCAATCTTAGTTCCTGGGGAGACAAGGCTTACCAAGGCCACAAGATACATTGCCAGTCTCTTCACTAATTCATCCTCTGTCTGTAGAACAGTCCTAGAACCCCTGAAAACATTAGCAAAACCCTCTCCCAGGATTTCTGTAAACATACAACAAGAAAATCCTTCTTCAGGGCTTCTGAACCAACAGAAAGGTTCCCAGACCCCTGCAACAACAGCACTGTCCTTCACCAGTGGACAGTATTCACTCTGTCTGCAGGACAGTCTCCAGACCCCTGCAACAACAGCACTGTCCTTCACCAGTGGACAGCATTCACTCTCTGTCTGCAGGACAGTCTCAGTAGCTCTGAACCAACAGAAAGGTTCCCAGACCCCTGCAACAACAGCACTGTCCTTCACCAGTGGACAGCATTCACTCTCTGTCTGCAGGACAGTCTCAGGAGCTCTTAGCCAACAGCCAGGTTCCAGGACTTCTTCAACAGGACTGTCTTTCACCAGTGGACAAATCTGGCAAAACAACATCAAAACAGACAGACAGAGTACCAGCAAAACAGCCATGTCTCCTCAGTCCTTGGCAGCTCAGGGGGCAGGTCTCAAAAGTCCAGGGCAATTCAAAGTGGCACTCAGCAATGCTCTCTGTCTCTCTCTGCCTCCACGAGGTGCTGCTTCCAAAAAGTTCTTCTGCCTCTCTCTTGTCTCTCCAAATCTATGTCATCCACTCCTCCCAGTTCAGGACTCTCTTTTCACATAAACAAGTCCATCCCACAGGTGGGATTAACAAGCTCTGGGTTTTAACACAATCAATTTGAAAACCAAGCCAATACAGGGGGAATCTTTAAATGCCATTACTATCACAGGCAGGTATCTTCCATGGTCTTCATTAACAAAATAAGGAGATGAATTAGTTGGTATCTGAGCTCATTTCCTACATGGTATAATGTTAATGGGAGTTGAAGATCTTCCCTGCCCCATTAATTGGCCTCATGTGGAACCCAACAAGAGAAGTTTGATTAGGGGAGGCTTGTTTTTCAGGAAGGCCCACACTTTTTGTTGCTTTGTAATTAGGTATTAGGTCATAAGGGTTGTGATGCCCTCTGATTCTGAAGAATTGTATAAATTTACTCTGAGAATAGATTTTGGTTTGGGGCTCACTCATTGGAAGAGTGTTCATGAGATTTAGCCAGACAAGTCTCTGGATAGCTGTTAAGGATCCTCCCCTTCCTCCTGCTTTGAAAACCCCAGATGTTGGTGCTTCTCTCTCTGATAACTATGTATGTATAGCTTTGGTCAGACCTTGTCTTTTGATTTGTGTTATTTTCTATCTGTATTTTTTATGCTTGTAATTTCTGTTTGTAGCTTCTTCAAAGTTCATGATGCTGACTTTTTCCTCTGAACTAAGTGAATGATACACACACACACACACACACACACACATATATACATGGAGCAGAAAAGAACAATTTGCTGGACATAGGACAATAGAAATGCCAGCTGATGGGGGACTTAGTTTATTAGGTCAGAGGTCAGAGAGTAGACTTTAGTAGTCATGTGATAAGGATATCACTGATCACATTTTCATTGAGGTGCTAGGAATATTTATGAAAGCAGGGAAGCAGTGTTGACAGGGATAGTAGCAGGGCTAACTCCCTCGTCTTTTTAAAAGAATAGTGACCTACATGGATCCTTGAGAGTGAAGGAGGCCTGAACCTCTTGTGATACCTAAATGGTAATGTTAACATACAATGACAAATAAGCTGCCTCTAAACTTAGCTCCTTTAAGCAGCCACCTCCCCATGACATATGATGGTGACAAGCTCAGTAGATAGCGGGGCTTTAACATCCAGAATCAATGGTGCTTCATTAGTCCTCTATTTGTTGACTTTCAACTATTTGTATCCTTGTTGGTAACAGAGAGTTGAATATGGAGTTATTTTTAGAGGGTAGTTGCAAACAGCAAGTTGAAACAGAGTTCCTATTAAAATCAACTAAAATACTTTGTATAGTAATATTCATGTAATAGTTGTTTTATAATTATTTGTTTCTTTGTTGAACCAAATTGAATAATTATCACATCCAGATATGCTTGGTGACATTGAATTCAGGGATCCTTGACTTTGTCAGTATGAGCAATCAGTACATATGCTGGTGCTCGTCAAAGTGTACTAATACTTTAGTGTATAGTTTGATGAGTTTGACTGTGGTTAGGGAAAAAAAAAGATAAAATTGCCTGAAAAAACTGACCCCTCTGATAGTAATCCCTAGCTTCTTTTGGACTGCTACTCAGCACAAGGCAAACATATTTGTTACAAGGGATGATACCATGGGAGGTAAAGAATGATTAGATTAATGGGTAGTAATGGACATAAGAAAAAAAATCATCAATAAAATAAATAAATGAATCAAAGGAAATAAAATGAAGTACAGAAGGGGACATAGTATGTTTTTTTATAAACTGTTGAAATGTCTCGTGCATACGTATATTTCTTATTTTTTTTTAGTTTATATTTTTAGTTTTTTATGAAGTTGTCTTCCTTGTTCTTTATTGAAATGCTTGTTGAGTTCACAGTAAAAAAAAGAAAAGAAAAGAAAACAGTAACAACAATAAACATGCAATTTATCAGCAGGTCTGTGCTCAAAGCCTTTTATAGCTTGTGGGAGCCTTCCACAGCTTGTGCCCCATTTGAATAGCCATTGATAATTCTCAATATTGATAACTCTTCCCAATATTCTGAAGCAACAATGATGGACTTCAGTGGAAGGTGTGAAGCAAAATGAAAAGGGGATGCCTTTTATGATGTACCATTCATAATTTTGGATTTCCCTCCTTTTTTAATGGATTTTGAAAACAGTGTGATTACACAGTCAGTGGAAAGAGAGGATCTCAGGGTCAATTTTGTTTGTTCAACTTGATACTTGCGTAACCTTGTAAAAATGGCTTAACATCTCTGACTCAGCTTGTTCACCTCTTAGTCTGTTGCTCTGTGATGTTTTTAACACCAATTAACTTTCATAACCATTGTATAAATGATCACATCTCTAGTTAAAAGTGAATGTCTTACATTGTGCTCTGTCATTGTTAATCCATCTCCATCTCGATCTCTACTATTGCTGTTCCATATAATATAGAAATTACACTCACCTATAATATTGGTCTTTAATATTTCCACATTTATGCATGTGTGTATATACCTGTTTGTATGTTTAATACACAAAATTAGCTACAGAATTTAAGAAAAACTTTAGTTTTAAAGTTCGATTCAAGATTGAAATCCATAAATGTTTGTGGTCTTGATCAATAAAAACTGATCAGTTAGTGCTGGTTCTAAGACAGACATTCCCAATAGTGTCCAAAACAAATCCTTCTAGTGCAAAAAGGGGAGTTGGAAGAGGTAAGGGATAAGTTTCTACTTTGTTTCTCCCTTTAATTCTCAGTAGAGATTATTGGCAAGGCAGCCAAGTGTTGTTGATTGTGGGAGTATTTCTGTAATATGAGAACATCTGCCCACTAGGAATTGAACAGCAGCCCTAAATTCTAATAAATAACTCCTTAGCACAAGTGAAAAAGCATGGGGACTGAGTATATGGGATTGAAGAAAAATCTTTTTTTAAAATTTTATTTCAAATGCTTTATTAACTTCTTATTTACATCGTTTCCGCCAGATTTTGAGTTACAAATTTTCTCCCCATTTTTCCCCTACCCACCCCTCAAAAATAGCAGTCCCACAGGATATCCCCTACTCCAATCTGTTCTCTCCCATATTTTCTCCCATACCCCTTTCTACTTTTCCAGTGGATATCTATGCCTCAGGGCCTGTATATCTTATTTCCCAATTACATGTAAGATAGTATTAATAATAGTATATATATATATATACATATATGTATATATATATATGTGTGTATATATATACCGTGTTTCCCCGATAATGACACTGTCTTATTAATTTTTTTGACAGAAAAACACCAGAGGGCTTATTTTCAGGGGAGGGCTTATTTTAATGAACATTGACAGCAATTTTAATAAACAGGTAAATGTGAACAAAAAAATGTACCTTTATTCAATAATGATCATGTCATCTTTTTCAACAACATCGTCATAAGTGTCCATACCCTGAATTCCGTCCTGGATGTCTTGTGCCTCCATTTCCTTCAGAAGAAGTGGACCCAATCTGTCATGTCCAGCAATATAGCTCTCTTTAAATGAATATGTCTTGTCCAGGTAACCTGCTCGTAGTGCCTTGGTGACACAGCTGTCAGTAATTTTATCCCATGACTTCTTCACCCAAGTCACGACTTCTTGCAGACAGGGCTTCACAAAGTTTCCATGCTGATTTCTTTCCATTCTATTTTCAATGTAGTCATTGACTTCCATGCGCAAATCGTCCTTGAATGGCTTGTTTATTGCAATATCAAGGGTCTGGAGATAGGCAGTCACTCCTGCAGGAATCATTACTTGATCTATTCTTCTCTCTGCAAGGAAGTTCTTCATTTCTTTAGCGTGGTGAGTGCTGGCTGAATCCGAGACTATCAGACCTCTTTGGTTACCTCACATAACAAATGGCAGCATTAAATCAACCCACTTTCTTATAACAGCTTGTGTACACCAGGCTTTTTCGGTTTCAAGAATGTAAATGCCAGATACACGTTCAATCTTATCTTTCTTGCCCTTACTGATGATTACAGGTGTGGCTTTCTTTCCATCCAAACGAATTGCCAAAACACAGGTGACCCATGCACTTTCATAGCCAGTGGTGGGAATGTAGATTGACGTTGCACCCCTGTGATGAATTGTTGTTTGAGATCCTTGTCCCATAAACACTGCAGTTTCATCCATAGCAATCATATTGCAGGTTTGGTACTTGGAAATGTCAATCCTATCAATAAAGGACTTGAATGCAAGTGCACATTTAATAACTTCAGCATCTTCCAGCTTAAACAGTGTTGTTGATCTTCTTAGGGACAGTTCATACCGTTGAAGGAAACCGCCCAACCAGTGTTGTGATGCTTTGAATCCTTCTGAGACCATTTCAAACTCTGGTGCCATTGAAAGGGCAAATGCTTGAATACCGTATCAGCCCTGCGCACAACCAAGGCCTTTGCTCTCCTGTCAGCAATCCATTCACCAATGAGGATCTCCAAGTCAGGATATAAGGGCTGCCGACCTGATCCAGACCTGCGCTTTTTCCCTTTTCCCTCATCCACCTGTTGATTGAGGTTATTATAATCTGCTCTCCATTTTCTGACCATTCGAGGATCCAAAAGTTTTTCTTTACAGAAAACTGCAAGATTCTTGCCATGTGACTCCTCTACAATTGCTTTCTTATACTCAACAGTATAGCTCTTCCTTTTTGTACTCATGTCTGGGGGTCAAAACAGACAGAATAATAAAATTATGACCATCAGCCCTTCTTTTCATTCCATCATGCCCCCTGAGTTCTTCTTTTATCCTCCATCATGCCCTTTTTATCCTCCATCATGCCCCCTCACTCCCGCTTACATACCGGGTTTTTATGTTGTCCTGCCTCAGCTCTCCTCCATGGCACTGCTCTTAATGGCGCCAGCAAGCAAATCACTGGGGAAGAACAGGATGACGCGCTCACTGCTGCAGCTCTGATTGGATGCAGCTCGGAACGCGGTGTGCGTTTCACCGGGGGGAGGGGGGACGGTGCATACAGAGGGTACCGTAATGTAGCGTGTAGCACAGGGGATCACCTTCACTACAGTAGCAATCTCAATAGGGCTTATTTTCAGGGGAGGGTTTATTTTAGAGGAATCTTACACAGTAAGGGGAGGGCTTATTTTCGGGATAGGTCTTATTATCGGGGAAACACGGTGTGTATATATA